>NC_143021.1:93076123-93381748 GCF_055824585.1 Amblyomma mixtum
AGATTTTTAGACGCTTCCGTTTTCCCATTCATCATCACCGGTGGCTGCTCCGCTGACGAGCGCAGACGCTGCCCCAAGACCTGTCACCGCTCCGATGAGTTATGCCGACGTTGTCCCAAGACATTTCACTGGTCAACTGACATAGGCCGAAGTCTTCGCACGAACTTGCCAGCGCGCGTACCCTGCAATGTCAGTGCCCGTGCAAGTGCCGATACCTTATCTCCGACCCTCTCCAAGAGCTCGAGACCCTGGCGCACAAAGGATAACCGGCCTACTAGATACACTTGCGAATTGCCTGGTCAGATAGCCCGCCACTGTCGTCGCCGTATGCCAAAGTCGACACCAACTGTCGGATACTGGACTCCAGCACATCAGTAATCCGCGTCTACTGAGCCCTGTACGTCGACCCGTCCATTCACGCCCGACTGCTCAGCGCTTTTCGACCGCCGCTCCCTTTCACTGCGACGCCGCTCCGTTTTTATTTATTTATTACAAATACCTCTAGGGCCCTCAGGTGAGGGCTTTACATGAGGGGTATCCTATCCGCTACCGCTCTATTGATTCTTGACAGGAAAATTAGATGTCGCTGTCCCTGCGCGAAGAAGTGCATCCCCGTCGAACTACCAAAGACCGGCGAACCTCAGACGCAACACTCTTTCGCTGCTTGAAGAAAGTTAAGACGCCGATTGTCGGTCTCTCGGTTTGGTTCATTTGGTTTATTCGGGTTTAACGTGCCGAAGCAACTCCGGCTATCAGTGACGCCGTAGTGAATGGTTCAGGAAATTTCGACCACCTGGGGTTCTTTAACGTGCATTGATATCACACAGCACACGGGCCTCAAGAAATACCCCTTCACCGAAATTCGGCCGCCGCGGCCGAGATCGAACCGGCGTCAATCGGGTCAGCAGCCGAGCGACAAAAGCACTGAGCCCCAGCGGCGGCAGCTGGTCTCTCGTCGCGCATGGCCAGCGATCAGCACATCCAGCCGTCAGCAGCTTGCATGGATCAAGTCGTTATTCAGGACGTCGTATATACGATCGAGTTCGTCGTTTTGCGTTTTTTCCCATATGGTTAGTTTAAGCTATGATTTCATGTCTACTCACACCGCTGTAATCGCTTACTCTCGCGCTGAAGTCTGGTTCTCTGCTCTGCCCCAATCCCTGCCAAGGGACTGGGGCAGAGCAGCCATGTATCAAAGCCCTCGTCACCGAAGACATCGGACGACCACCATGATCTTCCGTCCTTGTCCGCCTCTCCTCTCACTCTTTCTGATATGACACTCTCCTTTTTTTACGCCAGTTCATACTTTTCTCCGCCGCAAGTGTCTTCCCCTGCATTACGTCATACTGACTATTTCTGCTGGGCCCTAGGTACTGTGAGTCTGTAACCCGTTTTCCTGAACTAGTTCTTTGCGTCTTGGCGAACGTGTCAGCTTGTGTGCCACCCATCACTTCTATTCTAACTCGTGAAGAGAGTGCCGGTGCATCGGACATCAATCTGACAGCACTCAGGCAACCATCTTCTCAAAGTCAAAGTCAAAGTGTTTATTTAGACAACTCAATGGTACAGTTGCCTAGGGCGCAGACTAAAAGGCAAAAGGATGCCTGACAAAGAGTCCACGCCCTTCTTGCTCCCATTCGAGAGCACAAGACATTCATCGAGTAAAATAGACATAAAAACGAAATGGAAATACAGAAAGGATTGGTTAACAGTGAACTGCAGTAATTTCATCTTAAACATTTATCTACAGTTGGAGAAGTACTATGAGAGACAACAGAATAAAAAAAGAAAAAAAGAAGTGGTTATGCCTGGAGTGACAACAGATACATGGTGATACAATTTTTGAAAGCTTTCAATGATTTGCTTTCTTGAATAATGTTTACAGCAGGATGGTGATCGTTTAAAAAACTGGAAATTCTGTAGCTAAGTTTCTGGGCGCCGTAGTTAGTACGTATTTTTTCCTTATTATAACTTATGTGCCGTATGTTGTAGCTGTGTGGTTTCGTGAGATACTTATGACAAAAGGCGGCAGGATCAGAATGCATTTGTTGGTAAGTGGCTAACGCTATCTTTTTGTTTATAACATTCCACAGTGTAAGCAATTGGTGTTTCCTAAACAATGGGGCAGTGTGGCTAAGGTATGGTGCATTATCCATTAGTCGCAGAAATTTCTTTTGTAATAAGTATATGTTTTCTATGCTTGTTTTAGGTGCTGTGCCCCAAACAAGAAGACAATAGTGGAAACGCGAATGTACCAGTGTGTAGTATAGTTGTTTCTTTAGCCACATAGGCAAAAGGTCCTTTAATTTATACATGATACCAATGGACCTAGAGATACCTGTGCGAACTTTTTCAATGTGAGGGGACCAGTCGAGATGTTCGTGAAATATGACGCCAAGAAATTTATGAGATATTGCACGTTCAATAGATTCATCACAAAATTGAATCAGTATTTCTTGTTTAATGCACTTGTTACGTGCGCGGAATATAATGTACTTAGTTTTTTTAGTGTTTAACTGCAGTTCGTTAGTGCGGAGCCATGTGGATAAGTTTTGCAGCCATATATTGGTTTCTACTTGGAGGGCTTCCAGATCTTGTCCGCAGAAGAATACATTGGTATCGTCAGCGTACAGTACTATTTCTGGTGTAGAGGGCACGTTAATTACATCATTTATATACAGAAGAAATAACAGCGGCCCAAGGATTGATCCTTGCGGAACTCCATAATGTATCAGACCTAAGCTGGACTTTGCATTCGGGATGTTCGTGTACTGTTGACGATTTGAGAGGTAATTCTTTATTAATGTGAGAGCCGTTCCTCTAATGCCATATTTATATAACTTGTATAACAATATCGGGTGCTTGATAGAATCGAATGCTTTCCTAAAGTCAAGAAAAACACCTATTGTATATATTTTCTGCTCAAAATTGTCTATTATCTTATCCTTAATTTTTATTAGCGCCATTTCAGTAGATTTCTCTTTCTGAAATCCATATTGCTGTTCTGCGATGATATCGTTTCGCTTGCAGAAGTTTAGTAGTCTGATGTTTATAACCTGTTCAATTACTTTCGAGAGGACTGGTAGTACCGAAATTGGCCTATAGTTATTTATATCATTTCTATCGCCTCCCTTGTGTATGACGGAGACTTTTGCAATTTTTAGTTTGTCTGGAAATATTCCGCTACTCAAAATAAGGTTGCATATATGCGTAAGTGGCTCACTAATCATGTGACTAACGGATTTTATAGGTTGAACTTTAATATCATCAGCACCACATGCACTGCTACTTTTTAAGTTTTTGATTACTGTGCAGATTTCCAATTCTGTAGTTGGAAACATGAACATTGAGCTTTCGATGTTGGATGTGAGATACGATGTAAAATCACAGTTACTTGCCTGAGATTTACTTGAAGCCCCTGATATGAGAAAATGCTCATTAAGTTTG
Source organism: Amblyomma mixtum (assembly GCF_055824585.1). NCBI lineage: Eukaryota > Metazoa > Arthropoda > Arachnida > Ixodida > Ixodidae > Amblyomma > Amblyomma mixtum. The sequence goes on from NC_143021.1 coordinate 93,079,571, forward strand.
TCAGCAAGCGACGCCCCTGTGTAAGGCACACCATTTATAACAAGTTCAGAGATGCCGTCTCTTTCATTTTTGGACATTAGCTTGTTTACGGTATTCCATACCTGTTTAGGGTTGTTGCAGATATCAGTAAACTTATGTTCGTAATAACTGGTCCTGGCTTTTTTAATATCAGAGCTTAACTTGTTACGAATTCGTTTATACTCAATCAAACTGTCTATATTTTTCGTTCTGATAAAAGAGGCAAATAGTCTGTCACGATTTCTAATTCTTTTCAGAAGTTCAGCATTTATCCATGGTTTTCTGGCTTTTTTGCACTTTTTGAATTGCACTGTAGGAAAGGCTTGATTATAGAGCTCGGTAACTTTTTTAATAAAGACGTCATATGCTGTAACGGGGTCAGATAGTTGAAAAACCTCTGCCCAACTTGTTTCTGCTACTAAGTTTCTAAATATTGTGGTCTTTGCTTCATTAATGATTCTATATGTAATCGGTGCACTGATTTTGGAATGACTCTGTGTTGTAAAGTATGGTTTAAATGACAGGAAAATCGGCAAATGGTCACTAACATCAGCTATCAGTACACCTGCTTGCACATCATCCTTTTTGTAGCTTGTGAAGCACACATCTAGTAAAGTACGGCACATATCAGTCACTCTAGTTGGCATATGTATCACATTTTCACAACCAAACGAGAAAAAAATATCAAGCATCCTTTGCTGATTAGAGTCAGGCAATAAGAGATCGATATTGAAATCACCACAAATAACTACAGGCGACTTAAACTGCATGCACTGTTCTAACATATTTTCAAGAAATACTAAAAACATTGCCTGTGATCCAGAAGGCGGCCTGTATATAACGGCAAATATGGTACCAACACATTTTAACATGACACACTCAAAGTGCTGATCTATGACACAGAAATCTTCAATTGTGACATAGTTTAGGTGGTTCATTACATAAATGGCCACACCTCCCCCTCTCTTATTACTCCGTGAAACTGATGCGCATTTGTATCCTGGAAATTGTATGACATCATAATCATTGGTAAACCAAGTTTCAGTGAAAGCTAAAAATTCAAATTTATGGTCTAGTGCATTTCTAGTCTAGTACACCCACTCCTCCCTCTACAGAATTGTTTCTCCGCTCCATCAACGTAGACCTTCCTCCGCCGCAGCGCACGCACCTTCTCCACTTGCTCCACCAGTTTCACGCCTCCTTCCACTGTCACCACAGCTCATAGGGCCAAACATCTACTGTCAGACATTGCATCGTCACAAATGCCCACGCTCCTCTACGGCAGCGCCCCTATCGTGTGCCGGCAATCAAGCACCAAGTTCTTGCACATCAAGTCGACAAAAGGCTCAAAAACGGCGACATCCAGCCCTCAAGCACCCCTTGGGCTTCACCGGTAGTGCTCGTCAAAAACAAACTCGGTTCCAGATGTTTGTTTTCAGATTATGACCGCTCTAACAAGATTACGCGCCAGGACACCCATCCCTTGCACGCATCGATGACGCGCTACATTGCTTGCTAGGCACAAAAATAATTTCTTCTTTAGATTTATGTTGCGGATACCGGCAGGTACCCATGGAAGAAGCCGATCGCCCAAAACCGCCTCTTGTAAGGCGGTTTTGACATGAGCGCCATGCCTTCGGCGATGCGTGCCAACCTATTGATTTCTTTTCTTCTTGACTTCCCCTCCAGCCCAACACCTGCTTCTCCATCGCATACTCTTTTCCGCCATACTCTCCATTTCTCAACTCTAGATAGTCTCCTTTATCACCACAACTACAGCTCAGATGACCACAAGTGGTTGCTAGTTATTCCCCGTCAGCTTTGCTCGGAAGCCTGCGACCAATTTCACGCTGACGTGGTGCATGGTAGTGTCGGAGTTTTCAACACATATGCTTAGATCTGGCCATGATATTGCTGGCGCGGCATTTACAACTCATCCTTAAATACTTGCGCTCATGCCTTACCTGTCAATGTCGCCCTCCTCATCGTCCTTATTGTGAATTGCAGCCCCTACCAAGCTCGCCACGCCCACTTGACCTCGTCGGCTTTTATTTATAAGTCCCCCTTCCGTGCACTTCAGCCGGCAACCATTGGCCTGTCGTCGCGGTTGGCCCTCTGACAAGGAATGCAGAAACCGCAGCCCTTCGGCTGCCACAGCCTCAGGTGTCACCTCAATGGTTTTGAACAGATTCATCCTCACGAACTGCTGAGCGGCAGAAGCGGTGTCGTCTTGTCATATGTTGCGAAGGAACTCTTCATCGAGTGCAATATAATTTATCGCACCACCTCCGCATATCATTCGCCAACCAAAGGCCTCACCAAGCGCTTTAACCGTACCTTCGGAGACATTCACTCTAACTGGGATCCTGCCCATCCGTATGTAACCTATGCGTACAATACCAGATTGCAGTGCACAACTGGCTTCTCTCCTTTCTTTCTCCTTTACGGCCGTCGCTTTTCTGCTACCTTCGCTACCATTCTTCCGTACCAACCGGACGCGTCCCTATCGTCCTCCGTCAATGATCACCCAGAGATACCCGCAACTTTCAGTCGGTTGTGGAAATCGATCGGGTCACTGGGTATAAGGAGACAGGTTCCTACTGGTGGCTGAGCCTCCAATCACCACCAGTGGGCACGTCGGTCGACTGCCGCTGACAAAGTGCAGAGGAGCTGCACATCGCAGCCAATGCAAGCCAGTTGTAAGGCGGGCCGCCAGCCACTCATTGTCCGGGCCGCTTTCTACAGGCACTTGATGCCTTGAATAGATCAGAGTAGCCAATTACAAAGGACCAGGTGAACACGAAGTGGTCGTTTTAAAATGGTAAACTTATAGAATACAGTCCCAGGTCTCGCCCGAATGCCGTCACCTTTGTTTTGAAATCTTCAAAGAGGTCGGATGTGAACCCAAGTCTCAATGGGGCAGACGCTGCCTGTGGAAACGCCAAGCTATTCGTGGAGCCACATCCGATTCAGTATGGGGCACAATATAGATCATATTCGCCATCCCTGGAAGCACAGAAGAAGTTGGCTGGAAAAGAAAGTTCGCAAGAAGTCCTGATTACCTTATATGCTGGCATCGCGAAAAGATTAGAAGTTGATGATGCACGCATGTTGTCCTCTCGCCGGCGCAGTCCCTTTCCTTCCTGTCCTCAATACCTAGGTGTAACCCTATTTCATGATTTGTCTCAGAGCAGATTCCGCCAGTATTATCTCCGCTGCTAACAGGTTGTGTGCAACGGAATCTGCGAAGCGCCCCGCACATGTAGAATTGCTAGCTTATAAATTCCTTGTTAGGCAAAAATGCCAATACGGAACCCGCACCAAACACATCTCGGCAATGGATTAGAAGCAGTGGAAGCTCGTGCTGTTAGATTCATTCATGAATAGTAGTCGCATGACGTCCGCCATTCGTCTGTAAAACCAGAATCCGGTTTATCAACGCTATTATGTCGACATCACGTTTCGAGCCTTTCTCTGTAAAACAAGTTATTTCTTTCAACCCTTAATCAAGCATCATACATCATAGCACCAGCAGGCCCATATTATTGAAGCAGCCAGCCACCGCAAGTTGCGCGCCCAGGCGCCCGGACCGCCGCACCTCATTGCCCCATTTTGCTTCCGAACTGCTAGAGACCGGAACGGTCTTCGCCACGAAATCGCTGCTACTATCGGCCCATCTTCGATTCTGCATCTCTTATCTAGCCATTTTTTCAATAATTATTTTCCATGATCGTTACTCAGTGAATAGGAACCCAGTCCTTACGTAAAACGACACCGGCGGAATTTTAAGGTAATAAAATGATCTGTACTGCAACTAGAATACACAACCTTGCCTCAATGCTTACTTTAAGTGTCCGTACAGAAAGCACAGTACAAAGCCACTTCGACGAAGTCGTAAGGAAGTGGGCGTTAAATATTTGAAACAAAAATCTATCAGATCCGGGCGATAAAAAATCATGGCATGCAGCCTAAGAATGCGCGCGATGAGTGATAGCAAAGAAATCTTTTAATGGCCGCCGCGCTAGAGCAAGCGCCCCATACCGCGCCACTGGAAGCTTCGTCTTTTTCGGGTAACTACCCGGGGCTGCCGGTGGATCGTCCTGATCACTGACAAAGAGACGAACGATTTGGTGATGGTTTTGAGAGGATGGTAGAACAGTAATGACAAGGTGGAGGAGTGCTGGCCGGCAGAATGAAAGAGATGAGCGAATGACTCCTGGTCCACGAAGTTGCAGGGCTGCAGGTGGCTAGGAACCGATGCCCTAGGCCCTTGCACACTCCGAACGGCATGGGCAGAGCGACAGTGTCTTCGCATGTGCGCGGCTTCTCAGGTCAGTGGGATCGGTAGGTTCGATGAATCGATGAATGCATCGGGTCCATTTCGTCGGGTCGAGTGGTCGCGGGGGCGGACGGGGCGGGAGCAGATAAGGGAAGTCAGTTTGGGTCTGGGTGCTAGGGCACAGCCCACTCACGGGCGACAACCACGGCTGAAGCAGGACGCCAAAAATTTAAGACCAGATCACCCATGTTACCCCGCAGCTGACATCAAATGCTCTGTGATGACCAGAAGAGCAATCGCGGTGTGGTTAACGATGGAAAAGGTGATTTAATGGCCGCCGGCCGAGAGCAGTGCTCCGCTGTTGCTGTGATTGTGATACTCGTACAATGTCACGTGACCACACAGGGAGATTGGGCAAAAATTCGTGTTCGCAGAGAATTCGAAATAAATTTTTTCATAGCCAAAGATAAAATGACTCCAGGGAAGAGAGAATAAAAGAAAAAGAATAAACACTGAAACAAAACGGGAAATACACAGCGCTTGCATGAGACGGACAGTGTGGGCTTTGTAGCCGAGTGATTATAAATTATAATACTAATAATACTTTTAATGAAATAATAATTAAGAAATGTTACCAAGGTTTGTCGAGTATATTTCAGGAAGAAATTTCAGTGGTGGTAAAAACAGACCTTTGGTTGTGCCCAAGTACGGTGGCTCCAGACGACAATATGATTGAGCTGCTCAAACAAAGGCCAAGCTGTTGCAATGGCCATTGAGGGAGGCGTTTGACAGACAATCAGCAACTTCATGTACTCTCACTGCTATGTCCTGGTTCCCATAATATATGCGCAAGGCTCAAATGGGGCGGGAGTAATGATAGGAAGGTGCACAGGATTGGAGAATCCAGATCCGAAGGAAGGGACGAGCACAAATAAAGAGTTTATGATGACAGCCGCTGCAGAGAAAGATGGGTCTAGTTTGCGAAGAGCAAGCACAACCACCAGAAACTCCACTTGGAAAGCGGGGTGAAATCCGGAAAGCGCTCAGAAAAATACGAATTGGAAGCGGGCAATATATTCCCATCGTTGCCGTTCCATCACATTGCGAGGCGTCAGTAGCAATCGTTGTGCTAGTAGGAAGGCTTTCTAAATGTTCTCATAATAATCTATCTTAAACGTGGCGTCATAAATGCTCAGCATTTTTTGGGGAAAATGTCATGAGAGACAAATTTTCTGGAACACCACTGTTTTCTGTCGGAGTATGTTAGACAGGAGGACATTTAAAGGACCAAGCAAATTTTGCATAAGTTCTGCGTGAGCCTAGCCCAATGGACTAAAAAAGGGGAAATGCTTCGGCGCGGCAGAGAAGGACAAAACGTAGAAAACACACCACAGAGCGCCAACGGGGGTCGGCTGGCAACAAAAACAGACAAGGAGCACTAGAAACTATTCATATATCCTGAGGTACGCTCCAACTGCTTGAAATTTATTTTAGATAATAAAGGTGGAATTCGGGATTGAAGGTAAAGCACTGTGTTAGCCACAAATTTGGGGAGCCCAAGGCAGAATCGATGCGACTCACGTTCCAAACGAGCGAGCGACCGAATATTGTCAGCTGCTGCACCCGGAAATAGCACACATACAAATTCTAAAATTGGTCGGACGTACACAGCATAAATCAATAAGAGTGCATCTCTGCGCATTCCAGAGCGGAGATAGCTTAATTTTATGCAAAATGGCACAACACTTCAATATGGTCATTGTGAAAGCGCCATGTGATGTTGTCGTCATAAGTGACACCAACGTATTTTAAAGATTTGAATAATGGTTGGTTGGTTTATGGGGTTTAACGTCCCAAAGCGACTAAGGCTATGAGAGATGCCGTAGTGGAGGGCTCCGGAAATTTCGACCACCTAAGGTTCTTTAACGTCCACTGACACCGCACAGTACACGGGCCTCTAGAATTTCTCCTCCAAAGAAATTCAACCGCCGCGGCCGGGACCGAACCCGCGTCTTTCGGGTCAGCAGCCCAGCACCATAACCACTGAAGATTTGAATAATATTTTGACGCTGTTAAGCTCGAGAAAGATGAACGGTATCTTTTATTTCAAAGCAAGGATTGCGCACCTGTTAACTTTTAAAGTCAGTCGCAAGCCACACAGCCAGCTCTCAAGCAAATTCATATACGACTGCAGGTCCACATAAAGAGATTAAACGCCAGGGGCAGCCGTGAAAAATGCAATGTCGTGCATATAGCCGTGCGTGCGAATTTTCTGATGGCTAGGAATAGAGCTCAGTAGAGTAATAAAGAGCATCGGCTAAAGAATTTCACCCTAAGGAACACCTTGAGTTTGTGTATATCTCTCAGAGTTGACACGTTTTTAGTAGACAAAAAATTAGTTTTCGGGGAACGCAGATATCCAAACAATCACATAATGTAGAAACTGCACAGTGTGCAGTCTTTGCAATAACGTGTTGTGCTCCTCTCTGTCATAAGCTTTGTTTGTTTGTTTGTTTGTTTGTTTGTTTATTGGGGTTTAACGTCCCAAAGCGACTGACACTATGAGAGACGCCGTAGTGAAGGGCTCCGGAAATTTCGACCACCTGAGGTTCTTTAACGTGCACTGACATCGCACAGCACACGGGCCTCTAGAATTTCGCCTTCAAGAAATTCAGCCGCCGCGGCCGGGATCGAACCCGCGTCTTTCGGGTCAGCAGCCGAGCGCCGTAACCACTGAGCCACCGCGGCGGGGCTCATAAGCTTTGCCTACGCCTGATGTAAACAAAGCAGCATGCATTTTTTGCCGTCGAGCAAGCAAAATTCGACTTTCTTGGTGGGCTTGTGCATTCCGTATGGAACATATTGGACGGAAACTAAGTTGTTAGCAGGGACGCAGGACATTTTCGCGATCCACAAACCCAGGAACATGTAGGGGTATCAACCTTTATATTAATTTGCCTGTGTCTGATGCCAGTGAAATTGCTCTAATATTTTCCTGAAAATAGCCGCCCCCATTTATTTTGGAAAAAGGGATCACTTTGGCGAGTTTTCATTGAGGATCAATCTAAGGACGTTTGATAATAAAGAGCAATAAACAGTAGTGATTAACAATTAGGATACTCCTCAAATACGATCATTGTCTTTTTTGATGTTACCCTATAAGGACCACGAGCACCAAGTAAAAACCTCATCACTATCTGGAAAAGCTCTGTAAGGATAATCTTTGGGTAATGCTTAATGTCATCCACTGACGCTAAAAACACGGAGCGCACAGAAAGTACAGACGAGAAGCGGGGCTCTTATCCTTTGGCAGTTGCTTCAGTTGTTACCACTGCTCGCTGCGCAGACAAAACGCATAAGGGTAAATTTTCTAAATCCTGTATCTTTATGCGCGATCTTAAAAATCCGAAAAGTGCGGCTCGGTTTCCTGATTTTATTTGGAAATCGAAATGGTCAGATTCATTACCGGCTTTCGCTCGTGATATTGTTCGTTTAAAATTAGGTGCAATAAACTTGTAATCATATCAATTTTTCAGGAACTGTCTATGGAGGCGCGTCTTCCATGCAGCCTTTCTGCGCCTCAAATCCAGGGTACAATATGCATTTCATTATCTGGTATAATTGTTCCCTTTTGATGCAAATATAAGAAATTCAGACTTCTTACGGTATTCGTCAACAGCCAAGCATGTGCTTCTTCATTCTTTGATTCTTCAGCAGAATTAAGGGCTGACGCAAGAGTAGCGCGCAAAGTGAACTGAAACTGGCTACCATTAACGTATCACATCAATGGTGAATACGCCAGAGTTAAGCACCAATTAACACCAAAAATGCTAGCTATGTGATATCTAGATGTACCGCAATCAACTATGAACCAACTCAGTACCGAGGCGGAAAGGCTGGTGGAAGTTAAAGCTAACAGTGATAAGGTTTGAGCACGGAGAAGTGTGGCCTATCGCGAATTCATGCATGAAAGGTAATCCAATCTCCCCAGCTAGTGTGACCAAATCCCAAACGCTTTTGCCGCAGAGATCTGTCTTAGAGCCCCCTAAACATTATTACAATTGAAGCGCTCCGTCCCGCACCACTTCCAGCTTCGTCTTCCTCGTGACAACCTTCTCCACGTAGATCTAGTTATTATGGCCAAATCACTACTTGGTCATCTCGGCACGACATCAGCTGGTGCTGTGAGCGTCGGATTGCGAGAGTCGGAAAACAGCGGCCAAGACAATTCTCGAAAAAATATTTCAATACCTTCATTTTCTACAGAGCTGGTAGTATGGTGACGCAAACGAAAGTATTACCTTATAGATTAGTGAGGCATGTTCTTCACGAAGTGCTTGAAAATTGAATGAGGTATTTTTTGGAATATAGACTCTCGTTACAAAAGAGTTATCGGTTATCTTGTATAACTTGTCGCTAGTCGGTGGAAACCAAAGATCTTTAAACAGCATGGCCAATCCACATGCACTGCATATGAAATGTTGCTTTTCTTTAAAGAATAATGTTAAGCACCAGTTGCTTAGGCCGATCATATCTGACGAATACCGCTGGCTGAATGTGACGTGTAGCGCTTGACAATGCTACTGCTTAACGTCACCGATATACATCATGAGAAGTGTCTTATGACACGGGTAACAACCTTAAAGGCATTCTTTTCACAGTCTGCATATATAAACGTCTTCAAAAAGGCTGAAACTCGAAATCGCTCACTTGAGACGTAGTGGTGCTGGTTTCCTCTTTGGCACAATGCATAGGTTTACATGTTTCCTGGCTGGTGCACTAATAGCTACGAGCGGTAAGCTATCGTTTAACTGTTGCGAAAGTGGCTGATTCCACTAACCGCGCACGTGCTAATATTCCCTCGACTCTCTATTGAACATGAACGAATTGAACATGCTGCTTAAGTTTTGGTCAATATAATGCTCACCAGAAGTATTGCAGTGCTCTTTTTTTTCTAGTATACCTTTGAAAATCAACGCTTGTGGCACATTAGGGCCTCCTTTCTGGCGTGCAGAAATTTCGGCCTAATGTTACATTTGGAATACCTGATTATACAAATTCAGGATGGCAGTGCAGAACTGCAGCCTAAAAATTAATATGGAGATAACTAAACCAACGTTCAACAGTCTCTTAAGGAAACAGCACTTTACCGTTGGTATCGAGGCGGTGGATATAAAAAGGAACTACGTACCTCTACTGAGGGCAGGTTGTTACTGCAGATGCGGGCCGTGAGATCGAAATAACTCACTCATTAAGTAGAACAAGAATACGGTGGAGCGTGTATAGCATGTTCTTATACCACCTGTTTTCTTGCCAGCTGTACACGGATGAGCACAGCCTGGTTAACAGCTGCCTCAGCTTCAGCATCGGTGCCACTCCAAATACTGTCCACATGATGTGTGCTGTTGAAGCGGTTATACGTAATATGGCCCCAGCTTGCAAAGCGATGTGCTAGTCAGGCTGCTGAAGAACAAAGATATTCTGTTCCTACCTGCTGACAAGGGTACCGCCTCGCTAATGTTGAACCTCATCGACTATGCGCGGAAAAAAAGCAGGGGATACTGAAGGATGCAACGACATACGCTAAGCTGTCCCGGTACCCAACGAAGAGAATATGAGCCGAGCTTGGAGAACTTCTTCAAGAGAGAACGTCTTCATCCCTCAAAAGTAGGGCTAAGATTACGTCTTCAAGATGTACTGAAGTTCATACCTCAAAAGTAGGGCTAACATTACAGCCACATGCTCTAACATAACGGCTTCACGCCAACCATTATAAGGTGCCAAACATGCCCAAAAAGGATGTGCCACTACACCGGGTTGTTGACTTAACTCAGTACTCGCTGCAAAAGTTGTCTGCATACCTGCACTGGGTAATTGCTCCTTTGTCCGAACGCACGTCCAAACACGTAAAAGGTTCGCCCCACTTTCTGGAAGAGTTGAAGTCTATTAAGATCGACGACAATCTTCCCATGGTGTATTTCGACCTGAAATCCACGTTTAATCCACATCCCTTGGCCATTGGACACCTCAGTCGTGCTTTAAGCTATAGGGCGGTAGTGACAAATGTGCGCTGCATACGTGGCACTCACAACGTTGTGACAGAAACGCAGCACTGAAGCCATAGGACGTCGGCGTCCATTGTGTTCATTGACGTTGGCGTTGACAGCCTTTTAGATACTGTGATTTTAAGGAAAGGAAGTGCGCATAACTGACTTCCTGGGTCAGTGGACGCCTAAATCGCGCTTTGAGGTACCAGCGGTGGTTAGAGATATGTGCGTTTCATGCATTAGCGCTGACAACGTTGTGGAAAACACGCGGCACTGCAGGTACAGCCCGCAGCTTTGAATGGGTGAGAAAAACATCGCGATCAACCACTAACTACCGCCTGCCATGGTTGCAGGGTGGGCGCACTGCCTATCTATTGTCCGCGCAATGCGCTAAACGTTACAGATGGCAAACCGCGCATTATTGCTCGATACGCCATAGTTTTCGCTCTATAACCAGGTTCAAGAGTAGTTGAACCGCACCTAAGTTTCTTTTTTGTTTAATTCCAGGAACAGCTGTCTTCACTTGCCGAGCAGCGTACCTTTAAGGTGGGGAGGAACTTGGGACAGCGCACTGCTACATTGATGGGAGAACATCATAAACTCTTTGCAGTACCGTGCAAGTGAATTGTTAGATGTACGAGCCACAAACCGCGCCTCGGCGTGAAGCAGATTCCGGGTTAGCGGTATTGATACAGGTAGACGTCTGCGCTCTGCTAGAGTACCCACTGTGGAAATGTTCTTGCGAAGGTTGAGGCAGATTATGAAGGGTTTAGCTTCCATACCGTCAAGGCGTTTGATATTTGTTTGCGAGGTACCCCCAAGATTTAAGCGACTGTAGCTGTAATCGTAGTAATGAAGTTCTAGAGCAGCCTCTTCTGGTAATGAAGAGCAGGCGAAAGAGGTAAGATGAGTTTGATTTTCATCTTTTGTACATGTGTGGACCATCAGAGCCCATGCCAAGTGGCACCCCTAGGAATTTACAGTTTGTGAAGTATGGTCTTGGGGTACCAGCAACATTCATCACGAAACGCGAAAGATGGCGCCTTGAAAATGCAATTGCTGAGCTTTTGTATCGCGACACGGAGAGACCGCGCTTACTTAAAATTGATTAGAAGCAGCCTATTGCCCCCTGTAGTCGGGCATGCAAAATGCGTATGTTGCTGCCGGAACATCATACAGAGATGTCATCTGCATCTTCAGAGATGTCATCAGTTTCAACTATAGGTGGCAAGTATTTTTCCAAGCCAACAAGTGAGACATTGAAAAGGATGGGACTTAAATCCCCCCTAAGGTATTCCATGAGATATTTGCTGCTGAGCTATGTCACCTTCACTTGTTGACATGAAAGTCCATCTTTCGTGTGGATAGTGACGCAGCCAGTGTATACATTCGTAAACCAATGCGAGTTCATTGTAAGGCTGGATTAATTGCCTAATGTATGACCTCATGTATGACATTATCAAAGACCCACTTCATGCCAAGAAACACAGCAATGGTCATAGACAGCTCTGCTTTAGTGCGCTTGACACAATTGGTAATCGCCATAAGGTTGTCAATGCTGCTGCGTTCTTTTCGGAAACCGGAGATGGTTGGTAGGTAAATTCTCTTGTTCGACAGGTTTCAGGTAGGGCGGGAGTGTACCATTTTCTCAGTCAGTGTTCGGGCGCAGTTTAGACGCGCAATGGCACAGCAGGCGTTTAAGTCAGCTGATGGTTTTCCAGGCTTGTTGACAGGTATGAAACGTTCACGCTTTCAGTAAGTTTTAAGGCAGCCGGTCTCCCAGGAGGTGTTATAAACTACGAGCAGCCTTACCTTTTCCTTACTCCTGAGGTGAGAAAGGGTAGTGTAGCCGACGCCATCCGGTCATGGGCACGATTATTTATTGCTAGCTTTCAGAGCCGCATGGAATTCTTCCATAGTGAGCGGTTAGTCAAGGAGGGTAGAGTAAGCTGAAGAAGTAAAGCTTTAGAGAGGCATTGGCACCGATATGGCTGTTAATCGCGATGATCTTAGAACAGAAAGCCTCCACTGTGTCCAGGCGAGAAATATTCGCATTTACAGCTACGCACTGGAAAGGATTTAGTGGCGCGGGCTGACTACTTAGGCTGTGTACAGTGCTGCATACATTAGAGAGAGGCTTTCTGGGATCAAGCTTCGCGCAAAAGGACCGCCAAAGGATGTCAAAATGACGTTGAAAATGATTGTGTGCTCGCCTAGCAACGTGATGCCTTCTATATGAATCGTGTTGAGTGCTCGTCTCTCTGTTCTACGCCGAATAGCTCAAAGTCGCTCATATTCAGCGTCTACAAATGGGTACCCTTTTTGTAGATTTATAACCCAAGTGCTTGACATTTAACCACGCGCTACATCATCAAAGAACCTTTTATAATCGAGGTTTGAGAGGAGCAGTTTTCAAAAGTTAAAACTTCCCGAAGATGAACAAGTACAATGTATAGACAATGATAGCTACGAAGAACAAAGAGCGGCCCACCTCGGGGAAAGGTGAGAATAGGTACAATCACCCGAAGAAGGTTCAATGAGTGTAGGCTTTCACGCATATTTTGTCTATACCGTATTCGCTGCCATTAGGAACGCAACCTCTGTTTTGGCACTCAAGATGTACACTTTTGCTTTCATGAAGAGTGATTCAGCTTGGGCAGCACACATATTGAGAACGCAAGATAACTGATGGTCGTTAAGGGTAAAGGGCTGAATTTCGTGAGAAGGCAACTGTAGCAAGGGGCGGCCGAATGTAAGGTGGGCGGATGGGATTAAGAAGTTTGTGGGGAAAAGCTCGCCGCAGCTGGCACAGATACGGGTTAATTAGAGCGATGTGGGAGATGCCTCCGTCCTGCTGTTGGTGCAATCAGGGTGATGAAGATGATTATTAATAATGAGGCATTCCTTTCTTCTCGTGGAAAATATGTTCATAGCGGTAGGTCGTGCAAGATGTTACCTTTAATTTAAGGCGTAAAACTGCCCAACAAGAACCACGCCTCACCGTTGGAATATTTACTACACGCCACGCTAAAAGATCGGCATCAAAAAAGAAAATTCCGCGAGGAATCCGAGACACGATAATAAGCGGGCCTCGTCAGAGAGGGTATTTCCTTTCGATCTGGCAAAATAAGGATTGCCGTACCAAGTAGCGTAACTGTTGCGTTGAACTAAAATCATGGATCGGCCTCGCTATTCTCTAAAAATGCATCCGTCATCTATTTTCTCGCAGGAGTTTCTTCAGCGCAGTGGAAAAGCACATTTCCGGCCACATGGGATTGTGACGGAATCCGCAAAACGGTAAGATTGTTAAGATGAGCACAGACCGCAGCAGAAGCATACAGTGCTTTTAGTGACTGAGCCGAACCGCATAGCGCAACCAAGCATTTTTGTTAGACGTCTCTGGTATCATTTATTACGGGCATTTGACCTTACCGTTTCCTGACGGAAAATAACAATCAGAGCATTCCAGGGAAACATGGCCAACTTCTTATACATTTGCCCTTCTCGCATTTACAGATCGATAAAAATGTGAACAGTCAACACGACATGAAACGAAAAAATATAGCTATAGACTCGAAATAAGAACTTTTGCCGTACAGCACGCAGTTAATAAAGAAGTTAAATGCTGAGAGGCTGCGAAATCTTAATTCTATAAAACAAAGTTGAATCAAATTATTGCTACCAGTTCTCGTAATGAGCCTATTTAAAGTTGAAATGAATGTCAAGCATGCAATGTGCAGTTCTTTTTACTTGCCCTTCCTATTAACTTTTGCCACCTTAAACAAAAACAAGAGGTGCCCGCTCTATGTCTTATTTACCAACCAGCCTGAATGAGCTACAATAGTTGGCTGATAAATTTGAGAACTCGTCACCTATGGCCGAAATCAAGAAAGAATGAGAATATCAACCTCATTTCCCGCCTTGACGATTTTCAGGATCGCTCAAAAAGGGACAACCTGCTTTTTTTACAAATCGCTGACAGTCCCACAGAGACTTGGCCTGAGTCAAAAACCCGACTTCGCGACACATTGTCATTGCATGTCAACAATATTACTCTAGGCATGGCAATATCATTAGCGCACCAATATGGGGTCGTTCTCTCCAAATAAGACCCGCCCCATAATTCCCATTTTCTCAGCGTTTAAGGTTACAGAGAACATCTTTTCCCGGAGGGCAATGCTAGAAGCCTCTCGTATATCTATGGGTGAATATTTCTGAAAAAGTACTAGACTGTTGCCCTGCAAGGTTATCGATTTGCAAATACTAGCAAACAAAACTTCACAATTCGCTACACGAAGCTTAACATTAACAAAAAAATATGGTTATGCCACCGATCACATCTGCGAAATATATTCCTATTAAATGAGCAGCGGCCGTGACTACCTCTGCAGTCGCCCAGGAGAATAATTCTTGATAGCTATTTCTTCCACACCAAGAAGCTGAAAACATATCGATACTTTTCACGAAAGCACAAAGTGCACTCAACAAAGGCGTAGCTCTGTCGTCAGCCATTGATTTTTATCCCGCTGTTATTGTTACGGTGGTGGAAACGTGGTTATTCGCAAAAATAAGTAGTGAAAAATTGGACTATGAGGGCACTCATAGCTTTGAGCGATATGACAGCGACAGCCGATCTGGAAGAAGAGCCCTTATCGCTATCAAAAATGCATTTTGTAATACATTTTTCCACTTGTGCCAGCATTAGCACTTGCGTGTGTACGAGTGATCACTTACAATCGTGAGTTTATTTTCTTTGCCTACTAAGGCCGCATTTCACGAGGAAATTTAGTGCTTTATCATGCGATACCATACGACACATATCTTTAAACTGAGAGACTTCAGTTTTCCTAATGTTGAATGCTCAAATGATTCTGCTGCTGTGAATCAAAGTTCTACCCAGTTCTCAGAATTTTTAAACCTGTGCCACGATTCTAACCATATCCGCTCCCATTGTACGACGCTGGCTCAGCACAAGGCGCCATAGTGCAAGCACAAAGGCTTTCGCATTACCTTATCACGACCTTGGGCGGTATTACGATACTGGAGTGCCTAGCCACGAACAATGCGAAATCACTAGATGGATCATGAAATCACTAGATGGCTCACTTTCAAGGTCATGTCCGCAGAAAACGGCACTATGCGACAATCACGAGCCGACGAGTCAGGAGGTGATAATGATGACGCGGCATTCACCCTATCACCACCTTGGTATCTGGGTGGCGTTCTGGGTGGTGTCATAGCATTTCCCTTTGGATATAGCTTACATGTGTGTCAAGTTGGTGGTGGTGGTGAAAACATCTAAATCGAAAAAACTGTCTATATGGAGCTCATATCTGAGTGACGCTAGCTGAGTTTCGCAAGGCGGATTTTGCGGAAGCAATACGGCGCACGCCTGTAAATGGAGCTATTACAGCACACACGTGTAAGCTGTGCTAGTTCCAAGAAAATTTCCGGTGTTTGTGTAAAGTGTGCGGTCGGGTCGTTTGAAAGCATACCAGTCGGTGATATCTGGGGCCAGTTCAAAAATGTTATAGTTAAGTTTGTTTCCCTTCAATGCAGTTTTTTCTCGCTAACTGCGGAACAGACCGTTTTATAATGAAATTTTACTGCAGTTCGATCGTTTTCAATCTGCGTGACGCTGACGTGGTGTTATCACAATGTTATCACAATGTTATCTCTCACATCAGGTGAATAGCGTCACTGAAAAAAAACAAAGACAGCAATTAAGAAAATCGTAATTCCTATAGTGGTAAGTGTGGACCACCGTTTCGAGCTCGCAGTTATAAGCGATATTCGCCATTCCTGGCCAAAGCCTTCGCACCAGTTTGATCTTCGGTTTCGCAAAAAAATGCCTAGTTACAGAAATGCCACATGCGATCCCTATCTTTTAACGTAACTAAGATGCCAGACAAAAATGAGCACCCGCACTAATGCCTCTGCGAATGTCCGATTCCACGCAGTATGAAGAGAGTTGTCCAGGTGCTATCTCTGTGCATTTTTATCTTGCTTTCTATCCTTGAACCCTACTGCTAAGTCATCAGTAGGCATGCTGCGAAGAGTCGTTGAATAAAAAGAGCACTAGATTCCAAAACTGCGCTCTTCTTTTTTCCAGTTATATACACATCCCTGCCTTTACACATGTATAAAGAATGGCCGTGTTGTCCTCGGCGCCTATCCGAATAGAACACAGTGCTGGGTAAGCCTTATTTCGAAATGCTTCCTGCATGTTCAGAGGTTATGAGTCATTATTTATGGCGGTCGATATTTTATTTTAATCAGTGGATTGTGAGGGGTGCAAATCCATATCCCACCACTGTGTCAGAGATGGCGTGAGAACTGCAATGCACCCATTTAACTTCAGCGTAAATAACAGTCAATTCCTGATTTTTTTTTTGTGAGGAATGTTTAATGTCCGCTGCGAGTGACCTATAGATCAGGATTCAGGATGGCAAACGTTCATCCGCAACCGGCCCAATTAAGACGATCTAATTGCGCGTTTAGCAAATATGTACAGTGCGTGGAACACACTACATACGATGCTTAGACAAGCTCTGCATCTCAAGTAACATGCGGTGTACAACACCTCAGAACACTGCCCATTCTGAACCATATACAGCTCCTGTGCCGAAACACAACCTAACCACATCTACAGCTCCGATAACTACCTCAGGCGGTCATTAAATAGAGTGAATAATCGGTTCTGTCAAAAAGAAAACAATAAAATGGTTCGGATCCCACCGGCGGCATGTGGTTGTTTTTTCTTCTGCTTTTCTAATCAATTAGCTTCAAGTGACAGCATATTCAGTAATATTCTAAATCGAACAACAGCACAAAATGAATAAATTAAAATTAAAAATCCCCTATGTCCCTTGGTTTCTGTGGCTGTTGGCTTCTCTCATATTTATAACGAGCCCCTCATTCCCCTCCCCTTGTTTGCTTAATTGCTTAGCGAGCGCCTCGGTTCTGGCAGCCTTGACGCCATAGGAAGCATAAGAGGGTTCTCACACAGCTTCCACCCTCGCCGTTCGATGACGTTCTACGTCACATCAGCGGTAACTCAGGACGTGCTACGTCCGCCGCTTAAGAACGTGGGGTGGCGTTGATGAACACTGTCAAGGTTAGGTTATTTGTAAACATAAATACCCCCCAAAGGAGAAGATTTGACAGCCGTCGCCGTTGCTCAGCGGTAGAGCACCGGACGCGTGATTCGGAGGTCGTGCGTTCGGATCCCACCGTCGGCATGTGGTTGTTTTTTCTTCTGCTTTTCTAATCAATTAGCTTCAAGTGACAACATATTCAGTAATATTCTAAATCGAACAACAGCACAACATGAATAAATTAAAAATTAAAAATCCCCTACGTCCCTTGGTTTCTCTGGCTGTTGGCTTCTCTCATATATTCAATGCAGTGTCATTGGGGATCGTAGGGGCAGGAGGGAGCAGTTTCGCGCGACCACGTTCCACAGACCAGACGACCATGAATATGAGGTATGAGTTGTTCGCTCTTACTGCGCCGGAGCGAGCCTGGATAAAAAAAAAGTTTTTGTGGACCTGGGAATCAGTAAAGACATAGATTAAATACGTCAATTGACATAGTCTCCAAATAGGGACCCGAACCGCTACTGCAATAGCGCATCCAACGCAAAACTGTCCACAGATTAGCTGACGAATGATGCAGGAGCTTCACGGGCTGACGGCAACATTACAGCAAAGAAAGTTAACTACTTACGGGAAGCTACATGGAACAACTTTTTCCCTGCCCTAAGAAAAACCTAAGACCGTTTCCGAGTTCATCTCCAAGACGCCCACGCATGAGGTAATCGTGGACACCAAGGCACGTCTAATACGGCTGACAGGTATGAATTTTCAAAACCACAGTGACGCCAGGAGTCAAAAAGTTATGCAAATTATCTGAGATTACATGCCAGGTTATCCACAAAGAATTGCCGTCGCCAGCGCATCCTCATGCAGCGTATTTCAAAGATAACAGTCATGGGTAAGTAAAAGAGACGATTAAATCGACCCATTCCATTCCAAAACCGTAGCCGAAACGAAAAGCGCCCGCACCACAATTCAAGACCTACCCCACTGCGGCACTGTGCCCTTGGCATAGTGTCAAACCGGCCCGGGTGCCTTACGTACAGGACGTTACAAAAGGAGAGGCCAGTCCATATGATATACAAACGCCACTGGACTTTAAAAATGTGCCACCTGGAAGGCACCTGAAAACTCTCCACTCTGTTCGCACTGTTAGCCCGTTGTGCTTTCTGCCGCACTAATTTATGTGGTGGAGTCGGTCAACTTTTTTTCTAACTACCCTTACAGCCAAACGGAACTTTGTTTCTCTTGTGCTCACGACCGCGTTTCGGCCCCTAGTCGCTGTAGTTTGGCCACTGCGTGCGTCGACAGAAGTATTTCAGAAGAGGCGGTTCACCGCGAGAATGATCACAAACGCCTGCACCAAACCGGTGAGCATCGTACCGCTCTGGGAAAACTGACGCCGCAAGATACTGCCCTGGACTTTCCACTGTAGAAATTCCTGCTATAAGCCTCCTGCCTTAGTCGATCTCGCTCCTCCAGGATCCTGCGTGACAAGCTGATTCAAAACAGGGAACACCGTGCAACACTAAGTTCTGCTAGAAATGAGCGTCCAACCGCGTTCAAGGATAGCTGTCTCTTTAACTCGAGAGCGGCAAAAGGTTTGAAGGTATCATTGAAACGAACGCATAGTTAATTCTCGTTACAGGTAACTGCTTCGCAAAAAATATCGCCGAACTTCCTAGTGAATAAACCAAGGTTTTATTGATGAACTTCACCCGTAAACACTGAAGCATCTCCAAAGGCACGGCAATTGTCTCCTTCGCCTAAATTACCGAGCTGAGCTCTTGTTGTTAGGGGATAGTTATTAATAAAAAAGCAATGGAAGGAAAAGATGTTGTTAGCCGCGGCATCTGCCGTCGAAACCTGACTCACCTGAGCTGCAGTTAGCGGCATGAAAGGACAGGGAGAGACAAAGAAAGCCGGCAGCGAGAGTAAGAAAGGATAGGAGTAGAGGGAGGGGGGGGGGGGTATACACTATGGGCAAATGCAGGATATGGAAAAAATGATCTGAGCTGCAAAATGGCCTTCTCGGGCACTTCGCCGGTGGCCCCACTGATAATAGCCCCCGACCCAGCCTTATACATTATCTTCACCCCAATCAGCATTTGCAAAACAAAGTCACGTGTTCACGATAAAAAGACGGGCCAAGGCTCGAATGTCACTCAAAGTTTAGCGTTGAACATGAATACTATGTTGGGCGTGCTTCTCTTCAAACGCTGAATGAACTCGTCGCCGACAATAGCAGCAAATGTGCGGGCGGTTATCGACGATTAGCAAGAGTTGTCTCTGTCCTCTGCGTTCGATCACGCCAAACTTCCCTGATAAGGCGGCTAAAGCCCCAACGACTGCGTAGGACATCGCAGAAGCAGTGGAGTGCACCTTGAGACGTGCCAAAAAATATTTCCTCACTTCTTGCGTGGCACTAAAAAACACTCTGCAACGGCGTCTTAGAGCGCAGAACCTCAGCGAAGATTATAACGACTTGCGGTGGTACATTCTTCATACTGAATGCAGCCACCACTGCGAGAGTTGATTGTAAATCAGGAATTTCTTAGGTTAACCTAAAAAAATATTCTTTCACAGTACCAACATCACAATAGGGCCATTACACGCAATGACATCACACGAACGTCCTACTTTCTGTTTTTGCAATTCATCTCTCTTCGTATTCGCTTGCGAAGCACAATGTAGGCAATTTGCCTCTGGGTGACCTCCAAATGGCTGCAGGAACTGAGTTTGTGATCAAAGGCTGTCCGATTTTTTATTTAAGCTACGTCTGCACTCGCCTCTTCACCAGTCACATAACTCTTTCCCTAATATCTTTGTAGCACATGACCTAATTCAGTGCATTTCTATTTGTCCTCTAAGGTCTCTCCACATGGAAACAAGCTGGGTGGTTTCGGACGCTGTTATGGAGGAACGTGCGTCATCCGTAGTGAGTTCAGTTGCTGCAATCTTTCAACCGCTTCGTCTACGTAGTGCATCAGGGTGAACTTATCATTCTCGAGCTTTACATGGCCCTTGGCAGGAAAAGATGGCAAAAATACAGTGCTGCTTCACGATGGGATACTAATTCAGAAAACAGCGCTGCTCAGCAAAGTGGAAGAGAGAAATATTATATGCGCTAGGGTTTTCCTCCAGAAAAGAGTATCGCGCCGTTTAAATGTTCTCCATTGCGTTGAGCACTTCACTTCAAAGTATACGGCGTTGCAGTGTCAGCCATTGCAATTAATGACTGAAAAGAGGTCGGTTTACCGGCCACCCAAGGTTACTTTCGATCAGGGGCCGTAAACACCAAAGGGCATGATGTCAAAGTAGCATGTGCCCCACTAAGTTAGGAGGACGCTTAAGCTTCTCCTTAACAGTAGACGCGAGAGCGCCTTCCCCTCCTTTTTCCTCTTCTCATCCTTTCCTTTCTCACTTCTCACTTAAACTCAAGTTGCAGTCGTAGTTCGTCGGCACAGCGTTATCAACAAACGTTATCCCGTGAATGCCAGCATAGCTTCCGCGCCGAACGAACAAGCAGCAAGCCGCAAGCTTCGTGGTGAACGCGCCTTGGATGTGCGCTGCGTTGTTCGCCGCTACCTCGTGATTCCCGCGTCCCCGCACGGCCCCACTGCGCCCAAACGAGACGAACGGGAGGCGCTCCCGTTCGGGAGACGAACGGGAGGCGCTGTTTTAGCATTGGCGTACGTTGCGAGGAGAACAAGGAGGCAGTGGTTTCAGTGGGCGCCGCCTGATGGCGCTACATGCCCGCCAAGCGAAAAGGAAACGTAGCAGAAACGTACTTTGCTATATGCTTAACTGCGACTTCTCCTATTTCCATGCTCATAATTACTAATATGGACCAGAGTACATGTCTTTAAAGCACGCTTCTAAGATAACGCCGTATTCCGTAGACGCACCTTTGTTCATTCCATACCATCGAGCTGGCGTGGCGGAGTGGTTAGCGTGCTCGTCTCGCACTCCGGAGGCGTTGGTTCGATTTCCTAACTTGACCAATTTCCTGCTCGGATTTATATATTAATGCTTCTGTGATTTTGCGCTCAAGGCCAACGCCGCAGACACCGGCGACGATACCGGCTTTTCTGCGACACGGGGCCCGTAACGCTGTCGCGTTAAAACGCCAGAAACAATGCCTAAAACGGCGAAATCAGATGTCACGAAATGCTACCACCACCAAGCAAGTTAAAGCAGCGGCCAAACACAATAATTTTGATTCATGTCGTTATTACTTCACCACGAAGCACTCATCAGCGCCCATACAACACTAATGAGACTGAGCAGTGTTAGTCAATCGGTGTAGCATCCCGGCAAGCACCCTTGACCTTTTGGCCTGGTATTCGTCTGCATGAAATGCGAGGTTTGTACTGGCAGATTACTTTTTTTTTCTGCGATCCAGAGAGAGAGTAGCGCGAGAGGAGCATGAACGGCCGCTGCGACTCAGGGAGGAGCTTAAGACAAATATTTGGCAAAGAGATCTACGAAGGGCCTCGCACTCACAGGTGGTTACCATTGGCGAATGGGACACATTTGTGGTCAGCTACGCGGCACTTTGTAGCCTTTCTCGCTGCGTAGACTCCCGCGAAGTCCTCTCCTCTGAGTCTTCTGCATTATGCAGAAACCACTGCCAACAAGTTTACAATCTCGTAGTGCAAAAAGAGCGGTCGCTAAAGATAGAATCGGCGATAGATGTAAGAAAAAGACATGATCGGACACGAAATGCGCAGTGTTCGACAAGCTTCGGCAATTCATTCGATTCTGAATCGTTATATCTGCCTTTTATAGTGGTAATTTTGTTTGGGATCACAGAAACGTTCGCGTCATTTTTTAGAACGAATTCAACTCTGGAGGTTACAAAAAATATTTCTGAGCCTCCTCCACAGGAGTGTAAAATGTTCATGTCGATGCATCCAGCGAGTTTAAAATATCAAAGACTGATCTCTTTCACTACTTCACTCATTTAGCAACTGATGGAATAAAAATGTCTTTCTTTGCAGCTTTTATATGCCTTCGAATACATAATATTAATTTGTTCCAACTCATGCAAGATTTTGAATAAATGGTTTGCAGTTTACAATTTATGCTTTCTCAATGCGCAGGACCAAAGCCAGATTGCTCCACGTTTACAGGTGTAAGTTATATTTAATCCATTATTCTTTTGGCGCCTGAGATATTTAAGCATTATTTTAGTATTTTGATGTGTCGTCTAAGCTAAGCATAGATGATACTATGGAAATAGTGAACTACACATCGTTAAATGAAATTTTTATCTCCTGCGTTGCGTCTTTCCTTCCTGTGGACGAACGAAACAATGCAGCATGATTTACATGGTACCCAACGCTTATTTTCTGTACCTTCGCACTCGCGTTTGCTCGTATTCTCTTCCCTTTTTTCTGCTACATAAATTTTAAGCCAGTTCCTGCACTTGTTCTCCGAAGATGACCGGGGCCAGGCATAGTGTAAAAGTAACAATATTGGTGAATTTTGGTTTAGCGCCTCTTTCTTTGAGGTACCCGCCCCGGATGCTCATTGGTTAGCCTGCACGCCTACTGGGCCTGAAGACCCCGGTTAAATCCGGCCGCCGCGGCCGCGTTTTGGTGGCGGCATAGCGCCAAGGATGCCTGTGCGCTATGCACTATAGGGGCACGTAAAAGGTTAGCAGGTGGTTGAAATTATTCCAGAGCCCTCCATTGAGGAGTGCTTCATAGCTAGGGACGCTTGGCGACACTCCACCCCAAATACCGCACACTGTTTTGATGTCTGTTTCACGACGCCGGGATGACTGGCTGTTCTCGCCTGACGAAGAACAAAAGGCCTTTTTTTATGTGCAGCGGATATAAAATCAAACGCGGGATGTAAAATTGAAACAAAATACTAATTCCTTCTCGGATGGCTGACTACAACATAATGAAATGTTTACAGTCAAGCTAATTTCCGCTGATTAGGATATTTTTATTTCCCGAAACTCTCCCGGTTATACTCAGTACAGGAATCTTATTTTTTTTTAACAATACAAACTTTACATCATTTGGAAAAAAGCGAAGTTGTCTAAAGAATGAAGGCAAGATGCTGAGCATGTTCGCAATAACCTGCGCGTGTTTCATGCGACCGCGTTGCATTGCTTGAGTGCGCGCCATGAATCAGTCGCACGCTGCTGTGGAGAACAATGTCCATTGCCTGAGACAGTGCCCTGATGATTTGTCATAACACCGCCACGTACGCGAGGACGAGCAACAGCTACTTGAAGACGCGTAGTCGCACTCCCGTAAAAGAAAAGTGATCGGAAATAAAAAGTCAGGGGGCACTTTGGCTGCCTAAAGTGCGTAGAGGCGAAAGCGTTTTCCGCAGCACTTCGACTGCTTCTGCGGCACTGGTTGCGTCACATATACTTTAGTACTAATTACTAAATGATTACAATCTATAATTAATGGTTAATTACTGATTGATGTCTGAATACTAATTAACTGCTAATTAATTAGGCTTAAGCTTCGCCGTTAGGAGTGGAACGCGACAGCGTGTTGTAGCGCTGCCAGGGAGTCCACGCAACGCAACCACCCGTTCGGCGCGATGCCTTGCCCTTTGAACTCAAAGAAAATGGCGCAGTAATTCTCTGTCATCTCGGTGGACACCTGAACCACACCGTAGAGTAAGGGAGGAAGTGGGAGTGAAAGAAGACAAAGAGGGCCCCTAATGAAGGAAATGAAAATTGTATTTGAGGAAAGGAAATTACGCATTAACTGTCTTACATATCTCGGTGAACACCCGTCAAAATTCAGGGGGTACTTTTTTACCTAAAGTGTGGTCACTGATGTGTGGTTAAGATGTTAAGCTTCGCCTCTAAGAGTGGAACGCGACAGCATCTTGCAACGCTGCCAGGGAGTCCATAGAACGCCATTGCCTATACGGTTCGACGCTTCGCTCGTCGGTAAATTGGTTTTTGAGGAAAGGAAATGTATCTGTCTCTCATATCTCGGTGCACACAACCTCTCCGGAAGGTAAGGGAGGAGGATGGCAGTGAGCGATGACACCGTATTCACTAGACGCGCCTTTGTTCATTCCAAACCATCGAGCTGGCATGGCGGAGTGGATAGCATGCTCGTCTCGCGCGCCGAAGACCGGGGTTCGATTCCCTAGCTCGACGAATTTCCGACTCCGTTTTATTTATTTATATGGCCTGACTAGAAAAGTTAATTAGGCTAATTGGGTAATTAAGCAATTAACTAAGCTCAGTCCCACTTACTTGGAGCATCACTGTACGACCCCTTCAATTGGTTGCATGGTTACTAGGCAAAATACAATTGCCCCGGTTTGAAATTCGCGCACTGTGACGTCACGGCCGTTTCGACCAATTGAAAAGCGTGACATTTTCTGTCGACAACTGCTGCTTACAACGATGAGGCATTAAAGGCTTTCGCCTTAAAAAATCAGATCGAGGAATGTGTCTGATAAACTTTTTGTGTTTCAGGAAGGATACGCTCCACAATGTCGCCATGAGTGTCCAACGAAATCAGGAAAGTACGCCAAATACGAAGACGGCACGCCATGCGTTGTAAGTGTTGAAGTAGTTTTTATTTTCTTATCTAAACCTATGAACGCCGCAGAAGATCATGTCTAGTCGACAAAGCATGACAAATGACAAGAATTTCAAGCGGAATTTCCCCTATTACTTTTTATTAAGTGCCCGGCGTTTAGAGCATGAGATGGCATCTGAAAGCTAGGGCCACGTCGTAAGCATTTTGTTGTTTAGGCGTCTTAAATGACTGAGGACTTTCAACAAATTTGGTGCTTTTGTTCAGAACTATAGCTGTATCACGCCTTACAAATACCAACTACAAATATGCTACCACAATTCCATTAAATCTGGGCTCGGAAATTTTGAACATAACCTTTAATGAGGCTTTCCTGCTGAAACAAAGTTGTATAATGCAATAACTTCATGCAATGCACACTTTGTGACACAAGTACCGTAATATTTGTACGATATTTTATGACATCTTTATGACAAATGATTTTAGGTTATTGCCCCATATAACTTTTTTTAAGTAGGGATTACCCGAAGAAAATAGCCCCTAGACTTATGTGGGAAGTTTTCACTGGAATTGCACTCAAAGTGGCTATGAGACACTAATGCCATGAGACACTAACTAATCAGACACAAACGCGCATGTAACTTGAAGTGACGACGAACGCGCTGCAGTCAGCAGGCGCGCTAAGCAAGGCACCTCCCTCGACGCGATGCGCCTGACCGCCTCCTGTGAGCAGTTTGTCAAATGGCCGGCGCCTAAGTCATGTTGCTCAGGCGAGTGTGAACGTTCCTGCTCGCCTGTGCTCTCCTCTGTGTATGCTGGAGTGCAGCGACTGGACTGTCAGACGCTACGCGGCCACTGCATAGTGAATGACTGCGTAAACTGTGATCTTTGCAGGACTGCAATAATTCGCACTAGCCGTGAATGTGGTGCATGCCGCGAAATAACAGGGCCCGACAACTGTGCTTACGTACTTTCGGTCTGCAAGCGGCAAGTCGCTGGCGTTTGTTTGTGTTTAGATTTGCTGGGCAAAAGAGTCTCGTAATCTTCTTAAGGTGAGGCGTCCCAGGCAGCTAACGTGAGAGCGAGGAATTTTAAGCGCGCGTGCCGAAAAAGGAATCACTCTCGCGACTCGGTTGGTTGAATGCTAAAGCACTGACGCCTCCTCGGCACTCGTCGACTCTGTATTCCTCTCTTTATTGATGAATTATACATAAATTAATAAACAAGCGATCAACTGAATAATTTTCAATCATGTGTTTAATTCACGGCGAAATGGCTAAAAATGCCATTGAAAATGTTCTGTTTTAAACCCCATGTCATTCATTTCAGATTCATTTTGTGTATTGTTTCCCCTCATGTAATACACCTATTCAGGGGCATTTCAGGTGTACAATAAATAAATAAATAGACCAATGGGATTAATTACCGATCAGTTTATTAATTACCGTCAATAATAATTTATTTAACAATCGTGTAATTATCGGAAAAAGTGAATTGCCCATCTGTTGATTTTTTATCGGTGAAATGTTTACTTACAGGTCAATTGATTAATCATAAGTTAAATTAATAAATATCATTCAATCGATTAGTTGTCGATTTTAACCTTATTGGTCGATTCATCATCAATTTCGAGCTTTTCCCCCACATGCTGCATACGCGTCCAAACCATTCAACCTTTCATTGCTTTTGCTTCTAATTAACTATTTACTCCAAATGAATGAAATGTTTTTAATCGATTACTTTAAGTTTCATTCACCAAACATGTTTCATCGCCAACTTTCATTCTTTCATTCGTTTTTTACAATTCTGTGTTATTGCTTGCCATCGACGCTATTTCGACATTCAGTTTCGTCATATTGACTCTAATCATTGGCTGTAATTATTTACCTAATCATTCTAGTGACAATTGTTTCTGCGGGTCAGCCCGCCTTGGTGGCTCAGTGGTTACGGTGCTAGGCTGCTGACCCGAAAGACGCGGGTTCGATCCCGGGCGCGGCTGCTGAGTTTCGATGAAGGCGAAATCCTAGAGGCCCGTGTGCTGTGCGATGTCAGCGGACGTTAAACAACCCCAGGTGGTCGAAATTTCCGGAGCCCTCCACTACGGCGTCCCTCATAGCCTGAGTTGCTTTGGTACGTTAAAGAGAGAGAGAGAGAAAAGGACGGAAAGGCAGGGAGGTTAACCAGGCGATGCCCAGTTGGCTACCCTACACTTGGGGAGGGGAACAAAGGGGAAAAAATGAAAAAGAGCGGCAAGTAAATGAGTCTTCTAAGTGACCAGCGACCACTATGTCACAGGGACAGAGGGCGCGCACTGAAAACTTAAAGATTATAGGCGGGAATGCAACCCCGAGTCCCTTAGGAAATTCAGGAGCGCTTTCACCGCTTTCCGTTGCCTGGAAGGTTGTGTCCAAGGCCCCAGAACGTTAGACTCTGTTAAAGGACGCGAGTCCAAGCGGAGCAGAGAAGCAACTAGGCAACCGCGCTCTCGCTCAAAACGAGGGCAGTCACAGAGGAGGTGGCTGATCGTCTCGTCACAACCACACTGGCCACACGCAGGAGAGTCAACCATTGAGATGAGATGGGAATAGGCGTTTGTGAACGCCACTTCCAGCCACAGGCGGCACAACAGCGTAGTATCACTGCGGGGGAGGCCGAATGGTATATGATGTTGGAGCAAGAGGTTGAAGTGATGCGAGCGGGGTGTCCAACCTCCAGGGGCAGACCACGACGTTACAGTCAGGTTTCGGGCGAGCAGTTGAAGGTGTCTTGCTGCGTCAGCTCTTGTCAGTGGTATGCGGACAGTGTTGGTTGTCTCGTGAGCCGATCGAGCAGCATCATCAGCTAAGGCGTTACCAACAATGCCGCTATGGCCTGGTACCCACTGGAAGATGATTTCATGGTCTTGTTCGATTGCCTGCTGATGCAGATATCGTATCTCCGCTATAAGTTGCTCATGGTCGCTATGTCTCAAGGCAGATTGAAGACATTGTAGGGCAGCTTTTGAATCAGAGAAAACAGCCCATTTTTGAGGTGATTGTTGTGAGATATACTGTACCGCCGCAAGAAGTGCGGCCAACTCTGCTCCAGTAGAGGTAGTCTGATTAAACCCCCCATAAACCAAACCTTTTCTGCAGGTCATCCGCACACCGTCCTGTATGCGAGTACACACGCAGACGCAACGCCGGCTTTTCTCCTATTTAGACTACTTCAGTTTCCGCGTCACGAGCAAACAGAAAATTTCCGTAGGTTATACCGATATCCAACAGGTTCAACCGAGAGCACCGTGTACAGGAGATGATACGCCCGAAGGAATATTGGGAAAGTTGCGTGGGAAACTGCGGAAAATCCCTCCTGCATGGCTGTCTGTAGATAAAACATCCAACCAGATTCAGAACAGCACTGACAGCGGCAGCTTGCACTCTAACACGAGGTGTCGCGTCCCTTCGATGTTCTTATTAGCGATTGAATAAGATGCGCATTTTGTATTACGTTGGTTGATCTGCCATCGGTACACAAAGTGCTGTATGACAAAGCTGGGCGAGTTGGCTTTCAATTGCACTAGCCATACTGGCACAGCGCGAAAGACAGACACAAGGGAAGGCGAGACAAAACGGCGCCGGCTAACAACTGAATTTTTTATTCAGAAAAGACTGCCTTTAGAGATCAGAAAGAGGACCAACAAAAAGTGTACACTGATGGAAAAAAAAGCCAAACCCAGATATCTGCTCGAGATTATAAATTGCCCCAACCCCCTCAAGGAACACAACCAGGTGACGTTTGTTAGAAGCAAACACAAAAATTCATTCTCGTTTTGGAAACAACGTCTGCAAGAACGCAATCTTATTTTTGTGAAGGTTAATCGAAGGTTTTGCCACGCACTTGCCCCCTTCTTCTCGAATATAGAAGGCTTCAACCACTTCACGTGATAGTTGATTTCAATTGCCGTACAATAAGCGCGTGCCTTTAAGGTCTGGAAGGCAACCACTACAACTCTAACAGTGCAGAACAAGATTGGAACAGCGCAGTTTCACCAGTGATTCACGGTGTTCAATCAAGCGTGTATTCACACAACACCTGTCTGCCCAATGTATGTCTTACCGCAGGACAGGGCAATACAATATACTACGCCCGCCCTACATGGCAAAAATTCAACATCATGGTTAACACTACGCCCCTACTGGTGTGGCTTTCCGTATTGCTCAGCACCCGCTTACTGACCACCGGACAAATCTTCTTTAACCTATTTTCTGATTTGAAATCAAGGTTCAGATCATACGAGGTCTGTTATAAAAGTGTCCGACTTTATTTTTTTTTCGAACACCTGATGGATATGAAACAAGCGCGCTTGCATCAGCTGACCTTGAACCTTCGTGCGCATGCACGAATTTTTTCGCGCCCGCCGATAGCGTCAGTCGCTGGGACGCAGCGTTTGAGTGAGGCAGTGCGCAGTGCTCTCGTCGGTTTTTTGTTCCAAGGAAAATGGCGGAGCGACAGGAGCAGCGTTACTGCATCAAATTTTGCCACAAACTGGACGACAGCCAAGTGGCAACCGTTCGGAATATTCAGTATGGCTTTCGGTGAAGATGCTATGAGCAGCACACAAATTAAAAAGTGGTACAATTGTTTTAAAGACGGCCGCACATAGGTGGCGAGCGAGCCACGCTCCGGTCGGCCATCAACATGCCGAAATGACCAGGTCACTGCCGAAGTGAATGCTGTGGTGATGCGGGACCGTAGTGTGACTATCCGAGAAATTGCGGCAGAGATGGACATCAGCAATTTTTCTGCACATTTCATTATCACCGAAAATTTGGCCATGGAGAGAGTTGCGGCGAAATTCGTGCCGAAGCTGATCACGGTGGACCAAAAGCAGCTTACGCAGCTTCGTGTTGAAGTCTCACAGAACATGCTGAATTCCATAAACAGTGACCCCGACTTCATCAACACCATATTCACTGGTGACGAATCTTGTGTGTGCGGGTACGACCCGGAAACCAAATCCCAGTCGTCGTAGTGGAAGCATTCCACGTCGCCAAGAACAAAGAAGGCCCGCCAAGAGCGCAGCAATGTCAAAGTGATGTTGACTGCTTTCTTTGACTCCTTCTGAGTGGCACACCACCAGTACGCACCCTACAGGGTCAAACAATGACCAAAGAGTACTACAGGGATGTCCTCCGTCGCCTACACGGTGCTGTGTGGCGCAAGAGACCGGAGTTGAGGTCAACAAGAAATTGGCGCATTCATCACGACAATGCTCCTGCACATTCCTCGCACTTGATTCGGACTTTTTGGCGAAAAACCAGACTCCTGTAATTCAACAGACTCCTTGCTCTCCTAATATGGCCCCCTGCGGCTTCTGGCTGTTTCCCAAAATAAAGAGGCCATTGAAAGGAGCGCGATTTAAGACAAGAGAGGACATTATGGCTGCAGCGACAGCTGAGCTAAACTCCATTCCGAAAAGGGCCTTTTTGGAATACTTCCAACAATGGCAGCATCGCTGGGAGAAGTATGTGGAGTCCCAAAGAGACTACTTTGAAGGTGATTAGGTTTCCAACGCTCCAGTTACGCCAGTTTTTTTTTCTTCGGCCAAAGGTCGGATACTTTTTTAACAGACCTCGTATTTTTCCCCGATTTTCTTCAAGCGGTGAGAAACACCGTGAACGTACTTGATGGCCACGGCGTTCCTACGCGATTAATCCCGGTTGTCTGAAGGAGCCTCTTTTTTCATCGTCTCTACCAGTCTTTGACAAATCTGAATTTCTGTATGTGCTTCTAACAAACGTCACCTGGTTGTGCTCCTTGAGGGGGTTAGGGGAAGTTCTAATTTCGAGCAGATATCTGGGTTTGGCTCTCTTTCCATGAGTGTACACTTTTTGCTTGTGCTATTTCTGATCTATAAAGGCGGTCCTTTCTTTATTAAAAAATTGAGTTGTTAGTCAGTGCCGTGTTGTCCCGCCTTTCCTTGTGTCTGTGTTTTGCGCTGTGTCAGTATGGCTAGTACGCAAAGTGCGTAACGCTTGCGGCTTTACTTCACCACGCGACGTGATGTTCAGCAAGCCCTGCTGGGATCCTTTAAGACACATTGCCGGCCGAATTTTGTGCAGATATGGGGCATGCAGTAGACATTGTAAGGAACGGTGTGGTTGTGCGCGTCTTTTGTATTTAACAAATCAAATCCGAATGACCCAATGTTTGCCTGAAACAAAATTTCGTGCGCATTCTTCTCTCACTGCGCACTCCTATTACGCAGTTGATCTTATCCCTGTGTTTTGTCAATTTGTATTTCGTTATCAAAGTGGGGGATAATGACAAATTTGTTGACTAAGGGGAGTTCTAAGATCAGCGATGAATTTAAACTGGAGGCATCTTAATACTAAATGTACGAAACTAATGACACGAAACGCTCATACGAACGTACAACATTCTTAACGTACAAATTAAGTATAGATAAATAAACATGTATACGCTAAGAGACAAAGAAGGCAATGTCATTTGCAATATGGATAAGATAGATAAAGCAGCCGAGATGTTCTGGACAAATCTATACAGTAGCCAACGTAATCAGAACGTTGATGACACAGGCAGTAACGCACAGCAATAGCACATCCCGACAGCAGCAACAAAACAGTAACTAAAGAAAGCGCTAGGAGATACGCAAAGGGGGCAAGCAGCTGGTGAGGTTCAGGCAACAGCAGATCTCTTGAAGGATGGAGGGGAGATTGTGCTAGAAAACCTTGCCAGCACGTATAGGCAATGCCTTAAAACCTAGAGCGTACCACAAGCTTCCAGGAACACTAACATTATCTTTATTATTAAGAAAGGAGACGTCAAGGACTTGTAAAATTACAGACCGATTAGCTTACTGACCGTTGCCTACAAGGTATTCACTAAGGTAATCGCAAATCGAATCAGGACAACCTTAGACTTCAATTAACCGAATTACTAGGCAGGCTTTCACAAATGATACTCGGGGATAGACCATAATCACACCATCAATCAGGCGATAGAGAAATGCACAGAATATAACCGACCGCTATATAAAACGTTAATTGATTAGGAGGAAAGATTTGACTCAGTGGAAACCTCAGCTGTCATGCAGACATTGCGGAATCAGGTTGTTGAAGAGTGTTATGCGAAAACACTGGAAGATATTGCTACGACAAAGAGGAAGTGGAAGTCGAAGTGGCCTCCCGCGTGAAAGGATCGCACGAAGAAGAGGTTGATGATGCTTCCTGCTGGCGTTGATGCTTCCTGCTGCTCGCCGCTAGGAACTATTCACCTACCGCTTTTAAAAAAATGTAAATAGTAATTCCCCGTAACATCTTGGTGGAGGTGCGGCAAGACGGAACTACGCAGCGGACGCTACCTTCCACCCCCGACGTACCTTTCACGCCGCCGCTACCTTCCACGGCTTACAATGACGGAAGCCGCTCCTCCAGATTCGGCGGAATCAGTGTCCTCGGTGGTCCTCACTCACCCTCGAAATCCTGGACCCTTCTCTGGGGACGACGACGCTGACGTCGAGACCTGGCTTCGCACGTATGAACGGTGCAGCGCTAACAACCGGTGGGACCAAACTTTCATGCTTGCTAACGTCGTTTTTTACCTTAAGGGCACGGCGATAAAGTGGTACGATACCAACGAAGAGACATTAACCAGTTGGGATGACTGTAAACAGAAACTTATTGATCTTTTCGGCAAACCACTCGGCCGGCAGCTTGCCGCTAAAAGAGATCTCGCCAGTCGCGCCCAGTCATCCACGGAGTCCTACGTGTCCTATATTCAGGATGTGTTGGCTTTGTGCTACACGGTGGATAACGAGATGAGCGAGGCTGACTAAGTCGGACATGTGCTGAAGGGCATTGCAGACGATGCCTTCAATCTGCTCGTTTACAAAAATTGTGACAAGATTGCAGACATCGTAAAAAAAAAGGCTGAGGCTTAACTTGGTTAAGCCTGCAGAATGCGAAGCATCATCGTGTCGCGTATTTTGGAGGCGCACAACCACAGCGACGGCGCGAGGTGGGCCCCCGTTTCTCCACTGCCGTGACGTCAACAAGTCACGTGGTGTGGCATCATCGTGTCACGTGATTTGGAGGCGCACAACCACAGCGACGGCACGAGGTGGGCCCCCGTTTCTCCACTGTCGTGACGTCATCGTGTCACGTGGTGTGACGTCATGTATCACGTGATTTGGAGGCGCACAACCACAGCGACGGCGCGAGGTGGGCCCCCGTTTCGCCACTGTCGTGACGTCATCGTGTCACGTGGTGTGACGTCATGTATCACATGATTTGGAGGCGCACAACCACGGTGAAGGGCTGAAGTGGTAGATAAAGTAGTATGCTTCGCATAAGAATGCCCACGCTTCGAGGAGGCCAAAAGCCGACGGATCACCCAGCATATCGCACGCCTGCCCAACACGGCTGCGTCTTCGTCCAGCCAAGATCTTTGTCCTCGGAACCAGCCGACCTCACCAGAGAACGTGACCCGTATCGTACGCCGTGAGCTTGAAGCTATTGCTCCGGCCTCCTTAGCAACACCTGCAGCCAACCAGCCCCTGCTCCTTCCACTTAATCAAGCCGTCGTGCGCCAGGAAAGTGCTAACTTGGGTTTGACCTCTGTCGCCGCTCTTCATCCCTCCCAAGTACCCGAAGTCCCTCCTCTATACCCTGTCCGGCCTGTTTACGCCGCTCCTCAACCGCGCAACCCCTCCGAGTGGCGTACGCCTGACGACAGGCCCATCTGTTTCAACTGTTCCCGTGTCGGCCACATCGCCCGTCACTGCCGTAGTCGATGGTACTCCTCCCAGCGGACCCGTTACTCGACCCCACCTTATCGCCCCGGCGCTGCAGACTCAAGCTCTTTCTCGCGACCCTTGGACACATCAAGACCCACCACCTACGTCCCGCCGCCCCGCTTCAGCCACTCACCATCTCCACAGCGCCGCCAGTCCCGTTCGCCGCAACGACCGCGCGCTTCCTCTCCCGGCCCCTACGGACGATCACAGGCGGAAAACTAGTTTCTGCAGCGTCCAGAGGTGATGCTGCATGTACGACTCGGCTCCAAAATCCTCGTTTAGTTCTTCGTGCCCCGCGCAATTTACTGACCATACAAGTCGATGGCGTTGCCGTCTCTGCTCTGGTTGACACGGGCGCCCACATTTCTGTGATTAGTTCCAACCTACGACGGCTCCTCCGGAAAGTACTGGCGCCTGCTCCTACAGCCGTTGTTCGAGTTGCCGATGGCACAACGTCCCCAGTCCTCGGCCTGTGTGCTTCTCGTGTGAAGATTTCTGACCGCCAAACCACCGTGCTCTTTACCGTTCTGAATCAGTGCCCTCATGACATCATACTCGGCCTTGATTTCGTTAGTGAGCACGCAGCCCTTATTGACTGTGCGGCCCTTATTGATGTATTATTGACTGCCCCAGTTGTGCACCGTCTCTGTACTGCCGGGTTCACCCGCTTACCACCTGAAGCCGCTACTTACGTATTGTTTAAATCTGGTTGGTTTGGTTTATGGGGTTTAACGTCCCAAAACGACTAAGGCTATGACAGATTTAAGGTTAAGACAGATTTAAACAATCTGTTAGGAAGAGGTGGAACAGATTGTTTAAATCTGTTCCACCTCTTCCTAACGGCCAGTATATCATCACCCCTGTCCTTGATTTGACCGTTACAAAGAATGCTGCCCTTGCGCATACGGTTGTCGCATGTCTCGGCAAACAGCGCGTGGTTACCTGTTCTCAACTTCAGTATGCACGTCCAGACGCTTCCTCAAGGCATGTGCCTCGCCACGCTGTCCCCTACCGATGAATACGTGATCTCTGCAGTCACAAACTGTGTATCATCCTCTACGGACGATCATGTCACAGCTCTTTCGAGACCTGAGCACGTTGCCAATATCATCGCTTCAGATCTCTCTGCCGACCAAGCCGGGGCGCTTACCCATCTTCCGGCATCTTTTCAGGACATATTTGATTTCATTGACCGCCCTTTAGCTCGTACGACTATTGTGAAGCACCGTATCAACACTGGTGACGCCGCTCCTCTGCACCGCCGGCCTTATAGGGTGTCCAGTTCCGAACGCAAAGTGATACAACGGGAAGTCGAAAAGATGCTCGCTAAGGACATAATCGAACCGTCGTCCAGTCCTTGGGTCTCTCCAGTCGTCCTTGTTAAAAAGAAAGACGGCAGTTGGCGTTTCTGCGTCGACTACCGCCACCTGAACCGCGTCACAAGAAGAGACGTCTACCCACTTCCTCGGATCGATGACGCTCTCGACTGTCTACACAGATCTCAATACTTTTCTTCCATTGATCTTCGTTCCGGTTATTGGCAAATCGCCGTTGACGAGCAAGACCGCGAAAAGACAGCTTTCGTCACACCTGACGGTTTACACCAGTTCAAAGTGATGCCGTTCGGATTTGTAATGCACCAGCTACTTTCCAACGGATGATGGACTCACTCCTTCACGCATTTAAGTAGACTACTTGTCTGTGCTACCTTGACGATGTTGTTGTCTTCTCGCCCACATAAGCCTCGCACCTTGAACGTCTCAGGAGTATTCTGACTGTCTTTCGTACGGCTGGGCTCCAGCTCAACTCGTCCAAATGCCAATTCGGCCGCCGACAACTCACCATTCTGGGACATCTCGTAGACGCCTCCGGTGTACGTCCTGATCCAGCTAAAATTGCAGCGGTGCAACAGTTCCCTCGCCTAAATTCTCAGAAAGACGTGCGAAGTTTTCTTGGGCTGTGCTCCTACTTTCCCCGTTTTATTGAAGATTTTGCCCTTATCGCTCGTCCACTCACTGACCTCCTGAAGACGGACACAGACTTTACCTGGGGCCTGATCAGCAAATTGCGTTTTCCACGCTTGTCCGCCTGCTGACATCATCCCCGATTCTGGCACATTTTGATCCCGCTGCCCCTACTGAACTCCGCACGGACGCCTGTGGCTACGGGATCGGAGCCGTGCTGGCTCAACGCTCCCGGGGCCCACACCACGTGGTTGCGTATGCTAGCCGCCTGCTTTCACCTGCCGAGCGAAATTACTCCATTACGGATCGTGAGTGCCTCGCTCTGGTTTGGGCTGTAGCTAAATTCCGGCCATACTTGTTCGGGCGTGTTTTTCTGGTTGTCACGAACCACCACGCCCTATGCTGGCTGTCCTCGCTGAAAGACCCTTCTGGGCGTCTTGGCCGCTGGGCGCTGCGCCTTCAGGAATATTCGTACACTGTCGTGTACAAGTCTGGACGTCTCCATCAAGACGCTGATTGCCTGTCTCGGTACTCTGTCGAGCCACCTGCTCTCAGTGACACTGACGATATCCCTTCCCTGCTTGGCATTTCTGATCTACACAACATCGCCGAGGAGCAGCGCAAAGACCCATATTTGCAAACCATCATCGAGGGCCTCAGCTCTGGAAGCTTGAAGCGCTCCCTGCAGCTCATCGTTACTAAAAATGACATTCTATATCGCCGCAACTTCCGTCCTGACGGGCCCTCACTCCTTCTAGTCATTCCCCAGCAGCTGCGGTCTTCTATAATTGCAGAACTCCATGACCTGCCTGCAGCTGGCCACCTTGGTGTGGCACGAACTTACGACCGTATACGGCGCCGTTTCTTTTGGCCTGGATTATACCGTACAGTCCGGCATTACGTCACCAATTGTGACCTTTGTCAGCGCATTAAGAAGCCTTCGGCACCACCTCCTAGTCTTCTGCATCCTATAGACGTGCCTGTGGAGCCGTTCCAGCGTGTAGGGCTCGATCTCCTCGGACCATTCCCGACCTCGGATTCCTGATGTCACTGACTTTCTTTTGCACAGCCTTATTTTACAACATGGTGCCCCTCGTCAATTAACTCACAGACCGCGGACGCTATTTCCTGTCCAGAGTTTTCGACGACATCCTGCGTTCGTGTTCTACCAAGCATAAGATTGCCACAGCATACCACCCACAGACAAACGGGCTAACCGAGCGTTTGAATCGCACATTAACAGACATGTTGTCTATGTACGTCTCCCCCGACCACAAAGACTGGGATCTCGCCTTGCCCTATGTGACGTTCGCTTACAACACCTCCAGGCATGACACAACTGGTTATTCTCCGTTCTATCTCTTATACGGCAGACACGCCGTACTGCCATTGGACACACTTGTGCCATCCGCTGGCCGTCCCGTCACCGCCTTCACCCGGGACGCCATTGCTCAAGCTGAAGACGCTCGCCAAATCGCCCGAACTCGGCTCCAAGCGTCCCAACAAGCGCAGAAGTCATTGTACGATAATCGCCATCGCCATGTCACCTACGAACCGGGGTCGCTCGTTCTTCTGTGGTCCCCTTCCCGTTGCGTCGGTCTCTCTGAAAAACTTTTGTCTCCCTACCATGGTCCTTACCGTGTTGTGCGTCAGGTCACCGATGTCACGTATGAAGTTGCTCCTCATACACCTGCATCCTCTTCATGTACACCACCCACCGACATTGTTCACGTTATGCGCCTCAAGCCCTACCACGCCACTCCTCTATCACCAGCCTAACGCCGGGACGGCGCTCCTGCCGCCGGGGGTCATGCTACGACGAAGAGGAAGTGGAAGTCGAAGTGACCTCCCGCGTGAAAGGGTCGCACGAAGAAGAAGAGGTTGATGGTGCTTCCTGCTGGCGTTGGTGCTTCCTGCTGCTCGCCGCTAGGAACTATTCACCTACCGCTTGTAAATAAATGTAAATAGTATTTCCCCGTAACAATATTTATAACACCTGCGCAGCTACTACTGTCCTTCATAACATCAGCAATAAAATTCTAATAAATAAAGGTGTCAGGCAGGGAGACACGATCTCGCCAAAGCTATTCAGCGCCTGTTCACAGGAGGTGTTCCCCCACGCCGCGCTGGCTTAGTGGTTACAGCGCTCGGCTGCTGGCCCGAAAGACGCGGGTTCGATCCCGGCCGCGGCGGCTGAATTTCTTGAAGGCGAAATTCTAGAGGCCCGTGTGCTGTGCGATGTCAGTGCACGTTAAAGAACCCCAGGTGGTCGAAATTTCCGGAGCCCTTCACTACGGCGTCTCTCATAGCCTCAGTCGCTTTGGGACGTTAAACCCCAATAAACCAAACCAAACCAAACAGGAGATGTCCCAAGGCCTGGATTGGGAACAGTTCGGGAAAAGCGTTAATAGAGAACACCTATGTAATCTGGGATTCGCTGAAGGCACTGCCTTTCCAAGTCACTCGGGACTTTAACTGCAAAGCATGATCAATAAGTTAGACAGGCAGAGCAGAACGGTGGGGCAAAAATTAACATGCAGAAAACCAAAATGTTTAGCAGTTTAGCAAGAAAACAGCATTGCACAGTTGGTAGCCAGGTGCTGGAAGTAGTAAGGAAATATGTCTACTTAGGGGGTAGGTAGTGACCGCCTATCCGGAAAATTAGAGGGAAATACGTAGAGGGACGAGAATGGGGTGGAGCGCATATGGCAGGTTCACTCAGATGTGAATGGCAGTTTACCATTATAACTCAAGCGAAAAGTATACAACACCTATATCTTACCGGTACTCACCTATGGAGAAGAAACGTAAAGGCTAACGAAAAGGGCTCAGCTTAAGCTAAGGACTACGCAGCCAGCTGTGGAAAAAAAAATGATAGGTGGGACGTTATGAGACCAGAAGCGGGCAGAATGGGTGAAGAAACAAACCTGCGTTAATATTCGCCTAGTCGAAATTAAGAGCACGAAATGGGCTTGGACACGGCATGTCATGCGAAGGCAAGATAACCGCTGGTCCTTAACAGTAACGGAGTGGATTCCAAGTGAAAGTAAGCGTAGCAGGGGGCGGCGAATGTCACGTGGATGAGGTACGGTGACCGCAGCTGTCAAGAGGGTTAATTAAAGAGACGTGCGAGAGGCCTTTGCCCTGCAGTGGGCGTATCCAGGTGTATTATGATGATGATGATGATGATGATGATGATGATGATGATGATGATGATACTTCCTAATTTTATTCTATAAAGAACGTCTGAACGTTTGTGCATCACTTATAATAGGAAGTATTCAGCTCTGGAATAGTACGAGGACAGGCGGGAGTCTGCAAGAATGGACGCTGCGTTCAATATGACGACTTAGGTGAGTACCTGAAATCCTTTGTAGTAGACTGTGCATCGAACAGGAATAAATCGCAACACTGAGGGTATTTGTTTTTTAAATTCTGGTCCCTGTACCTTGCTCTACAACGGAAATGCGCCTATAAACTGTCATGAATGAGGATAACACTTCCGCCAGTTTTAAAATATTTGCAGGACTGAGCTGGTTGGTCACAGTCACAAGTTGAAAGGACAAATGACTCTCGCCCCGGCAGTGAGAACTTCGGTGCAAATATGCATTCTTCCTTCGAAGGAAGAATGCATATTTGTTCTACCCTCTGCTGGTATTTCCGAGGACACTAGAACGAACTGGCTACAGCTCATGCTAATAGCTATGAAAAATGAAAATTGCACTTCAGCATGTGCGATGTATTTATGAGTGCAACAGCGCAGACGACGCCCCACTCAGAAAACTGAGCAGAAGTAAACCCTGTGATACTTTGCTTTTCTCCGCGCACGCTTTCCTCTTTGTTCCAACCACAATTAGATCACACGAAACCACAAAACACACTCTCTCTCGCCAATTGAGAATGCAGCTGAAGGTAGTGAGCACAAATTTCTTTTAGACAAGATCGGATGAGTAGCATTGAACTACTGCAGAAAACCCATATAAAAAGTACTGAAAACGTAATTTGCAGAAGTAAAAGCGTAAACGGTTGTGAAATTTCGTGCTGAGTGCGCGGATAAATTTTGAAGGAATATAAGACAATATTCTACTGCGCTAAGAAATGTAATAATTTTCAAGTTTTTATGGTACACTTGATTTTCAGCATTATGTGCGAAGGTAACCTTCACGCCTCCCCATCGCCCTAAAAAAAAATTAGACAATGATTATTGTTCTTGGTTAAGCTATTTTTGACCGCAGATGCCGCGGTTATCAAACTGTATGTTAAACGCGCAGTGCCGAACGGTCAGCGCGCTTGCAGCGCGCACTACGCTGGCGCCATCTGTAGCGAGCGGCGCATATCATACCGCCTTGAGCCCTCGTACCACCCGCTGTATTGGGTCGAGTGCCTTGAGCTTGGGATTCCATCACCTGAGCGGAACTGGTCTACCAACGACCTCCCAGTAACTGGCGGATGACGCGGACCAGTGTGAAAGTTATATATTCCATGTGCATGCGCCAGGATGTTAGTGATGTGAACACCAACATATGAATAAAACAAGACGCTCTCTAGTGAAACTTCAATAATCTTGCAATAGAGCGTTTTAAACGGGTTAGCTTGGCAGGAGGTGTTATAAATGTACAGTTTGAGGGGCTGAATATCGTAGACCATAGCTGATACCAATTAAAGACGTTATCAGGATTCAACT
Source organism: Amblyomma mixtum (assembly GCF_055824585.1). Classification (NCBI taxonomy): domain Eukaryota; kingdom Metazoa; phylum Arthropoda; class Arachnida; order Ixodida; family Ixodidae; genus Amblyomma; species Amblyomma mixtum. The sequence continues at coordinate 93,119,995 of NC_143021.1, forward strand.
GAAGGAGTGAACTATTGTTAGCGTTATGTGTTGGGCGAAAAAGAAGAGAGTCATCCCCAAAAAGCTTAAGGAAAAAGTTAATTCCAATCGGAAGGTCATCAATAAATATGATAAACAGTAAAAGACCCAGAAGAGAGCCTTGGGGAACACCACATGTTACGGCACACAAGGATGACGGACAATCGTTAGCTGATACAAACTAGGTGCGGTTTGTCAAGAAACATTGAATCCATTTTAGAAGATTACAGCCAATACTTCGGGAATTTATTTTAAGGAGCATGTGATGCGATGCCTTATGAAATCCTTAGTCTGTCAAGAAAGATGCAATCAACGAGGATGCAGTCTGTGAGCAAAACAACTATCTAAAAATGGCACTAAGGTATTAACGGAAGACAAGAGTTGAATCATGCAAAAAAATTTTGCGAATCTCATGCTCACAGGAAATTAAGAAATATTTACTTTCCAGAAGAGAAGCAAGGTTAAAAGATACACTGTGATTCAGCAGTTTACGAGGAATGCTTCTTAATGTAATAGGTTTGTAGTTGAGAAGAGAATTCGGATTACCTTGGTTGAAGAGTGCAACCGCCCTCGTTACCTTCCAGTCAGCCAGTATTTGGGCGGGTTCGACAGTGTGTGTGAAAAGGCGCGCTAAATATATGCTAGAAAAAATAGCAATATTCTTCGAAGACTACGCATTAACATTGTGAACACCGCAACTCGATAACTTCATGCCCTGGATTAACATGACAATACCAGCAATGTGGTCCATCGGAAAGAAGTCGGTCTTAAGCACATCTGGGGGACACATCGAAAGAACAATCAGAAAATGATTTGCCCGAAAGAACAATCAGAAAATGATTTTTCAAGGCAAGGTATAAGGCAGTAAAATATTCATCGCTTGTCATAGTATTCCCAGCACTATCAGGGAGTTAAGTGGCAGTTAGTTTTCTCGGCCTCATAACGCTCCAGGACTTAGATGAGTTAGTGGAAAGGATTGACGGCAGTGCGCATTTGAGAAAGACTCGCTTGGCTTCTTGATAGCTAGTGGATACGTTCGGAGAACATGACCCTATGAGGACCAACGATCTGCAGGGTTTGCACGTTTTTCAAGGCAAAAGAAGGGTTTCATGTTGTCCAAAAGTCGCTTCATGCCGATGGTGAACCACTGTGATCGGGATCTTTTTTTTTTTTTTAGCTTCAGCGTCTTGATAAGCACTTATCGACTAGCGACGCTACTATATTCTTAAATAAAGTCGAATTTTGATCAATGAATCTCTCGAAAAAGATAATCATGCTGGTTTCTATGAACAGAGCTACTTCTCTGTTAATTGACGGGTAGTCGCCTCTCGAATAGTCTCAAATTGTCGAGATGCTGCTAGCTTTCTTAGTAGAATGCGCTTTTAACTGAAGGGAATAATACAATGATCACTCAAACCGGGCGCGAACATTATGCGATGCAGTAAATCCGAAGCAATGGTAAGAATTAAGTGTTTCTTCTTTACTTTCTCAGCAGTGCGTACATGCTCGGTGCATGACACGTCGCACACAGGTCTATTTCAAATCTCCTGTGGGAACTTTCAGTAAAACTGAGGCGAATGTGATTGATTTGGAGGGGCTACATGAGCGTTGTTAAAACGCCTTCGTCATCTGCACATGAGCGTCGTAAAAACGCCTTCACCTCTCATTAATCAGTGCAGGATTGAAAACTTCAGTCGTTCTTTCTTCTTGCAATTACGCAGCCTCGTAAAAGAGGCGCTCGGCACGGAGAGTTACCCCTGGCAATTGTTCACTTCCTGATAGCAGTAACTCTGTCATTGCTTTTATTAATACGCGAGAGCATATACAGCTCGTTCGGTCAAACAGCCGTCGGTGTTTAGGTAGTAGTAATAGTTGTCCGCACCGCGCGTCGGAAAAAATCCTATCATGGCAACTGTTTTCCGCAGGATGTTCCGGAAGGTGTCATACGATTCAGCGTTTCGCGCAGCATCAACTAATTATTTAAGTTAGAGCCTAGCTTGAATTCGAGCCGGTGACCTATAGGGCTGCGGGTGTTCACCGATACGTGAGACAATTTCTCCGCCATTTTCTTTTCTCAAAATGCGTTGCGTTCAAAGCTGTTTCCACAGGGCAAGGCATCGCGCCGAATGAACCGTGGACTCCCTGACATCGTTGGAACACGCTGTCGCGTTCCATTCCTAAAGACGAAGCTTAGGCATCCCCAAACTTTTTTTTGTTTAGATTGTGAGGATGACAGAAAGAAGGCCGAGATGAACGTATTTTCTCCAAAATATCAGAAATGCGACGACAAGCGTTATTACGGGGTAAGTATCATTTTATATGATCTACATATCGTTCACCAGTACCAAACCTGAGAGCTGAGCGCCATTCACTGACGTGATAAATTTGTCTAAAGTTATTTAATAGAAAGTGATGACGATAAAAAAATACAACGTGCAACTCAGCAAAGCGCAGTGGCCAATTGGGTGATAAATGGGAGTTATACTTGTAGGAGAAAAGAACTGAAAATTTTTTTTTTCTTTCTGTTCTCATCTCAAGGTATTTGAGCAAAAGCAGCATAATCCGGTTAGTTCATCTTTTGTTGCCGGCATGGACTGATGCAGGCAGCGAAAAGAAATAATTCCTGATAATTTTTTTCGGAAAGGATCAAGAGTTGATGAGAGTATGGGTGTAGCATGATGCCACCCCTATTTTAGCCTGATGACCGAATCACAGCGGCGGAAGAGGGGTTGGAAAAGCAGTGGCAGCTAGAAGTTGCAGCAAGTGAAGAATAAGCGCACGTTTAATGTTGTTGGAAAAAAATGTTATCATTCTTTTTCCCAGAATCAATTTAAAGTCGATATTTTCCTGGCAATTGCAAAAATAAAGCTAGCTATTTATTTCCAATGTGAAACAATGTTGAAAAGGATTTGAACAGAACATGAACCATGAACAATACTTAAATGATAGTGCGACAGAGGTTTACAGCTGATACCAACGAAACAATAAACACCCGGATGTGGCAGAGGCTCATATGTTGCATTAAATAACGAGGTGGAATGACGCGAGAGAGAAAGAATACACATAAGACAATATAGCGCTCAGCAAGACCCTGCACTTCGCGTTTTCCGTTTTCGACTGAGTTAAAGCACGAACTTCAGCAGCTGCCAAAAAATCTAAACAGCCTTGTTACAATGCTGTTGTCAAAAGCATCATATTATGGCCCGCTGCAAGGAATGAGCTGCCAATAATGTGTGCACCACTTTGGCTCCCTAGCGGAGCAACCACCCCTTGGTCCGTATCATTTGACGTGCACCATATTCTTGTTCACTATCAAGGAAAAGCGGTTGTTTGCTGTTGCACAAGCTGCACTAGTTAAATCGCTTTCACAATTTTATATTCATGGGCACCCATAGAGCAACGCTTGCAAAACAATATAATGGGGACCTAAGAGGCGCCTAATACTCTACGGAAGGAAATTAGATTGCTGTGGGTTTTCAGGTGCCAAGCCGAGGATGCGCATTCAAACCAGTCAAGTCGATAGGGAAGGTATGGACCACTGGTATTTAAAACAACGCACTATGTTTCCGAAAAAGCCATTGACGACACTGGTATAGGGTTTTGCCTCCGTTTCCAGCATCATCTTACTGATTAATGCCCAGTTTTCACTTGACAGTGTAAAAACCAATATAAAAAGTAGCAGCTCCTCACATAAGTTACGCCAAGGAAGGTGCAAAGAAAAGAACCCTTAATTTCACACAAATCATGATTGAAAGGAAGGCAGCGAGAATGTAGGCAACACACTTATTTTGAGACGGTGGAAAACACATGCGCCCAGGAAAAAAATTATAAGGGATATCATAGCCTGACTCACAGTATCAAGAGACTGTTCGATCCCTATGCCCTGCTCTGGAATCGGGACGTAATAAAACCTACTTCACCCCATGTGGAAAGAACTTAGTGTGTTGTTCATGGCCAACAAAGTCTGTTCTTCATGGCCAACAAAGCATTAGAAAAAGCATCCTGGGATTAAGTATGAAATGAGAAGAAGCATTAGGATGGCCAAGCCCCAAAAAAAACGCACGACAAAATAGATCTAGCAGCCTATAGCCCACATAAGATCCCATCAGCGTTATCGGTGGTCAGCCCTATGAGTCCGCAGAATCGACGACAAAAGCAATAAAACTTGGGTTCTCTGGAAAATGGTGAAGGAGCTTTGGTTGTACTAATGGCGAAAGCGTTTATCTTGTTCCTCCTTTAGCTGGCAGTCATATTGAAACGTTTGCCCTTGACCAAGAATATCAGTGATATCAACCTGCTTTGGTTGTCTCAAAAAATGAGATAGCCGCAAAATAGGTAGTGGTGCAGCACTTTTCCTCATTTCGGCCCCGTCTACACCCCTCTTGCGCTGCAAGAGTCCTATTGCGAGATAAGCCTCTTGAATTGTCTGCGTCCCAACTGTGCCGACTCGCCAACTCAGATTTGTGAATCGTTTCCGTTTAGCGTGCCAACATTTTGTCATATGCTTGAGACACTCATGCGCACCCGAGTAGTAGAAGTGTTTACTTCAAGAACGTCTCTCGCGTCGTTTATGCTGAGGCCTCATGGACCCAGCTTAAAAACGCAGCATAGGGCACACAATAAGTCCCACTTCGTATAAAGAGTGAGACGAAGCGGTAAAAGCAAGGTCGAGTAGGCACAGCAAGAAAAATTCGCTCTTCCTCCTGTGACGTTAGCGAGAGGCGTGGTGTTTTGTGTAGTATGTCATGTGATTGCGTTATGGCCTCACCATAACGCAATCACATGACATACATGTGATTGCGATTGTGATTGTGATTTACATGTGATTATCGCTTTACATACTACATTTTCTGGCTTTTTGTCAGCGCTGTGTTTTGTTTCCATTTCTGTCCGTCCTTGTTTCGTGTGCGCTGCTAACACCTACAGCATGGAAAACCAACTAGCCCAAGAAAAGACGATTCTTACCAGGCATATTTCATGGGGGCGGGGTGGGATGTGGTGGGGTCTCCGAACACCTTCTATAGTTTACCGCCGCGGTGGCTCAGTGGTTATGGTGCTCGGCTGCTGACACAAAAGTCGCAGGTTCGATATTGGCCGCGGCGGCCGAATTTCAATGGAGGCGAAATTCAAGAGGCCCGTGTACTGTGCGATGTCGGGGCACGTTAAAGAACCCCAGGTGGTCGAAATTTCCAGAGCCCTTCACTACGGCGTCCCTCATAGCCTGGGTTGCTTTGGGACGTTTAACCCCGATAAACCAAACAAAAGCAAACCTAATCACTGATGTATGGCACCTATCAATTATTGCAACACCGCTGCAGCCTCTGCAACATTGGAAAGACGGTGCCAAGTAACTGTGGTTTTCACTTTGACAACGTCGTTGATCTCGTATCCACGGTTCAACAACAGAAGCGATTGAAACGTTTGTCAGTGGCACTATTTCCGGATGTGAAAGGTGCCTACGACAACGTGACCCATGAGGCCATCCTTCATGCACTGGAAACTGTGGGCATCGGTGGTCGGATGTTTGCGTGGATAGAGAACTATCTGTCCAAAATATCATTTTTTATCCAGTGCGAAGATGGCCCGAAGCCTGCGCATTACACCTACCGTGGTGTGCCCCAGAGCAGCGTCCTTAGCCCTACATTGTTTAATCTGACTCCCATCGCCCTCCCTGGGAACCTCCGCAACACCGTCCAGATGTCTAGGTACGCCGATGACATCTGCATTTGGGCCTCCTCTGTGACGCGTCTCCAGGTGCGTGCAAGACTTCAGCGGGCAGCATCGATCACTTCTTCCTACCTCCAGAAGCAAGGTCTCAGCGTTTCACCGGAAAAGTGCGCTCTAGGGGCATTTACACATAAATGTATGACTCCCTATCCGGTACGCATCGACGGTCACATCATTTCTTACTGCAAAACTCATCGTTTCCTAGGGATCCTCATCGACCGCAACTTAACATGAAGCCCGCATTGCACTCTACTGAAAAAAAAAGCTAACATCTATCGCTCATTTACTCCGATTTCTGGGTGGAAAATTATGGGGCTCGTCGGTCCAGTCAATGCTGGAGTTGTACAGAGCTCTATTTCTGGGATACTTGCGGTACAGTACACCTGTACTCTCAAACACGTGCAAGACTAACATGCGTGCTCTGCAGACAGTGCAGGGTCAGGCCCTTCGCACATGCCTAGGTCTCCCTTGGAGCGCATCAACACCCGGAACTACTGCACTCGCCAAAGACCACCCGACCTCTACTTACATTGTCCTAGACTGCTTGCAAATGCGCATACGTCATATTTTAAGGATTCCACAGCATCACCTTGCGCATCTGCCACTGAAGAGACCACAGAGACCACTGCAGAGGTTATAACAACGCAACAGTCGTCGATCCCACAACAGTTCACCCCGTCAGCACTACCTCCCTCTCCTCGGTGGTGTATGCGGCTCCCATGTGTGCGCCTTGCTATTCCGGGGATAGCGAAGAAATCAAATTTATCGACGCCAGCAATTAAGCAACTGACACTGTCAATGCTCCACTTCGAATATTGGGACCGTACTTACGTCTATACGGATGGATCAGTAACCTCTACTAGTTCTGCTTGCGCTGTGGTCGTTCCTGCGCGACTGACTCAAATTAACCAACAAATTTCGCATCGGACTACCTCTACTGGAGCAGAATTGGCCGCACTTCTTGGAACGGTACAGTATATCTCACAACAATCACCTAAAAAATGGGCTGTTTTCTGATTCAAAACTGCCCTACAATGTCAAAACTGCCCTACAAGCTGACGCAGCAAGGCACCTTCAACTGCTCGCCCGGAACCTGACTGTAACGTCGTGGTCTGCCCCTGGAGGTTGGACACCCCGCTCGCATCACTTCAACCTCTTGCTTCAACATCATATACCATTCGGCCTCCCCCGCGGTGATACTACGCCGTTGTGCCGCGTGTGGCTGGGAGTGGCGTTCACAAACGCCTATTCTCATCTCATCGCAATGGCAGACTCTCCAGCGTGTGATCAGTGCGGTTGTGATGAAACGATCGGAAACCTCCTCTGTGACCGCCCTTGTTTTGAGCGAGAGCGCGGCTTCCTAATTGCTACTCTGTACCGCTTGGACTGCGTCCTTTAACACAGTCCAACGTTCTGGGGCCTTGAACACAACCTTCCTCAGAAAGAAAAGCGGCGAAAGCGCTCGTGAGATTCTTAAGGGAGTCGGGATTGTATTCCCGTCTATAATCTTTAAGTTTTCAGTGCGCGCCCTCTGTCCTCGTGACGTGGTGGTCACTGGACACTTAGAAAACTCATTTCATTGCCGCTCTTTTTCCTTTTTTTCCCCTTTGTTCCCTTCCCCAAGTGTACGGTAGCCAACTGGGCGTCGCCTGGTTAACCTCCCTGCCTTTCCGTCCATTTCTCTCTCTCTCTCACTTTACCGGGATATGCCTGCTCTTTTGTCAATTTTATTCTTTATATTATATAAGAAATGACAGCGATATCAATAAATATTTTTCGTTATATTCGTCATCAGATTACTAATATTATACTGATTTGTTTTATATATTTCGCATACTCTCAGTCCACAAATAGTTGCAATGGTGAGTGAGTTCAAAGAGTCAGAATACTAAACAACAGCGAAAAAATGTGCATATCAAAACACAGAAAACTAGATTATTCAGTGTCAAATGTAACTATGCAAAAGGAAAGATGGTTTATGGTTCCTGGGGGTTTAACGTCCAAAGCAACTGAGGCTATGAGGAACGGCATAGTGGTAGGCACCGGAAATTTCCACCTCCTGGGGTTCATTAACGTGCACTGACATCGCACAGTACATGGACCTCTAGAATTTCGCCTCCACGAGAACACAGAGCTGAACACAGCAATGAAAATAACAACACTGAAATGATGAAGAGACAATAGAATAATCAAAAATCAAACAAGTGACTCCAAATGAAAGTACTAACAATGCTTGCATAAAACTTGTGTAATCTTATATACATTCAGTTACATCGGAGAGGTGGTTCTAATATTTTATTGTGTTTGGTAAGAATAAAAACGAAGAGGTACTTGTACGACAGTGCGCAAGAGCAACTTTGTGCCGGTGACTTGCTCGTGAACAATAGTAGCTAGGCGATGTAACGAATTATCTGCCTAAAGACTCATAATAATTAATTTTGTTAAAAGTACCGATGCAAAAAAACGATTGATACTGAATGACTGGCACGGCACACCAAGAATTGATCTGGTTATCGCTATGCTGGTTGCACGATTATAATTAAAAGCCACGATCCAAATATTGTGGACTATTTCAATCACATTCTCTCCATTCTTTCAGTTTTTTCTAAGATTGCAGAATTTGCAATCAACACACGTCTTTCTCAATATCTCGACAAAAACCATGTCATCTCCAAGCAACAGTACGGATTTCAAAAAAACAAAACAACTGAGGCCGCCTTACTGGAAATCAAAGAAAAGCTAATTGAAAACATAGAAAATAAACTGCTAACAGTTGGCATATTCCTTGATATGAGGAAATTGTTTGACTCGGTTAACCATAAGATATTGCTTGAAAAAATGCAGTGTTATGGAATACGCGGCGTTCCTTTAACCTTATTTGCTAGCTACCTTGACAACCGATCTCAAACAACTATCATTAACGGTATTTCATCTGGGATCGGTCAGATTGTGTCTGGTGTGCCACAGGGCTCCGTTCTAGGACCAACGTTGTTCTTATTATATATTAATGATATCGTCAACCTTCCTCCAGCAGACAACATTATAATCTATGCAGACGATACTAACGTATTTTTTTCAGGGCAAGATAGTAATATTTTGCAAGCAGCCTCCAATAGTTGGTTATCCCAATTGTCTGTTTGGTTAAAATCAAATAGGTTAGAACTTAATGTCAGGAAAACAAAGTACATACTGTTTAGAGCCAAAAATAAGGAAGTTCCGAACAACTTCCAAATTCACTTCGAACAAGTTCCTATAACTCGTGTCAGCTCTACAATGTTCCTTGGAGTCATTTTTGAAGCACATTTACTCTGGACAGATCATGTAAACTACGTTTGCACTAAAATGGCTCGCTCTGTTGGTATCCTAAATAAATTTCGCACAATACTGCCTCGGAAATTCAAACTACAAATTTATTTCTCTCTAGTCTTTTCGCATGTACAATATTGTTTGTTGATCTGGGGAACGACTACCTCAACCAATCTTGTGAAAGTACTTACTTTACAAAAAAGAGCTGTACGAGCGATTGATAATTTACATTACAGTGAGAGCACGGGTCTTTCCTTCCTCAACCATAGACTGCTAACCATCACGGCCGCTTACCACAAGAAGCTTGCTGTTTATATCAGAAACCTTATGAAAGGAAACTGGCAGACTTTGCCGATTGCAGGTTGCTTGCCGAGGAAACTACGAAGATCCTCCAGCGACCGCGTCGTATGAAGACGCCGCACCTACAACGCCGACGACGCATACAACCTCGACCACGACGCAAACCGCCTTCAAAACTACGCCGCCATTAAGAAAAGCTCCGACCACACGCCCCAATCACGATTCACATACCCGACGAAGCCGTAACCCGACGCCGAGGACGACGTGTAAATCCAGAGCCAGGAAATCCGACTTAGGAGTGATTATCGACGGCCGGAAAGTTACCGCTCTTGTCGACACAGGAGCCGATTATTCGGAGATGAGCGTACCATTCGCTGCGCAACTCGGGAAAGTAACAACCGCTTGGGACGGCCCAGAAATTCGCACCGCAGGGGGCAACCTCATTACGCCATCAGGATGATGCAGAGCGCGAGTGACTCTCAAGGGACATACCTACCCAGCGACCTTCGTATTGATACGGCAATGTTCCCGCGAAGTGATCTTGGGCATAGATTTCCTTAATGAGCATCAAGCGATCATCGACCTGCGATCCAAGATGATCATACTTTCCACGGACGAGGCCATCCCGTCGATGAGAACTCCGGAACATCACGCCGCGCTCAGTGTCCTGGAGGAACAAATGAGTGTCCCACCCCGCTCAAGCGTCATCATCACCGTAGGCGCCACGGAAGCGAATAACACTGATGCCATTATCGAGGGGAACATGCAGTTGCTTCTCGACCGAGGAGTCGGCATCGCAAGAGGCATCGCACATTTCCGCAATGGACAAGCCGAAGTATTGCTGAATAACTTCAGTGAAGAATACCGGCACGTTAACAGAGTAACTAAGATTGCATTCCTCGACGAAATATCCGACGTACGAGACTTCTTCACGCTCTCCGACCCATCCGTAGAGGATTCGCCTGACCAAGAGAACTCGCCCACTTTCGACATAAACCCAGACCTGCCCCGGAACAAACAAGACTACTAGATTCGCAATCTTCTTCGAAGCTACAGCGAGTGCTTCTCGTCATCGCCGAAGGTCCGACAGACGCCGATTGCCAAACATTGCATTATAACCGACCAGCACGCCCGACCTCTCCGCCAGAGCCCCTACCGAGTGTCGCCGCGAGAACGACAAGCCATCCAGGACCAAGTGGAAGAAATGCTGCGCGACGACGTTATTCTGCCTTCAAAGAGCCCCAGGGCGGCGCCTGTTGTTCTGGTTTGGTTTGGTTTATGGGGTTTAACGTCCCAAAGCGACTAAGGCTATGAGAGACGCCGTAGTGGAGGGCTCCGGAAATTTCGACCACCTGGGGTTCTTTAACGTGCACTGACATCGCACAGTACACGGGCCTCTAGAATTTCTACTCCAAAGAAATTCCAGCCGCCGCGGCCGGGATCGAACCCGCGTCTTTCGGGTCAGCAGCCGAGCACCATAACCGCTGAGCCACCGCGGCGGCCCCTGTTGTTCTAGTGAGAAAGAAAGACGGTGCACTTCGATTCTGCGTTGATTACCGGCGCTCGAACAACATCACAAAGAAGGACGTCTACCCCCTCCCTCGCATCGACGACACACTGGACAGGCTCTGCAACGCCAGATATTTCTCATCGATGGACCTCAAGAGCGGCTACTGGCAAATTGAGGTCGATGAACGAGATCGCGAGAAGACAGCATTCATCACTCCAGATGGCCTCTTCGAGTTCAAGGTGATGCCATTTGGTCTCTGTTCCGCACAAGCAACATTTCAGCGAGTAATGGATACAGTGCTGGCAGGCCTGAAGTGGCATATTTGTCTAGTATATTTAGATGACGTCGTTGTCTTCGCCTCGAGCTTTGAGGAACATCTAAAACGGCTTCGAATAGTACTAGACGCAGTAAAATCGTCCGGCCTAACTTTGAAAGTAGAGAATTGCCACTTTGCCTATGAAGAGATGCTGTTTCTAGGCCACATCGTTAGGCCACAAAAAAGCTGTGCGCAGATTCCTCGGACTGTGCGCGTACTACCGACGGTTTGTGAAGAACTTTTCGCGCATCGCGGAGCCACTGACCCACTTGACAAAGGCAGACGTGCCATTTAAATGAGAAGCGTCTCAAGTGCAAGCCTTCAAGGAACTTCAGCGTCGTTTACAGTCCCCACCGATCCTCGCGCACTTCGACGAAAACGCTGAGACTGAAATTCACACCGACGCAATAAGTGTGGGCCTAGGCGCTGTCCTCGTTTAGGAAATTGACGGAGTGGAGAAGGTCATCGCGTACGCTAGCCGTTCCTTGTCCAAAGCCGAAGCTAGTTATTTTACAACTGAGAAGGAGTGCCTTGCCATCATCTGGGCTACGTCGAAATTCCGGCCCTACCTGTACGCACGACCGTTCAAGGTGGTCAGCGATCACCACGCACTGTGCTGGCTCGGCAGTTTGAAGGACCCCTCCGGCCGCTTCGCTCGATGGGGCCTGCGGCTCCGGGAGTTTGATGTAACCGTCGTTTTCAAGTCCTGACGCAAGCACTCAGACGCCGACTGCCTGTCACGAGCCCCTGTAGACGCACCGCCGCCGGACGACGATGAAGACGCGTTCCTGGGACCCATCACCTCCAGCTCTTTTGCGCAACAGCAACGCTCGGACTCCGACATAAAATGCCTCACCGAATACTTGGCAGGCAAAGGTTTCTTCACCCCCGCCTCTTTCAAGCGAGGATTGTCTTCGTTCTGTTTACAGAATGATGTCATCGCGAAGAAAAACTTTGCAGCGAACAAGACAGCCTACCTCCTTGTTGTACCTGTAACTCTGCGCGGAGATTTTCTTCAGGCCTCACACGATGAGCCGGCAGCTGGACATATCAGGCTTTCTCGCACCCTCCGCCGCATTCCATAATCACAGACCAGAGAGCCATTGCGCAGCATTTTAATACATATTTTCAAAGCGTGTTTTCGAATTCCAGTTCATGTACCCCAATAGTCGCACAGTTTCATGACACCGAAGTCAATTTTGTTTCTTATGCTGGGATATTTTCTATGCTACTGAACTTGAAAACCAAAAAAGCATGTGGCCCTGATAACATTCCTAACATTTTTCTGCGAAGATATGCCGAATCGGTTGCAAAGTTTTTGTATGTACTGTTTCAAGCATCCTTGCGAACTGGGAAATTGCCTGTTGACTGGAAGACCGCCCGAATCATCCCTGTACCTAAGAAAGGAGATCGTTTAATGCTGTCAAACTACCGCCCAATCTCCCTTATTTCATCTTGTTGTAAATTAATTGAACACGTCATTGCTGATCGCATAAATGAATTCCTAAGCCGGCACTCCATTTTATCCAAATTTCAGCATGGTTTTCGTAAAGGATATTCAACAGTAACCCAATTAGTAACAATTGTTCACTCCATTGCATTAAGCTTAGACAATAATGGCCAAGTTGACCTAATATTTTTAGATTTTAGCAAGGCGTTTGACAAAGTCCCTCATGATAAATTAATTCTAAAGCTTAAATCTATTGGCCTTCCTGAGATATTAGTTACCTGGATTTCAAACTATTTAACTAACCGTAAGCAGTATGTCTCGATTGATGGAGAGGAATCGGGCGCTCTTTCAGTCACTTCTGGAGTGCCTCAGGGGAGCGTACTTGGGCCTTTATTGTTCTTACTATATATTAATGACATCGTCGACACAACTGTTCCGGGCGTTGAGATTCGATTGTTTGCGGATGACTGCTTGCTGTACAGAGATATTACATGTTCAAATAACCAGATTGACCTAAACACTTCTCTAACTAACATCCTTACCTGGTGCCAGAAATGGGACATGGCTTTAAACAAAGAAAAAACAAACTTCCTTCGCGTGACACGTAAAAAAAATATTTTTGAGCACAGGTACCATCTCGGACAAACACCACTACAGGAAGTTTCCAGTTTTAAATACCTGGGTGTAACATTAACTAACAATCTGTCCTGGAATTCACATGTGGAAAATATCTGTTCGTCCGCCTTTCGCAAACTCTATTTTTTAAGAAATAAACTTTCCAAAGCTCCCCCTCAGGTTAAACTTCTCGCGTTTAACTCACTAATCAGGCCTAAGCTCGAATATGCATGCGTGGTGTGGGATCCTTATACTAATACTAATATTAAGAAAATTGAAAGAATCCAAAGAAAAGCCATAAGATTTATTTATTCTAAATTTTCACCTTTTGATTCTCCGTCTGAGCTAATGAAATCTAACCGTATCCAACCTCTTGAGGTAAGAAGAAAAAATATTCGACGAGAATTTCTTTCCTTGCTCATAAATAACAAACTGGCTCTTGATCCTGCACCCTATTTATCGTTTTTAGCTACACGCATCACACGTCACCATCATCCCGGTTCACTTACCCCGTACTTTGCTAGAACTGACACTTTTAAATTTTCCTTTTTCCCGCGTACTATCAGTGAGTGGAATTCTCTGACATGATAAAATGTAAGCGCATAGTCATCCTGCATGCCTTTTTTATTTTTTATTTTTAGTTTTTCTTTCTATTTTACTTGTTATTTCTTTTTATTTTACTTGTTACCCGTGTATCTGTGTTATCTTGTTCTGCTTGGATCTGTAAGATGATCTGCAGTATGAAATAAATAAAAAAAAAAAATAAAAAAAAATAAAAAAATTCAAGACAAGTATTACTGGCCCCGACTGTCTGCCGATGTTGCACATTATGTGAAAACCTGCCGAGATTGTCAGCGACGAAAGATTCCTCCAACTCGACCAGCAGGATTTCTGAACCCCATTGAACCCCCCTCAGGGCCCTTTCAGCAGAGCGGCATGGACTTGCTTGGCCCTTTCCCGAAATCAACATATAGAAATAAGTGGATCATCATAGCGACCGACTACCTGACCCGCTACGCCGAGGCAAAAGCCCTACCGAACGGAACAGCAGAAGTCGCCAAATTTTTCGTGGAGAACATGCTTCTGCGACACGGCGCCCCCGATGTGCTCATCACTGACAGAGGAACAGCATTCACGGCGGAACTGACGCAAGCCATCCGCCATTACAGCCAAACCAGCCACCGGAGAACAACTGCATACCACCCGCAGACCAACGGACTGACCGAGCGCCTCAACAAAACCATCGCCGATATGCTCGCCATGTATGTGGATGCCGAACACAAGACCTGGGACGTCATCTTGCCTTACGTAGTCTTCGCCTACCACACCGCAGTGCAGGAGACCACCCAGATGACTCATTTTAGGCTTGTCCATGGCAGAGAGGCCACGACCACGCTGGACACCATGCTGCCGAACGTTACCGAGGAAGATAACGTCGACGTCACCGCCTACCTACAACGCGCAGAAGAAGCCCGAAGTCTTGCCCGATTAAGGATCAAAGACCAGCAGCGGACCGACGCCACACGCTACAACCTACGAAGACGCAACGCGGAATTCAAGCCAGGAGACCGAGTCTGGGTTTGGACGCCCATTCGCCACCGAGAATTGAGTGAAAAGCTTTTGCGCCGCTATTTCGGCCCGTACAAGGTTCTTCGTCGGCTAGGTGAATTGCACTATGAAGTCATTCCTGAACAAATGACTGCATCCCAGCGACGCCGCGTATGACCAGAAGTAGTTCATGTCGTACGCCGCCGCGGTGGCTCAGTGGCTATGGTGCTCGGCTGCTGACCCGAAAGACGCGGGTTCGATCCCGGCCGCGGCGGCTAGAATTTCTTTGGAGGAGAAATTCTAGAGGCCCGTGTACTGTGCGATGTCAGTGCACATTAAAGAACCCCAGGTGGTCGAAATTTCCGGAGCCCTTCACTACGGCGTCTCTCATAGCCTTAGTCGCTTTGGGACGTTAAACCCCATAAACCAAACCAAACCAGTTCATGTCGTACGCCTAAAGCCCTATCATGCACGCTAGAGGACGCCGTGTTTCCACATTCGGTGTTTATTTTTGCACAGCCCGTTTTTGATTGTTGAAAGCCGCATTATGTTCTAAAGCATCGAGTCGATGCTTCTTTGAGAGAGGAGTAATGCCGCGATTCTTTGTAGCGTTTGTTTGTTGTGTTTATTTGTTCATGCTTCAAGGCTGCCGGCACGCCGTTTTATCGCTTCGTTTGTGACGCAAGACGCGCCTAGAATTATCTCGATTGATCGCAGCCGGACGGAGCCGTTTTTAGTTCGCGCCAGAATGTTCAAGTAGCTTCTAAAGCTTTATCTCGAAGATTCGCTATCAGCTTTAAAAAGAGCACGGCCGACAGCGCCGGTCATTCTGTTTGACGACCGCCGAGCGCGCTAGTTTCTACGCCACTGCCGAGTGATTAAGGTCTTTGCGGGCGCAAGTCAGCCCGAATATAGAGTTAAGTTTCAAAGACATTCTCGCTGTGTTCCTGTTCGCCGGACTGCAGTCACCACTACGTGACAATGGCTGCATTTGTTTTTCAGTCCCGGACTGTCCGGGACTACTTGCGGACTCTAGTCCGGTATTTGTTTTTCTCGGGCAGCCCGAAAGCTCCGCCTACCTCCCTGCATCGCCATAGCAACGCGTTCGTTTTTAGCCTATGGCAGTCCGCGGGCTGCTTGGGGCTGCTGAGAAGGCAGCAGACGATAGCTGCGCGCCGCGCTGGCAGCCTTATTGAGTTAGACTCCGTGTGCATTTTGAGTACTTTTCGGGCTCCTGGAGGTCGACATCATGCGTTAAACCTTCACATGAGCTCCGTAGCTCCTCTCTGAGCCATCGCAAGACTTTTTGTTCTTGCATCTTTGTTTATTTTCTTGAAATCCACCGCACACGGACGCGCGTTCGGAGCTGCGAGCGCGTATTGTTTGCTCGTGTCGTCAAGTGGTTCTTGTTCGCTTGTTTTGCCACATGCTGTCTGTACGCTTACCTGAAAGCATCGCAGGTGAACCCTGGGTCGGCCAACCTGGGTAGCATTTCGCCACCGGCACCGCAGGTGAACCACTCGTATACTGGAGCAGCTATAGAGCTTGTTGTCAACATTTTTGCGGAGGCTTACGTCTATCCGCCTTTCCGCAAAGGTTTGGGCTACTTTGTGCGAACTTCGCCACAAGCAGTAGCGGCGAGCATACCTCCGAAGCTGAATTCTGTAATGCACCTACGTTAAGCTGACAGTACAGTCTTCAAATCGACTCAGTATTATGATCGAGCGCACGGCGTTGCTTCGGCGTCGTGATGGCTGTGGCTTGCGTCGTCTGCTAGCAGATGACAGCGTCCTTGTACGGTAACCGAGGGGGAGCCCGGCTCTGGCGCTGAGTTCGAAAGCAGCCTATGGCAAGTAGGTCATGTGACCATGACGCTGTTTCCTGTCAGAGCGGAAGCCGAGACCTGTCAGCAAGTAGTCCGGGACTGGAAAAACAAATGCGGCCAATATTTATCGTTGTCCAACTTCGTTGGAAAAGGCTTGAGAACAGCTGCTGTATATAAAAAGGAAGCTAAGAGGTATGTTCACGCCCGAAACAGTTGATTCTTCGATGATCTCCGGAAGCAGAACTGGACGCCAGGAGAATTTACGGGCCACTCTAAATTATGCAGAAATTCTATGTCCTAGGGGCCTGCCTCCAAGGTGTTCTAATTTTGTGCCTTCGACTGCAGTGGTCTTGCTGTTCCATTGAGCTAATATTAACGTTTTAATGGCGCATAATAAAGCAATGAATATAACGCACTGAACAAATATCGGATATAAGTTAATCTCTGGAGCTCATAAACGACACATTTGACTGAGATTCGTTTCTCTCCAGTAAAGAATTCACTCTAGGTAGCTCCCCAGCAGAGAGTCGGGCAGTTATATGTATGCACCGATGAACTTAGCAGATTTGGTATGTTAACGTGTGGCTCAAAACGTGCTTTGGCTGCTCAAAATTATAAGCACATAAACTTCATTTCTCTAAGCAGAACAGTGACCCCACACCTTTATGATTGTTTTAAGCGCTCCATCATTTTATACTACTGTAATAGGTCCGAGCAGAGAGGGTAGCGTTGACGCATTGCACGTTCGAATGAATTAAAATCTACTTACAAGATATTCTTTCCTTTTGTACTCATGCTTTAGAGGATCAGCATAGATTGCAGTAGTAAAATGCCCTTACAGAAGGCAACAAACCAGGTGTAGCTGTATGAAATCGTGTCCTGATATATCCACCTCTCCTAATATATGAAATGGCGTATCAGTGCCTTCATAAAACCATGCACTCAGAGCGTCTTTGATATTTTCTTTACAGCTCAGAGTTTTGTATTACTGTACGCGTTATTGCAAGATTGGAAGCCAATACTTCTACGGCTTTTACACGAACGAAACTGCATGCCAGGTAACGTTCACCTTTGTTGGCTTGCACACACGTTTTTTTGGCAATTCATTGCATGGGGACACCAGATAAACCTACGCAGTACGCATCTTTAATTCTCCTCGCATATAGTACAGCGTTGGGGGTTTGACTGTAAAATTCATTCCACATTCGATTTGTTCGATGTGATAAAAAAACTTTACTTACAACTTTTCTCAACATTTGATGTACAGATATTTCCAAATACATATACCACATTGAAATACTTGAAGATATAGAAAAATGTTCTGAACCACAAATAGTACACTGTTGGAGGAAGGCAGTAGATGCAGAATTTCAAGGTTGTCCATGCAGAGGAAATGTATCCTCAGCGCCCCCAAAATAAGCAGTACCGAAAGCCAATGGTAATAAAAGGTATATTAATGACTGCCTACCTCCATGACAGCTTCTAGACTTGATAAACTCACAATGCCTAAGAATAATCTGCCGTAGTCGACTGTTCAAAATGTTTTTCTATTTCTTTTTTAGTTGTGGCCACTCCCTCTATAAAAGTACTCAGATTTTAATTACAACGGTTCCTCTACAGAGATGCGTCATCAATACCCTTTTTTTTTTCTGGAGCTGTCCAATGTTTATTCTCTATTGTGAGCAATTTTATTAAAATTCGCGCACAAAAATAAATTTCTCTGCTCGGTTCCGCTCTGATTCAGTCATATTGCATTTCTTCAAGGCGACATTTCTCGTTAGTATTGCGCACTGAGCGGAAACGGGCTCACGCGTACCACACGCACAATCTGGCACACAGGGGAGGTGGGTCAATGAGGATAAACAGGATGGATAAAAAAAGGATTATTTGAGGTAAATATACCTTCTATGGACGCGTATGACACCGTGTGGAGAATTTCAAAACAACAAAAATCACTTTTACTTCTGCTGTGCTCATACAAAATCCCCTCCTCCAATTATCTCAAATCTTATAGGTTGACGCTTTCTCACTAACCTGTTTAGGCACCGAGTTCTTTAGATAAGGTCAGAAAAATTTATAAGTAAAGTTATCTTGTACAAATGCCTGCGAAGGAAGCTATAGTCAGCGAAAGTTATTCAAACATTGGACGTCCTGCCATCAGGAAGACCACAAAGATAGGACAACGCAACAACAGCAGTCCTCTCTGCATGGTTGTCCTAATAGAGTTACATCCAATAATTAAATAATGAATGACCAGCTTGCCTAGCACCAAGCTCTACTGAAGTCAGCCAAAGGTCCACATCATTGAAGGTTCTGTTTAGAAGGCATATGCATCTTGCTCAAGTCGAGGTGCGCAAGGCTGGCTATGGAGTCTATCTGAATAAATGTCATTCGCACATGAGTTGCGGCACATTGGTGCACCGCACAACACAGTGCTTCTCATCAACTTAACGTAATGAAGGTTTATACTGCTGCGTACACTGCTCCCGTTGAATGAGCTCACCGAAGAAATAAAATGTGAGCACCTGGTTTTGATATGTCAGCTGACGACCACGCGCAAGCCGAACATCCAATGAGACAAACTGGGACACTATGTAATGTGTCCTCAGATTTCTAGCATCCCTCACGTCTCCTTTCTTTAAATTGTCAGTAGGTAACCCCGGCAAAAGAAAAAAATTACACCTCCTTTGTTCACAAGATTAAATAAAAATGCATTTATGAAAGCGTTTATTGTTAACAAAATACGCACCAGTGGCATTTAAAATGCACCCTTGAAGCTAGCTTCTCTTCCTACACTGGCAAGTAGACAATTTTACTACGCAGTAAGCTTGTACGCCGCGCTTACTGCGTAGTGAACACTCCAAAAAGACTACTACGAAATCTTCAATTCGCCGAGCCCCAGCGTTGCTTCTTTCGATATTTGGATGCATGGTTTGGAAGTAAGCAATGTGGTTCCATCTAATGACAATAAGCCAAAGCGCTTCGATTCTGGGCCGGAGGAACTTTATTCAATGCACTTACTCATGGATATGATAAGGGCATTACCAGTCTCTATATTATTTTAAAACTTGTCTCCTTCCGCTGAAGGCTTTGCTGAATGTTCTTTTTATTGTTACTATCTAAAGCGGCAAGGTTTAAGGCTCCTTCTAAGTGCAGGTAGTTGTCGTACAGTGTAGGTGCATTCAAACACCGCATTAAAGCGTTCGCATGCACAGCATATGCATTTGTTTACAAACATATTAATGAGGCTTAGGAAACCTAAAATATTTTCGACTGCTTCGTTAAACAGAGAAAGGTGGCAAAAATAAATATATGGAAAAATGTTAACTTTCGTGGTAGCAGCACCAAGCATCAAGCAGCCTTCATGAGCTGGTGTGCAATCATTTCGAATGATTTCCCAGTATAACTGTTACAACGCGCGCAATGCAACGTGTTCATGCTACACGAAGCCTCACACATTAAACTGTAGTACGCTGCACGCTCGATATGCGGATATGAAAGTGCTCGCGGTCTCGTTGGTGGTAAGTAATCAGCTTCATTTTGAGTGCTAGCCTGCGCGGTCACTTTAAGTGAATGTCTCGTATCGACCGCTAGAAAGGCAAAAACCACCCAGAACAACAGCCATAACGCAATTGCTTTATTGCTAACATAGTCCACGAAAACCGCGCTTCTCGGAGCTAAGTTCAAGAGTAGCCCGAAGACAGCATGTCACGCGCGGAGTGGCGGTAAACGTTGTTAGCTCGGACGGCTGTGCACTGAAAAATGTACAGTAGCGGTATATACGAGCGTAAGTCGTCCTTCTTTTTTGTACCTAATTCGGCCTCGGGCGTTCTGTTCCTAATAGCAGCACACCTTAACTTAAGAGCAATGGGGTTTCGCTACACACGCAGACGCAACTGGTAGGAACTGAAAGCACACCGTCACAGTTTCGGCGGGGGAATAGCGTGTTCATGCGGATATACTATATATATAACAGACCTTCTTGCGTTCCATTTGGAATAGGCAGCAGGTTTAAGCATGCTTTGGTTCTTTACTTCAATTTTGTACCACTAAAACTTAAAAGGTGCTGCCGCTTTCAAATGCTCCACTACAATTGAAAAACAATTCTCCAAGCCGAATTCTTGCGAAATAAACTATGGTATGTTATCCAATCTTCGCAGATTTATTTCTGTATATTTATTGAGTTGCTACATGCCCTGAAGTCATGTGTTTCTGTGCATCTGTGGTGAGATACGTAATTACTGCATAATTTTTCTTTCAGACCGAAGAAATTGAAGTTCATCGTACAGGATGGTGTTGCAGAGGTGAATGCTACAAAGCCATGCACTGCGGTGGTCAGCGCTAAATCAACCAATACGCCATGTATTTGAGGGTCGTTGCGTTCAGCAGCGCTTGCAAAGTGCCACTGAAGTACACACCTGGGAAGTAAACTAATAAATCATACTTTTCATCAACCAGACTTGTGCGAGTGTATTCAATATCGCTTATAAAAGTTGGGTAAGCCCCATGATACTTTAAGAAATAAAACATATACCTGTTGCAACCATCTGGTCATAAAAAGAGTGTTCTGGAGTAGTGAGCTCCACACTGAGCGGCTGGTTTGAAAATTGCCGCATACGGTCATGGAATAATTTATTTTTTTGTTTTATTTTATTCCCTTCTCTTATTTTATTGGGAGTGGCTATTCTCCCGGTAGCCGTGAGAATTCCTCTCCCACAATTCTCACGGCACTCGCCTCTGATTGGCTGTACACGGTCACATGATAACTGCCGGTAGAATAAGATTTTGTTATTCTCCCGGCAGCCGTGAAAATTTCGGCAACGCAATTTTTACGGCTGTGCGTGATGAAATTATAATTTAAGGTTTTGTTGCTCTCTTCCGGCAGCCGTGAACCCTGAACATCTTTTCCTACCTTTTTTATTATTTGAATAAAACTACTACCACCGGTTGAGCGTTCCTAGACTTCTGCGGGCAGGCGCCTCTAATTATCATTCATGGTTTCAGCGTTTCAGTAGTTTATGTGGTTGGAGGAGCAATTGCAGCGTTGGTGCAGAAGTAGACCCCGTCAGCGGAACGCTGCGGGCTTTTCACCTCTCGGTCCAGCCATACATGTTGCCTCACGTACTTTTCTTTTTGCTACGTAAGTGCTAATAAATATTATTATTATTATTATTATCACTTTTAGGCGTTGCGCGAAGTTTTCATCTAACCAAGAACCTGAAGAACACGTTTCAGCGGCCTTGGGCGCATCGCGCTGCAAATTATCGTCACAGGCGGTAGTGCTTCCCGTTTACTATTTATAGGTCGACTGTTTAGTACTCGGTTCACAGAAAAAAACAATGACCTTGAGTAATTACGTGATATCCTGACAGAAGTACCGACACTCCAGTGAAACAAACATCCTCGATGGCACAGAATTTTATTCCAAGTAAATTACGTCGCCGTGTGCCTTGTTTAGGCAGCCTGCGTAGAAAAGAAGTCTTTTGACGACCAAGAGAAGCGAGTCAGCCACTCAAAGTATTGACATTACAAGGGAGCATTACATTGATGAGGGCAGTTTTGATGTGCATTGGCAATGCACAGCCAATGAGGTCGGGCAGTGGTCACGTGACAATGCACAGCCAATGAGAAGCGAGTGCCGTGAGAAATTCGCAAACACATTTCTCACGTCTGCCTGGCAGTGGCCACGTGACAATGCACAGCCAATGAGAAGCGAGTGCCGTGAGAAATTTGCAAACACAATTCTCACGGCTGCCGGGTCAGGACCTCTGTCAGGATATCGCGTAATTACTCAAGGTCATTGTTTTTTCTGTGAACCCAGTTCTAAACAGTCGACCTATAAATAGTAAACGGGAAGCACTACCGCGTGTGACGATGATTTGCAGCGCGATGCGCCCAAGGCCGCTGAAACGCGTTCTTCAGGTTCTTGGTTTGATGAAAACATTGCGCAACGCCTAAAAGTGATAATAATAATAATACTATTTATTAGCACTTACGTAGCAAAAAGAAAAGTACGTGAGGCAACATGTATGGCTGGACCGAGAGGTGAAAAGCCCGCAGCGTTCCGCTGACGGGGTCGACTTCTGCACCAACGCTGCAATTGCTCCTCCAACCACGTAAACTACTGAAACGCTGAAACCATGAATGATAATTAGAAGCGCCTGCCCGCAGAAGTCTAGGAACGCTCAACCGGTGGTAGTAGTTTTATTCAAATAATAAAAAAGGTAGGAAAAGATGTTCAGGGTTCACGGCTGCCGGGAGAGAGCAACAAAATCTTAAATTATCATTTGATCACGCACAGCCGTAAAAATTGCGTTGCCGAAATTTTCACGGCTGCCGGGAGAATAACAAAATCTTATTCTACCGGCAGTTATCATGTGACCGTGTACAGCCAATCAGAGGCGAGTGCCGTGAGAATTGTGGGAGAGGAATTCTCACGGCTGCCGGGAGAATAGCCACTCCCTATTTTATTCGGTTCATATCCCTGTGGAAAGTTTCGAAACCCTTCGTCTAGTGATGTTTGGCAAGGTAGATGAGTACGAGCGGGCTTGTAGTTGAAGGTAGCATAGCATATGTTGACAGCAGCATGACGCTGCATTGGAAGGTTCATTTCCCTGTGGAAAGTTTCAAAACCCTTCGTCTAGTGATGTTTAGCAAGGTAGATGAGTACGAGCGGGTTTGTAGTTGAAGCCAGCATAGCATATGTTGACAGCAGCATGACGCTGCATTGAAAGGTTCACTTCCCTGTGGAAAGTTTCGAAACCCTTCGTCTAGTGATGTTTGGCAAGGTAGATGAGTACGAGCGGGCTTGTAATTGAAGGCAGCATAGCATATGTTGACAGAAGCATGACGCTGCATTGAAAGGACATGACATAAATTTCCAGTGGCTGCCAGGCCATGGCGGTATGAATAGAAATAACCAGGCCGACAAAGCTGCCCGTTTTGCCCACAATGACGGAATATCTGTCAATATCCCTGTAACGAGAGCTGACGCAGCGTGTGGGCTTCGGTTCTTAAGGCTGGAGCTCACACTCTCAGCGTGGAACACGGGAGAGTTCTACAACCGTCATCTCAGGGCATTGGACCGTGGACTGCGCCTCCGTCTTCCAAGTGATGTAGCGCGTCGTGAAGCAACATTACTCTGTCGTATATGGCTCGGTGTTGCCTTCACGAATAAGTATGCTTTCCGGATAGCGATTGCCGACAGCCCTTCTTTTGTAAACTGTGCCTGTGAAGAGACAATTAGTCACCTCCTGTGTAAGTGCCTGGTCTTTGTGAAAGAAAGACGTAGGCTGCGTTGTGCCCTGGACCGCCTTGATCCTCGCCCCTTCACAGAGGCCAAGATCCTCGGTCCGTGCCCACAACAGTCGACAGCCATCAAGGCTTACAAGGCACTGTTTTGTTTTATTGCGAGAGACTGCCTTGATTGACAGATTGTTACTTTTTCCCGTTCCTTCTCTTTTCCATCTTTCATCTCCTCATTCCCTTCCCCAGTGCAGGGTAGACAACCGGAAACCTTTCTCGTTAACATCCGTGCCTTTTCCCCTCTCTGTGTCTATCTATCTGTCTACAGAGAGCAAAACAGGAAAACGCACAAATGAATTTACAAAAGACCAAGCTTTGCTGTACTGTAGTCATAGTCCTAACTCGTGAGAGCTTAAGTAAAGCCGCGTTAGATGTTAAGCATAAAGCACCAAAGCAGACTGGAATGGCCTGCTATTCATTCTCTTATGTTTTAAACCCTTAATTAACGAAGAAATCGGGGCTGTCATTTTTGCGGCCTGCCCCAAACATCAAATCTCCAATAAAAATGTCATGTGAGGTGGGAACTACCCCGTTGGTTGGACTCAGCCTCGAACCCAGGGTCTCGCTAATAACTCCAACCAAAACAGAAAAAGATACGACTTCGTTTTCTCTCCGGTAAGGTTATTTGCATCCTCTCCCGTCGCGGACTTTCTTCTAAATTGTCTCCCGAACTCCGCTGCCCCGCTCTCCACTCGTTTTGCCAGTCAAATTCTTGACAATGATGCGCTCCCATCCGTCATCAGTGCGTGTCGGCCCTCAACAACAATAAATTAAGAGAAAGGTCCACGAAGCCGCCTTTTACAAAAATGATCGTGGAGTGTCTGGTGTCATGTTTATGCATTCTTTGTGACGCATTAGAGAGTCACTACGAAGTCAGGTATTCATGTCTTTCAACATTGAAAACGCCGCAGAGCCTCTTTTTCAATAATACAGAAGATTTCCTTATGTCATTGGCAATCAGCCCCTCAAGTCACCTTTCTCGCCGTTAACCCCCATGCAGAAATATACTACAAAAGATTCAGAGGCTATTTCACATGAATTTCTCTCATGCCACTACACATCAAGAACTCTTATGTTGTTTTCATGCATTTCTTTTTGGTACGCACAAAGGCATGCATGAAATAAATGAAGAAAGCGCTGGAGGTATTGGGGGGGGGGGGGGGGGGGGGGGTCGGGGGTGCTATAATTTATGCTTTTATGACAGTGTCGGAAGTTTGGAAAGAGGGAGGCTGGATACTCGCCAGTGAAGGTTTTCTTGAAAAATTAAACAAACAATATGTTTGTCAGCAGCTATTGAAACATTACACGGAAAATTCGACTTTTTTTGTTCTTTAGTGCCCAGATGAGCGGTCGGTACCTCTGATCGTTATCCAATGCGATGAACGTATCGCGCGCTGGCGTTAATGTGAGGGACTAATAAACGTGCTACCAGCAGTGAAAGAACTTTTTTTCGTCTTCAAAGTGCAAAATATAGCCTCGAAGACACTGTGATACAGCAATGTACAACGCGATATGAAAAGCTCGCTCAATCGCAGGCTCCATATAGTGCGTCATGTTGCAAGTGTAAGCGTGCGCGGTTTTCAGTATAATTCCTAACAGTGCAAGAAGGAACGCAACAAGAAAAAAAAGCAAGTGACAAGCATGCGATGTACCAGTCTACAAGATAAAAAAGAAGACAGCGCAGTCCTTCGATCTTCAGTCACCTCATCATGTGTGTTTACAATATTGAGACATTTAGCTGGATTAGAAAGATGTGTGTCGCTACCATGCTCGCAGGTTTTGAAGCTACCTTGTGCATTTTATGCCTCGGAGTGCAATTTTGCACGACGCTGTGGTCTGTACCAAGGATTAAGAGCGCTAAGACAGTAAAACGGAAAACTGTCGTTCTGAGACTTGCAGTTTCCCAAGCGGTTTGATAGGACCAAATGCGCCGCACGTCAAGGCTCAGAGTACGTTGTCACTCCTAACAGGCCCGAAAGGACCTTCTGAACAATGTTGTTTTCCCGTGCGAGCATGTAGATGCTGCTGCTACATTTACACGCAAAGGAATGAAGAGGAAACAAGTCTGGCCACACATATCGCGCCAGATAAGTTGAGCAGTCAACGTCCGGTGGCGTCTATAATTGCAAGGTCTATAATTGCTTTAACCGCCGCTCGTTACCGCCAACCTTGAAAGACGCCTTTGTTCGGCCACGCGGCAGTGCAGCCAGCTGTGGGACATCGGGCGCCTCTCCAATAGGAGAGCCTACGGCGTAAGCGGGTTTCGTGAAGACAGCCGCGGTACGTCACAAGACCCTCTCTAATTCCCCTGTCTTATTTGCTTGCGGGGGCACTTGCTTACTATGGAAAGACGCTTCCGCGGGAGCAGGCGTCTTCCAAGGGGCGTAGCAGGAAATTAGCGGCGCCGTTACAGCAAGTTTCAGAGTTCAAGGATGCGCAGTCTCAGAAATGGTGTGTCGAACTGAACATGATGGGAAGCATAGACGAAAACCACCAAAGTGACCGCTGCCCCACCTCACACTAACCTCGACGGACTCAACACGCCCGCAAACAAGGTTTCTAAGCTTTTCAATTAGATGTTGTATATCGGCCTGCGCATGAAGAGCCACACCGGGCCGGCCGGGAGACTGCGGAGAGTTGCAGCACGGGGCATCAATCCATGTCACTGTAACACACACTGAAAAGTCCCTGCAGCCAAAACAACGTAGTAGGCCAGCGTCCTCGGCACGCGCTCACGTATTCTCGAGACTGAGGCGGTGAGATATGCTGCAAATGGTCTCCGCTAGCGCATCTCATTGACGACTTAAGGGGTTACAGTTCTACGTGGAGATACGCGACTGAAACATAGATGGGAAACAAAGGATGGGTCACAGGTTGCTGTGCGGCTCGAGCCATGGCACAGAGCTGGCCCGCTGGACAATGGATTGAAAATTGGTGAAGAATAGCTTACTCTACGGCAGAGACAACAGCGATGACGACATCCTATGGTGCGTCTTGCGCTGCCCCTTCTGCTGCTGCTGCTGCTACTGCTCAGTTTTGCAGCGAAGGTGAAGCAAACTGACGACTGCGTCTCGGAAGGAGAGATTCTGTTTAGCGGGATTGCGGAGTGCTCCCTGCTCCTGTCGACTGCTTGTAGGACAAGATCATTTCTGATGCGGCATAAGCTGACGCGGGGCTCGTTTCATTCCGTTACACTCTTGCAAGCTCCTTGGCGTGACCAGTGCTGGACGGAAGTGGCACGCACTGGTACTCTTTGATTTACCACTGGCAGCCCGCTGACTGCCAGAAATTCTGTCCTGACAGGAAGATGCATCGGGGTACGTGGGCGGCCGTCCAGCGGAACCAACCCTCCGGCTATCATGCAGCAAGGCCCCGCCATTGTCATGAATCATGGAAGGCAGGTGCCCAGCGCCGCTTCCGATGCTGCTGCGTCTAGCTGCTATGCACATGTATATTCTACATGCGGTCCTTTAGAGCAAAAAAGCGACTGAAAGTTAATCAGGGCAGGAGTAGACTTCAAAGCAAACAATGCAGTGCATTCGGACGCGTAGTTTAGCGATTACGAACCCTAGCATGGGGCCTTCGCTTCTTTCTGTGCTCTTGTGAATTTGGCACGTAAGCTTTCCGGCAGAGGCACTGCAACGCACGAGGGCTTGCCTAAGCAATCAGGCCGCCCCGAAATTCCTAAACCTAGTGCCTGAGCAGTGCGGGGCCATGGGGTCCAGCTCAAACATAAAGGACCAAATACAGCTGGTTCAGCAGGCGCAGCAAGCAGCTGAGACCCTTGAAGCCCTGGTCTAAGGTTTCCTTGCAGGACAGGGGGAGAAAACTCTTTATTGAATAAAATGACTATCACCGGCACCACCACCACTATAACATCTTTCGTTCGGCACCACGTTTGACATAAGAATTGCGCGTACATTCCTTATCAAATGCATGCCGCACTGTTTGTTAAGCGCATGCTTTTTAACTACGCAGCAGGTACGACTGCATACAATTGACTGCTCTGTGGTCGTTTTTATTTCTACTTGAGCCACCATACTTACTGGCAAAGAGTGCACGACACAATGTCAGAACATGCATTTTAGTTGGTTAAAAGTTTTTCTATAGGAAGCGCTTGCACTTACAAATGTAGCTGAATATCGCACTCTTATGCTACGAGTTGACCGTAGAGTGACAGTACTTGAGTGAAGGGCATTATAACCCGGCCTTGGGTGTCGGCTGTAGACAGACCAAATGGGGCAACTCCTTCTTGTGGGAGACATTAATGTAGCCAACCGCGCTTTCGCGCTTTGTGTTACGCGTGCGGCAGTAAAAGAAAGATTTCTGGCCAACTCCATCTCAAACGTGTCCGCCCAAAACCTTACCTAAAAAAGGCGTTCTCGACAAACGTATCAGGAAACGTGGGGAAAAAAGCGCCATTGTCCGGGGAACAGATTCCGGGGAACCAATCCCAGCCCAAGCAGCACTCGTAATTTGCCCAATATTGGAAAGGTTTTGGCAAAGGCCGGTCCCACAAAGGTCCATAATGAAGCCATCCTTTTCAAATATCGGGCCGACTACCTGTGGTGCTTGGGTATAACTCGAGAAAGAAATCAGCCTTCGTGAGGTTTAGCCGGCTCTGCTAGACATGAAAAGAGAAGCGTGCGCGGCCGGGGAACAACTAACCGCCAAAATGCTAAAAAAAACCTAGCCAACGCATGCCTACGACATGTCACAAACTTTTTCAACAAGTCGTGTAAGGAGGGCCGCTATCCTGTAAACTGGGAAACGGCAGAAATGCCATTTGTGGTGGCTTGGCAACCCAAAACAGGACAAAGAATCAAAATTACAAACGGAACGCCTATCTCTATCTTTATGCACTGTGAAATTGATGAAAAAAGTAATTCACAATAGACTAAATAAACACCTATACGACAACGGCCTCGTCCCGGATGCCATGATCGGCTTAAGACCAAGCCTCTGCCCTTAGAAGGACATCATCCAACGTACGGAAGATATCATAGTTCGCACCACACGGTATCAAACGAGAGCAACCTTGATTTTGATCTCAAAAGAGCTTTCGATAGTCTTAACAGAAGGCATTCTTCTGAACGGAACAAGAGTGGGAGCACAATATACCGCTACATCACACTTCCTACCACATAGACAGGTTTGGCTGACACTAGGCGATACAAAATACGACCTCTTAGAGATAAGCAGCCGCGGCATGCTGCAATGCTTGGTCTTCTCCCCCTTGTAACATAAAAAAAACTCTGGCGTCTCTCTTCTCTGAGCTTGTACATGCCCTCTTCACAATTGCCATCATAATTTGGACATCTGTAGGATACATGGCTACCATCGAGGACATTCTGCAGCAAGTGGGAAATCAAGTCAAGTAATACGACACCCGATGCGGGCTGCAACGCTCCCCTGAAAACTCAGAACTCAATCACTTTAGAGGAAAGCTGAAAGAATCCTAAACCATTCTTGGACTAAAGAATCAACAGGCCCGGATTCCTAAAGAAGGAACATTCTCGGGCTAAAAAAAATAAAGAAGCTACGTGCTATGATAGAGCAAGTAGCGCGCCTACCAGCGCGGTGTAGGACGGGAAACTAGAGATCAGATTGAAAGAAGTAACAACATTATTTGACGCCTTCTTCAAAAGTAGGGCCGCATAATCAAAACGATAGCTACTCTGTACAGTACATACACTGCAAGAAGAGAAACAAAGAGAAAGCAAGCAGCATTGTAGCGAAAGCTGTCAAGAATGCACAAGGTTTGTCAGTCATAGCTAGATCCGCTGAACGGACGCTAATGAGAGTCTACAATATCTTACAAGAACGCATTCCGAACCCAACCTTGTCGTAGATTTCACGCTTTCCTTACAGAAAAATCGGTCTTCGGCCGCTGAAAGACCTTCACATAAAGTCTCATCGTACACACTCAGAGGGAAGCTACATTGCCCCTAAAATCTTAGAACCCATCTCAGCCCAGGTGATTCCTAGCAACACCCTCCGTGAGTTGCGCGCAAGCAGATTAGACAGAAGAAAACCCACGGGAGGCACTTGGGACTCCTAAGAAAAGCAATATATGCCCACGCAGCCGGGCCCACAGACGGGGCCACGACTCCGGCTTGCACGGACCGAGAGAGTGAACTCCTAAGCGCAGCTTCGCTTAAATGAACAGTTAAGATTTAAGCACAAGAAGCGATGATGACGCTCATCATTTCAACAAGAAGCTCCTACGCAAAGAAGAATATAATTGTAGTCTCCCAAGAAACGTGCAGAAAGTACACAACGAGACGCCTAGGGAAACGTGCTCTGCATCCCCCAACTCAACTCAAAATAGATACACTCTCGACCACCAAACGGAGTCTAGCGGAGTCCTATTACGGAGGGAACGAAGGAGCACACGGCTCACATAGCACGTTATTCCCTCGAGCACCCTACTAATCAGAGAACGCTGGAATGAATCCAGTGATAGGTAGGGCGCCGAGGCAACTCTAGCACGACAGATGCTCTCCACGGGACCCATTTGGCTTCAGGGAACAAGAAAAGCTTTGAATACCTACAACAGAACAGATATCTAAGCCGAGCAAAACAAACCTCTCTAGCGGGAAGGCATAGACGCAAACTTTATATTCTGCGTATGGATGCCCTCTCTTTATCGCGTATTGTGGAGTGCCAAGAAAATTCAGAACTAGGCAGGATAACAAACCAATCGACTAAGGATTTGGAAGCGGGATTATCCAGCTCCGATTATGAGATCAAGGTACGGCTGTTGTGCAGGACAAGACGGCAGCGGAATGCAATGGATTCCAAAACTGAGCTACCGACCAGTCACCGATTAGGAGTTCACAAACCGACATTTTCTATCAATCCTCCATGCTCTTTGCTCTTGGTTCCGCTCTTCACGCTGTGTTGTCAAAATGAGGTTAGTACCTATCGGCAAGCAACGCAGGATTAGAATGTGGAAATTGGAAACTGGAACTGTTGCAGAAACTGGAAATTGTTTTAAAAAGAAGGAAATGGCACAATAACGACCTCACTTCTCGGTGGACACCAAAACCTCATCGTAAGGTTTGGTTTTGGTTTAATGGGGTTTAACGTCCTGAAGCAACTCAGGCTATGAGGGACGCCGTAGTGAAGGGCTCCGGAAATTTCGACCACCTGTGGTTCTTTAACGTGCACTGACATCGCACAGCACACGGGCCTCTAGAAGTTCGCCTCCATCGAAATTCGGCCGCCGCGGCCGGGATCGAACCCGCGTCTTTCGGGTCAGCAGCCGAGCGCCGTAACCACTGAGCCACCGCGGCGGGTCATCGTAAGGGTAAGGAACGTAAGAATTAAAGAGGTAAGGGACGAACAGTGGAGGGCACAGGAATATTTCCGAACACCTGTGGATCTGTAACGTGCACGGATATCTCACAGCGCACAGGTGCTTTTTGAGGTTCGCATCCATCGAAATGCTGGTTCCGCGGGCGGGTTACCCAGGCAGCACACCAGAATTGGACCAAGGATGGATCATTGTCGAAATAAAATGGCATCGATATTTTGCTGGCACTGGCATACATG
Organism: Amblyomma mixtum; assembly: GCF_055824585.1. Classification (NCBI taxonomy): domain Eukaryota; kingdom Metazoa; phylum Arthropoda; class Arachnida; order Ixodida; family Ixodidae; genus Amblyomma; species Amblyomma mixtum. The sequence continues at coordinate 93,151,472 of NC_143021.1, forward strand.
CACATTGCCGAATTTTTTCAACCGTGGCCCATATTTCTTACAAGAATCGGTTCGTTGTACAGTCATTCTGGTATTGCCAATATGGGCTTTTCCATTCATACTTCATTAGTCCTGCAAAGATGACTCCAATGTTTAGCCATGATGGTACTTCCAATATGTACTGCACACGAACTATCCCATAGATGTCCCATTGCTGTTGCCAATATTAGTCCCATGGACAGCCATTCTGGAATTACTAATTTATTTATTTATTTATTAGAGATACTATCACTCCGGTCAGGACCAAGATAGGAGTGATGACAAGATTGGTAGGTTCAGCAATTCAGGCACTGTCAATGCAGACTAAGCACAGGCTTTCCCATTCATGAAAGCCCATCCAGCTTTTCACAACAGTGCCTTATAGATTGGCATGCAACTGTCATTTTCTATATATGACTCAGCAGTAAAGCCTTTGTTAATTTGCATGTTTAGCGACGAACATTAATGCAAATTTTCACTAGTAAGCAACAATGCAAATATTGATAAAATGAGACAACCGAAGGATCCATAAAAAGAACATTTACTTTGCAAAAGAAGTAAAGAATGGATTGGGTAGGTGGTGGGACGAGTGGTGGCAGGGGCTGTGGGCGGATGATGGCAAGGGCTGTTGAGAGGGAAGGCTGTCGGGAAGTGGAAGGGGCGGCTTTCCCTGCAGTCGCTGATGGCATTCTTGGTTGGAGTGGGGAGAAAGGTTCGGCAAAGCGCCTTTTCTATCCACTACCTCTACAACATGGAGCGGGCAGACACCTGCGTATAAACCCCTATGCCACTGATGCATAAGTGTGCAGTGTTTCAGAAGTGGCATCTGCAGAAAAAATGTGAAAAAAAAACAAAATTAGCAATAGCATTTTTTCAAGGCGCACAAAAATCTCGTTCATTATTTTAGAAAACTTATGATCAGCCGCTTTGACTCAGAGGTTATGGTGCTCGGCTGCAGGCCCGAAAGCCGCGAGTTCAATCCCCGCCGTGGTGGTCGAAGTATGATGGAGGCGAAATTCTAGAGGCCTGTGTACCGTGCGATGCCACTGCACGTTAAAGAACCCCAGGAGGTCGAAATTTCTGGAGCCCTTCACTACGGCGTCTCTCATACATCGAGTCACTGTGGTACGTTAAACCTCCACAAACCAAACCAGCAAATCTAGAGAATAAATTTCAGTACACCGCCAATGAGCAATGCCATACTGAAGGGCTCCAGGTTAATTTTGAGCACCTGGGGTTCTTAATTTTAGATGTACAGACATTGCGTAGCACACGCGGTTCTTTGCATTTATCCTCCAGGGCAACGCACCGAATTTGGCTGGTGTTTGATCCCTCACTTGGAATCAGTAGCTACGCAACTGTGGCAGGACATCAGGTAAAAAATGTTGTAAACAGATAAAAGATTAGGCGCCTCATAATCAAGACAACATACAAAACCTGGACACAGCTAAAGAATGAAGTAAAAATCACAAGGGAGCCTCAATCGACTCACACTGACTTGTTGTTGCGATGGACCACCGTGCACCTGCTAATTGCCATCACAGATGCCTACAAATACAAGGCAAGTGACTGCCGCTTCTATTAAACAGCACTGGTTTGAAGGGCATTTTCTGATGAGCTTGCCAAACTATAAAGATAGAAAATAAAATTGTGAAAGGTATTTAAATGCAACATGAACATGAGAAACTATTTACTAAAACTAGAAAGTGCACACAATCGCTATTGCGCCACTTCTCTATGCAAAGCAAGAATTTTAAGCTAGTTTAACTAACACCGAAGACATGAAAATCAAAAAAGATGATCCTCTTCTCCCCCTAAACTCAGAGCACCCCAGCGTGCAAGAAAAGCTAAACAAAATCCGGCCCATTAATCACGTAGGCGTCTACCTTTGAGGACCCCTGGCGTCTTTCCATCTGGTAACAGGTGGGTTATCGTAGCCATAGACCATATCACGTGCTATGTTGAAACAGCGGATCTTCCGGCGGCTACAACTGAAGATATGGCTTCCTTCAATTATCCGCCTGCTCATACTCAGCCACGGTGCCCCTCACGAGCTTCAGAACGACCGCGGCAGCGTGTTTTTATCAGACGCTGATCAGGTGCTCCTCGAAGAATACCACATTGTTCACAGCGCCTGCACAGTCTACCCTCCTAAGACCATCGGCCTCACCAAACCATTGAACCAGACACTTGATGACATGCTAGCCATGTACTCCAGTCCCGACCATTCTAACTGGGACCTTGAACTTCTGTGTTTCAACTACCACTACAATACCGCCGTCCAGTCTGGCACTGGATGTTATCAGTTCTTTCCTCTTTACAGACGCGAGCCTACAAGTATGCTTGACACAATTCTTTCCTACCTCCCTGATGCATCAGACTGCGCGCCTGCCCCAGTAATTTTCAAGTATGCCGAGGGATGCGTCCAGCCTGCCCGGTCTCTCAGGTCCGATGAATACAATCGACAAAAATTGCCGACCAGTACGTTACTTCCCAATGCAAAATTTGAGCTCAGCTCATGAGATGTTCAAGCTTTTCGATAGACTGAGGCAAACAATTCGAGCAAGATATGTATATACAATTACAGACAAGTTGTCATTTTTTACACATATTCCTTTTTCAAGAAACACTCGACTAACAGTTCTTGATTGTCATGAAGGAAGCTTCGTGGTCGGAGAAATAGATGGATATCTGCTCGACTTACTGCACAAATGCCTGGTTCTACGTTGCGCGGCGAAGAGATAGCAGCGACTTACTGATGCCACTGGCACTGCTAGCAGGTCAAGTGAACGTGGGTCTGCGCTTCGGCTTGGGATTCACGCGTCGTGATCCGCTGATGCCGAGCCGGCGCTTCGGCAACCGGAGAACACCGCGCGCTGTCGCGTGGTCCCAGCCACGGAGGAAAAGGGCGCGGGGGGGGGGGGGGGGGACGATACACAGTGGCGAACGGCGGCGGCTATGCTTTTCGGCTTGGACGTGCGGGAGAAATGGCGCCAGCAGCGCGCGGTGTCCCGACTGCAGAGCTTGTTACAAAGGAGAAACGCAGGAACGGGCGCCAAAGAGCTGCACTTTAAAACACTGGCGACATTCCGGTCAAACCGATGTAACGTTATCTACAAGTTTACTTGCTTGGCTCTGGTTTCGTGCTGCTAGATATCACGGAATTTACCGCGTTGTGTCTCAGTCTTCCCCTGTGACGCCCTCGTCTGATCGCCAAGGTCAATTGAAATAGGTCGCGAAGCCGGGGCTTGAATGCGGTCCAGAACCAAGTGCTAGCGACATCAAATTAGTGGTGGAACTAAAGCGCCAAAATGAAATGAGTGGAAAAACACGACTAGAAGACGAAAATAATTAGAACATAATTTATGTTTCAAAAGCATTCAAACACAATTGCAGTGATTCCGTTCTAAAATGTTTTAGTTGTGTGCATTTTCTTAGAAAGTATAGCGCTTGCTTTGTAAAAATTTTATGACAGCGTTCGCTCAGAGCAGCGGCAATGGCAGCGGGACGATGCCAAGGTTGACGGTGCTCTGATGTAATACCCTGGTCATATCTTTTGACCATTCTGCTTGCTTTTGTTACGGTACTTTTGTTTGAAACTCGATTCTGCTAGCCGTACTTTTTCCTCGTTGCTTGTTGCTCGAGTTCTTGGTGTGCATCGTTCGTGTTCAGTTTCCGTTTTTCCCTTTTGCCAGCGCTTCTGTGTAGTTTCGTTCGGTTTGGTGTGTTTTTGTCGCTTTTGCCCCAAAAGGGCATCGTTTGTGGCCATGGGGCCCCCGTACGCAAAAGAGAGTTGTGCGGTTGCACGATGTGCGAGCGATAACCTGTCTGGCGGCGTCACATTTCATCGCTTCAGCGCTACACCTGCGACATTCAGCGCGACACCTGAGGCGAGGACGAAGGAAAAAGGCACAAAGAGAACTGACTACCTAAAAATAGCGTTGGTGGTCGGCACTAGTCGTGTCTTCTTTCTTCGTTCTCGTGCCGGGTGTCGCGCTGAAGCGTCGCGGCGTTCAGCAATTTATTTTTCCCGCCAAGCAGCACGTAACGCTGACGTCACAAATATGACGTCACTAAAACACGTGACTTTGACATCGCGTTTTTGTTTTAATTATGACGTCACTTTTTAGTTGTCCACGCATTTCGAAGACGGCGCTGGCTGCGCACCACAAGCCGCCATGTTTTGAACGTATGGGCTTCTATGCAGCCTACGCTACCATAGTACATCTACCTTGTGATCGCTGCGGTCGCGGTCGTGAAACGATTCACATCAGTCGCCTGAAGCCTTATCATGTCCCCGTGATCTGTACTATGGCTTGAGTTGCCAGTGTGGATCCTTTCCTCCCCGGGGGCAATTGTAACGATGAATGTGTGTCAGTGCGGTAGCGGCAGTGCTATCGCTGAGCGCGCGCTGCTGCCTGGCGCTAGGACGACTGCCGACGGGGAGACAAAAGCCGTTCAGTGCCTGGTTTCTTCACAGCAATTAATCCCCTTTGCAGTACTATTTTCTTTTAATATAATAACTTCGTATTTCTAAGTTGCGAGCTCATTTTCTTACCTTTTTGCTCAGCTAAAGTTAAGGCACAGGTTCTACCATCTCGTCCACATGTAGGTCAAAACAACCTTTTTAAACAGATTTTTGCGTATAGGGCTAGATATGCGGTTTGCACATTTGTGCAAAATGCGTTGAACGCAGGAAACTGAATGCAGATTGGTACCTAAAAAAAGTCAATTAGTTTTTCTGCGTCGCTTCGCATGCATTTAACATGGGAAACAAAACGATGACTTGAAAACCACAACAAAATGCCCATCTCCAGAGTCCAGAGTTATGGCTTTTTTTCCTTGAAAAATAACTTAGAAAAGTTTATCTTGAAGCAAGAACTCCTTATATTGTAGTAGGCCTGCAAGCGTGCAAACAAAATAGAAACCGCACGGAAATGTTACCATCCTTGTCGACTGGCCTACAGTGGAAGTGGTTCTGCATCCTGCCACGCATAAGCGGTATATGCAAATGCCTTCCGGACCGTATCCAATGTTACTTCACATGGCCTTCTATTCCGCTGATAAACAAAGTTGTCAATGTTTGGTAAGTTCATCAAAGACGAAAAATTAAGTTCTTACAATTCGGGCAGCATTGCAGTGCGCACGACATCAAGCCAGACATTTTGTACTAAGAGTAGCTACACAAAAGTTGCACTCTTGCTTTAGTGTGAAATTGTAGAGTTAAAGAGAAAGAGTTAAATCGTAGGCGGCTTTTTTAATAATGCATGAATAAGGGCAGTCGTTTCTCTGACTGCTCGTATATCCGTATACGTATACAGATATGGACGTATACCCTTGTCATGTCTTGTCCATTGATTGAATATGCCACTCCTGCTAATAAAATACATGGTCTGCAGTATATGAAATAAACGACAAAAAATCATTAAAAACAATCGATATGTGGTTGAATCCAACGCCTATCAAGGCGATTCAAACTCCGATGCGTCCTATGTTCCGTGCCGTGCTCTGCGTGCTTGCAGACTCTTCAGTCCCGGATTCCATAACACTGGGGTCTTGCTTGGGTGCCAGGAGCCACTGTATGCGTCCGTTTCTTGCCGTAATCATTTCGCTTTTAAACGGGGGGATTAGGCTGTGCAGTATGCATAAACAGACCTTAGCTTAAATGTGGAGCTTCGCTTAATAGAGCACCCTAACCTGCGTAAGGGATGCAGCCGCTCTCGTACCAAGAAATTGATTCGTCCTCCTCTTTTGTACCACTGTACACATGCGAAGTTAACTTTCACGATTCAGTTTAAGAAATGCATGGCTTTGCGTCAGCATGTCGTTTGCGTGCCGGATTATTTCCTTCTAAAAATTGAAAGCTTCTGCACGTCTCCTGTGACGGCATGTACCTTCATTTACTATATCACAGCATCAATTGTGGACAAAAAGCTCCAAACGCGACAGCCATCCAAGACCTTGAGGGCCATCGCTTCTTGAGCTTTGTCTTCTAAATGCATGCCTTCGTTGTTTCAACCGGGCAAGGTGAACAAAACCACAGGAGGAGTGCAGAGGACTTTTATCTCTTGGAGCCACTGACCGAAAGCATTTGCGCCACCCAGATTCATTGAACAGTGCCTTATGAATAACTATTTGCGTCAAACACAAAAACCGTATAACATTATGCAGGCGCAGCGTACCTACAGGAAAGGCGACGAAGAAGAAGCACCTCTTCTCCTGCAGAGAGCCGCGTCCAAGTGCAACGGCGGACACCCCATCGACGCATTACGAACGTGAGTGCCTCTTTTAATGACAAGTGTCTCCAGACTTTTCATGTAAGAGTAACGCTAGAGCGCGGTCGCGAGCCCCGTCCTGCCCTCGAAGCAGGTCACTTAGAGACCACTTCCTGGAAATCAGACACTCGAGACCACTCTAATCAGGTAGTAACAGGTAGTGTGCCGTGTTACGGGACCCACCTTTTCTCTTTTTTATGTTTGAACTGAGGTAGGTTATTCCAACTCACAACATCCGATTGGTTCTGCCGTTAAGGACGTGCATTCTCATGGGCAGTATTACCCTGCATTCATTGTGCTAATATCTCGAGCACGAAATGCTTGCCTCCAAGTATTCACATTCAAGCATGCTAAGGAGAGTGCATGCGACGCACTCACCACTGAGTGCAGTCTCCTCCTGCATGTAGCTGCTTGCTTTGATCGGAGGCCTGACTGAGCAGCACCCCTTTCACACGCCCGGGGGCCATCCCTCATTGCGTGTTTCATTAGAGTGACTTTGCTCTTGCTGGTGGCGCTGCGCCGATCAAACCCCATTATCTTTCCGAATTCTACGAGCTTAAGTGGCTCGTTGTCGTCCAGCGGAAAAGCCTGATTACGATCAGGCGGCGCAGCGTAGTACGTAAAGGCTATCCCCTAGGTCATAACTGAGCACGTTGCTTAATAACAGCTGGCAGATTTTTTTCGCATTTGCGCCACCCAGATTCATTGAACAGTGCCTTATGAATAACTATTTGCGTCAAACACAAAAACCGTATAACATTATGCCCTGTCGATAACTCATACCACCCGAAACAATTTGCGATTGAAAACACCAGTAAACGTCTCCCGTCGAGCGCACGGATCTATGACGCCGCATTATTCTCTTCTGTTGACTCATCGCTTCCCAGTTAAAGCAAGATAACCTGAGTGTAGGAGAAACATATAATCGCTCTAGTCCCAACTAAAAAGTATTGCTCTAGAGCGTTCAGTGCTATCTTCGTCCAAGGCGAGTACAGACAGTTCTTCAAAGCAGTGGCACAAACAGCACTCAGGACGAAAGAAACAGGCGTGGTCATTGCGTCACTAAAACTAGTTTTATTGCACGTGCCACGGCTGATAAGCACTGCAATGTGAAATAGGAAATCAGGACAATGATTGTCAGAAAAGGCAGCGCCTGGATGTTAATTGATACCGGGTCATCTCGTTGACGTCTGGTGTGCCAGATACGTCACTTCGTTTTTTTGTTAGTGATACCGGAGTGCTGGTGATTCAGATTTCCCCTGCCGTTTTTAAGCGCAAGGATACACAGATTAGCCAACTCTGAGGACAAGTAGGCCTATTCTTTAGAGCTTCTGGAAAGAAAGCCTGTTAAGCACATTTTACGCATCGCTGTGGTGTTCAAGCAGCCGTTAATTGGGCATCCACCCCTTTGCCTGGCGTATTCTTCATCTCAAGATAGCAGTACACAGCATCAACCCTCTTAGTGAAACACAAGAAGGTATCAAGGTGCTCCGAGGTTCACCCCTGTGGTGCCTGGTGTTAGGAATTCCCTCTCGCTCTCAACCTATGAAGAAGAATGGGTGAAGAAGAAAACGTCGTAATACCTTCACCTCGGGCAATATTTTTGTGGTTGAGACTGAAACGATTTGTGCATACAAAAGACAGTCTTCTTATCTTTTTTGTTACGTCAGGATCAGAAACCCAAGTTGGAGAGATATGTCAGGCCATCCGTCCATATGAAGCCTGGTTATCAGGTGGCAAGGATGCAAATGAAAATCCCAGAACTGGAGAGCCCAAAGCTTCCCCTTGTTGAACCCAGAACTGGAGCGCAAGCATGAGAAGTGACTGGTGTAGGCTGACAGAGTGTGGAGAGCGAAATACCCCTATCTTCTTCCAGAAGAGAGGAAAGAAAATTCAGGGGGGCGCTTTGTTCACCAAAACCACGGAGAGGCGAAAGCCTTAAGCACGGTGTTGCTGCTTGTGTCACTGATGTGTGGTTACGATGTTAAGCTTCGCCTCTGAGTGTGGAACGCAACAGCGTCTTGCAACGCTGCCAGGGAGTCCACAGAACGCTATCGCCCGTTCGGCTCTACGCCTTGCTTGTCGGTAAATTAGATTTTGAGGAAAGGAAATGTATCTGTCTCGCATATCTCGGTGGACACCTCAACCTCGCCTTAAGGGAAGGGAGGAAGATGGGAGTGAACGAAGACACCGTATTCACTAGACGCGCCTTTGTTCATTCCACTCGTTCCAAACCATCGAGCTGGCATGGCGGAGTGGGTCTGCTTCCGGCCATAGCGTCATTATCAAGGGCGTAATCAGAGACCATTTCAGTGACTTGCTGGGACACACGCGAAGGGCGGAGGGCAGTTTCCATAACGATTTCCCGCCGTTTATGCCAAGGCTCGACGATGAAGTCAGAATTCGTCTTGAACAGCCCATAACCGTTACAGAGCTAGAGGAAGCAATAGATCAACTGCCATTGGGTAAAGCACCCGGTCCTGATGGTTTAGGAGACGCCTTTTACAAATATTTCAAGTCAGAAATTGCCCTAATTCTGCTGAAAGTTATTATCGAAGCGTACGAGAAAAAGCCTACGCCATTGTCATTCACAACATCGCACACTGTACTCATACCGAAAGTTTGCTGAGCCAGAAAAACGTCTGTTGGTGGGGTCTTATCGCCCGATAAGCCTCACCAACGAAGATTATAAGATATTCATGAAGGTTCTGGCAAAGCGAATTCAGTGCGTCATAACCATGCTAGTGGGGAGTCATCAAACTTGCGGTATCAAGGGTCGGAGCATAGCCCCTAATATACACATAGCGCGAAGTGTGCTTGAATACTGCGATGCACTAGGCGACAGGGTGGCAATGATGCAGCTAGATCTCGCAAACGCCTTTGACCGTGTATCTTATGAGGTTCTGTTCAGCTTGCTAGATCAGGCTAATGTGGGCTGTGTAATAACGGAGGGCGTACGAATGGCGTACGCGAACTGCACAACGCGCGTCATTGTTAATGGGGAGCTGACTGAAAGCCTACACCTACGATCTTCAGTGAGGCAGGGATGTCCTTTGTCACCCCTATTGTTCGCAATCTATCTTGAGCCCCTTTGTCTGGCTATACTAAACTCTGAGTGTATAACTGGCTTCAGGTTACTGTTAGCGCATGTTAAAATCTTAGCTTATGCTGACGACATCGCCATGTTCTGCTCAAGTAAACAGAGTATCTGTGAAGCCACGGCTGTTGAGAAGTTTTGCAAATGCGCCGGGGCGCAAATAAATTGGGAGAAAAGTTATGGATTCTGGCATGGTGACTGAGAGGAAACGCCAGACTATTACTCCCGACTTCGGTGGGCCACAACTTCGACGACGTATCTTGGAGTACCGCTGAACTCTTATAGCAACCCTGAACCATACTGGAATGAACAAGTGGCAATAGCAAAGGAAAAGGCCAGTGGGTGGCAGGGGCGACCACTATCAATGTTCTCGCGCGCCACTGTGTGTAACCTGTTCCTCATCTCCAAGATATGGTATGTCATGAATGGGTTGAGCGCCTCGCGGATCAATATTCAAATGATCCATTGGGTTTTTGCTGTATTTATTTGGGCGTCGACATGGGAAAGAACTAGTCGAACAAACTTATTCTTGCCCGTGAAGAGAGGGGGTCTCGGTCCTGTTAATTTATTTGTACGACACATCGTGTCCCGCTTTATGTTTCTTCGCGACCAGAACGATATTTTTCTTCGCACAGTTATGCAAGTTCGTTTATGTCGATTGCTACCAGGAGTTGTAGTATGCTCTGTTGAAAACATGCGTGGTACAGTAAGAGGTTATCTTCGTGAAGTTGTGCTTGCGTGCAGAATGTTACAAGTGCGATTTTCAATGCAGTACCTCTCCAATGTCACTAGAAAAAATCTGTGTAAAGATTTAATTGAATCAATGCTCCCTGTACCCATTTACCGATTGTCAAACTGCGGAGGCCCAGGAGCAGATGTGCTCCAAAGGGTTAAAAGAATGCCAGTTTACCCATCTTTGAAAACGTTCTTCAAACTTCATACCGGAACTCTGTAGGTCAAAACATGGAAGCATGATAAAGGACTCTTTGTCCCTTGGTCAACAGATTGCTTTCTATGTAAAAAACCTGATTGTTGGGATGCAGTTTTTTTCTGGTATGTGCTTCAAAGAACATTAAAGAAAGATTTACCGCTACATCCCCGTGGCATCAGGTTCTTACCGGTAGGAAAACAGGACATCCCTTATGACAGTATTATGCTCCTTGGCCTCCATAGTTTATGGAAAACAAGGACACAATTCAACAATGCAGAAGTAGTTGTGAGATCTCCACGCGAGCATTTCATTGAAGGTGTCATACGTCTGAGGGAAGTGTATCAGGCACTGCCTGATCAGCCAACTTTGTTAAATGTGTTGGATGACTTGGTTGAACTGAAAAAATTTTAACCTGCTGTGTCAGTGCAAGTGTTGCTGACAAGTTTTACTTCTTTGTACCAGTTGTGAAAATGCAATAAAGGAAAAAAAAAGCTGGCATGGCGGAGTGGTAGCGTGCTCGTCTCGCACTCCGGCGACCCTGGTTCGATTCCCGAACTCGACCAAATTCTTTCTCGGTTTTATTTATTTATCTGGTCTGACTATACTCCGTTTCACACATAGCAGTCAACGCAGCCAAGGCTGCGGCGCCTGTTCGCGCTCCTCGTCCGCATCGTAATGTAGTGCGTCAAAAGTAAAAATCACAATGAACCCAAAATTAAAGTAAATGTTGGTTGATATTGCAGTATAATAATAAAGGTGTTTTATTTTGCAAAAAGGTTGCTTTTTCTTTTATGTTCTACAAAACAGAGTGCCTTAGTTTTTTGGTTTTTTTTTTCCGGTCCCTACTGTAGGAGGTTTTCGCAGCTAGGCCGGCCGCGCAGGCCGGCCGGTCATGTCGTCTGCTTCAGTCATTCACTTGAAGCATTTCCTTCCTTCGATACCTGGTGCGCTGTTCTCTTTTCTGTAAAAATCACCGACCGTACAACCGCTGTTGGCCACTCACATGATACTCGTAGAAAATCTTATATATACCATTCCATAACCTACAGCACCAGTTTCTACACCCTTGTGAGTTGTGGCAGCAGTGAAAAACAACGATAGTAGATTACGATCGAGCAAATGGACAACTTTAGTTACAAAGATGATATTTACAAAGATTAAAAACATGAGAGCGGATGTCAACAATTAAATGCCAGCCACAACGTTCACTGACGCTGCGCTTACATCTCATTGGTGTGTAAGAAGCCCGAATTTTTACTCGTTTATATTGTTACCGCGAGAGGACGATGACGAGCTACTGTGTGGAGAACGAACAGCGAGCTTCGTCAACCTCTTTGTGCGCCCTATTCAGGAACCACGGAACCTCGTCGTCGGCTTCTCACAAAAACAATGTCAACTGCAGCGGCAAGTGCGCTAATATACGACACCATTTGTTGCGTTCGATGACCTGCGAAGCGGAATCTCTGCTCACGGCCCAAATACACAGCTTTCAACAATCCCCATCTCACCGCACTAGCTCACACCCGTAACACACCGAATCCGACATCTAATACAAAACATTACTACGAACGGAAGCACTTCAAAGAATTTTTCTTTTGACAACAGCTCAAAAGTGGAGACTTCCCGAATCAGACGCCGCTCACTTTAAAGCCGCTTAGTACGCCGATCAATGCCGGGTTGCCGCTAGCCGAGGCTGCTCGGAATAATCGACGCCGCACTGAATTCTATCACCACACAATTAATGATTCATTGTGTACCGCATGCAAAAAGTCACTGAACGCCTGAGAACAGCACTTCGCAGTCATGTCCGTCGCCAATACACTACACTGCTTTTTCCCTTCGAAACAAGTAAGCAGCGCAAGTAAATAGCGCAGTGTTTTTCAAAGTAGGCATTAGAGTTTGACAGTTTCGACTTTCTACCTAATGGTAATTATAAGAAAAATAAAAAAGAAATGAAAAAAAAAACCAGCCGAGCCGGGAGTAGAACCTAGGCCCTTCGTAAAGTGAACAAACAGGCGCGCGCTTCGTACCACTCAGCCACGACACTAGGCGGACGGATACATTTTGCTTGTTTTTTGCAGCGGACTACTTTCGTAGCTTTGGCAGCGTTGACAGCTAAGTATGAAACGGAGTATAGAAAGCTTAGTTAGGCTAATTGGTTAATTAAGCAATGAACTAAACTTTGTCCCACTTAGTTGGAGCATCACTATACGATCCCTCTAATTGGTTTCATGGTTACTAGCCAAAGTACAATTGGCCCCGTTTGAAATTCACCCTGTCTGGCGTCAAGACCATTTCGACCAATTGAAAAGCGTGACATTTCTGTCGACAACGCCTGCTTACAACGATGAGGCATTAAAGGCTTCCGCCTTAAAAGAGAAAATTGAGGAGGAAAGACAAAGGCAGGGCTGGAGATGATGGTGAGGCCGCTGAGCCAAATTGAAGAAGGGGTCCAGGATGTACTTTTTGATTGCTGGATTGAATCGGGAGGCTAGATCTGCTGTACGGCACGTCACACGGTGATTGCCATGAATCACGCCACCCGCTAACATGGAACATGGCTTCAACCCGTCAGGTGCAGAGGCTGCTCCGTCCGATTGAAACACTAGTGCAACGCTTACACTCGGTCATAAATAGTATAAAGGACTTATTACTTTTAAGGCGGAAGCCTTTAATGCCTCATCGTTGTAAGCAGAAGTTGTCTACAAAAATATCACGCTTTTCAATTGGTCGAAACGGTCGTGGCGTCACAGTGCGCGAATTTCAAACGGGCCATTTGTACTTGAGCTAGTAAGCATGCAACCAAATAAAGGCATGGTATAGTGATGATCCAAGTAAGTGGGACTGAGCTTAGTTAATTGCTTAATTTACCAAGTAGCCTAATTAACCTTTCTAGTCAGACCAGATAATTAAATAAAACCGAGTAAGAAAGTGGTCGAGTTCAGGAATCAAACCCCGGTCTCCGGAGTGCGAGACGAGCACGCAACCACTCCGCCATGCCAGCTCGATGGTTTCGAATGAACTAAGGCGCACATAGTAAATACGATGTCTTCGTTCACTTCCACCTATCTCCCTTCCCTTTCGGCGAGGTTCAGGTGTACACCAAGATATGCGAGACAGATACATTTCCTTTCCTCAAAAACCAATTTACCGACGAGCAAGGCGTAGAACCGAACGGGCGATGGCGTTCTATGTACTGCCTGGCAGCGTTGCCAGACACTGTCGCGTTTCAGTCTTAGAGGCGAAGCCTAACATCTTAACAACGCATCAGTGACACAAGCAGCAACATTGCGCTTAAAGCTTTCGCGTCACCGCACTTTAGGTCAACAAAGCGCCCCCTGAATTTTTTAACTTGCAATTTAGATTTTCTGCTGGTTCTCTTTGGTGTCTGCACCTCAGGTGCTAATAGAAAAAGCAGAGCAAAAGGAAATGGTGCTTTCCGCTTCAGGGTAGAGGAGGGAAGTAGAGTGAAATTTGGAGAACTGCAAAGAAGAATGGGAGAGGCATGTAACTGGGTTGCAAGTCAGGGCCGGTCTCCTGTCCCGTAGTTTTGCCGTTTGATCACAAAGGAATAACCAACATATCCAAGCTGCTCTCCTCAATTGGGGAAAGTGGGACACCGCGGCTGCAAATCAAAGTGGAGAGTTGGGGAGATTGGAGATTTGACTCATTGTGCGTCGCGCTGGTTCATCGAGTGGATTGGAAGAGTGGAGCGCGGGTATGGCGTAGAACGCGGTGGTTGATTAACTGGATCAGGCCACTCGCTCTCATGCTCCGAACCCGTCAGTAGCTGTTCTAGAATTGGGTACGCTCCGCCTAGAAGCTAGATCGGCATCAAAAGATGCGGCTTGAAAGGGGAGCGCATCATTTTCTCTGCGCATTCCTGAATGAGAAGTGGATGATGCTTTTCTTGTCTAATCTAAAATGGAGAGAGGAGGGGATTGGAGAGGAAGGGATTCTTAGCTATGTGCTCATACATCACCAGACATGGTGCGGTGAGAAATTCAGGGTGAACTGTAAGAGTCGTACGATACGTATAATACACTTTTTGTGACATCCGTAGATACCAGAACCTCGAGACATACCCTAAAAATCAAACACAACAGCATCAGAGGCAAGACCCTCTATTCATAATTTATGAACACCATTCTATTGTAAACGTACTTAACCATTTCGAGGAGGCCAGATCTGTTCGCCTGGAGAGAATTTTTTCATTACAAAATAGCATAAATATCTCACTTAAAATTTATGTGACGCAGCAGCCATCAGAATTTCATGCTTTATGTGCGAAAGCGAGACGCCTACCTTGCCCAGAAGACAAAATCCAAGTACAAGTAAAGCGTCAAGAGGTTTAAAATACTGTCTACCATTTGTGCAAGTGTTCCCGAAGGACACAATATGACTTTAGTCTATCTTGCCTCCTGTGTGCCGATGGTGAGCTTTGCTTCGAGAAGCCACCATCCACCTCGTGCAGCAATCGATTCTTCACGACTTTTCGCCTACAGGGGCCATATTGCACGTGACCTTAGATACATCAGAAATTGTTCCCTGTAGCAGGTGTGTGGCCGTCATTTCAGACTGTTACGTGTCAAGTCAATTTTACGTACTGTGCTTTGTAGCGCCAAAGGAGAGGCATACTTCTTCATACTATTACATAGTGCCCGTGATCGTACGAATATGCACGAATACGCACCAACAAGCCCAGCCGCAAGAAGTTCTCACACAGTGCCCCTTTCATTATAAGCAGGCCTTAAGGTAATCGCGGTTTCGGTGGTTCTCAGATTCTCCGCCAGTACTGAAAAGGGATCCGAATTTCCCTATCCACGTATCCTCCAATCACTAGAGGCCGCCTTTCGAATGGAGCCGGAATTTAAGCGGCGGTTATATGTGACGTTTTTCGTATTCTTTTTGCTAAAGGTTGTTGAGAATATAAGGATAGAGCTCGCATCGGAAGGTCAATATGGCGTAACCTTGCCAAGTTACTTTTTCAATGACTGTTTAAATTTTGTACAACTTCCTCTTCAGCGCCAAATTTTTCTGTTATAGGCTTGATCATTACTTCGACCCATGGATTAAACTGATCTGGCTACAATCCGTTATTCTCACTTCTTTCTTTTCGTCATGCACGTGATGCACTCCTGTTCACTAGGGTACGCCGCGTCTGTCCTGTCAGGTGTGAGCAATGAGTGAGGACGAGGATGTCGGAAAAGAAGGAAAGAAGGAGGATGAGGAGGATGACGAGGACGCCGGGGCCGACGACGGGGCACCTAGCAAAGGAAAGAGGCCACCGGACTCCATCATGGTGCAGCGGAAGTCGGCCCGGGGGTAAGTAAGGGCAACCAGATCAATGCTCTGGCTTTCCACGATGCGCGCCAACGGCTTCTGGAACCTAGCGATTAAGAGCAGGCTTTTACAGGCGGTTTGAAGTGTGATATAGAGGGCTTGTACTCCATTTACTTTGGTGGGAACATTTTGCAGCCCATCATGGCATATTCTCTCGAAGCTCACGCAAAAAATGGGGCAATATTAACTACTCTCTATTCAGCAAGCAGTGCTCTCTAGCAAGAATTTTGTTTTAATCAGCAAGGTTGTTGGATTCTCCTCGTGACATCAGCCTTGCGATTATTCCCCCAAAATTTTTTACAACGTTGCGAGGTTTACATAACAGCGAAGCTCGAGCGTTTGAGGTAGCGATCTGTATCCTAGTACGTCTTCGTTGTCACGCAAACAATCGCCCACTGTAGCAATCAATCGGTACTGTCCACCATGTGCTGTCCTGGGGAGAACCTAGAAGTAAATTTTTAGCAAGGTGGGACGCATCCCGCCTCAATGATCGTCTTCCGAGCGAGTAAATAATGTCTCCAGTTCAACTATCTTGGGGTCGTGACCCCTGATGAAAGCCAGTAGGACACATCACCCTGCTCTTAAGAAAGAGCAAATGTTAAAATTATGCTCTACAGCCGCTGCACACACCACATGAAGAATAGAGTGGACTATGCCAGACCCCTCTTTGCACGAAAGTGGAGGTAGCAGCAGAACCGGAGCGAATGGGGTGCACTAGAGTGGCTCGAGATCTCTATAGACCCTTGGTCGCACACGGCTGGTTGGGTGTTGGGTAGGCACCACCGGGATCTGAAATGTCCTAGTCCTGTTTTATTGAAGGGTTGTTTTCTCACATCTAGCGATTTTCCTTGATGGGTTGCCAGACAGCAGTGGATGGGTCACGCTGTCCACCACCTCACTGACTAAGGTAGCTATGTGAGAGGGTCCGTGCTGAGACGTGTAGACGACCATCTGCTGCGCATATTGTGCATCAGGAGCAGATAGCAAATGCGTAACCCTTTCGCCTAGCTCCCACGCTGCAACTTTTAAAGGGCAGATTTCGAATCTGTCAGGGTGAGAATACGTTGAGCCAGGCAAGACCTTAGCTTTCCTAGGACAGCCTCAAAAGTAACGGTTTCAGCTGCTGTGTAGGACTCGACTCGAGTAACGGCAGAGCAGGAAGCATACAGGGAAGAAATGTTGAACGCCGCTAAGGTAGCTGCGGTGTTCTTGTACGCATAACCATCGGTGAAAATATCGAGATGGCGATTATATTCTACCTCAAGCCTAAATTTATCCATTAGCGCAATAGCAGGACTCTGCACACCGCGAAAACGCGATACCATAAACGTTGGATTGAAACTCTTATATGACCAAGACGGTTTTCACCACTACCTTCAACTCAAAAGGTCACAGATTTGGCAGTAAAAGTGTTATGCGCCCAGTAAGTCCGAGTCTAAAACCTATTTCGAAGTCATTGCAGAAGAGGTCGGTCGTGGTCGGTCGTCTACTTTCTCTCTGAGGCCACCTATTGCATTAGTATCCTTTCTGAAGCCGAAGGATAAGACGTTTTGACATTGACTTTTTAAGAATTTGAATCCTCGCAGCCGCCAGTAGAAATCCACGGGTTCCCTTCAAGTGTCATGTTTGGAAATATTTCATATGTACAAACTGTGGTGCTGGCAAGATGAATAACTGCAAAATTCCGTGGCTCTCCTCCAGATCTTCATGGAGTAGAACTAGTGAGTATGGACGATTTCAGTACTGTGCACTTCAAATTCTACGGTTCACATTGAGGCACAAAAACAGATGAGGCATTCGTGTCCAGAGCTTGTCGCACTGCAGACGGGAATTAAAAGAGCGCCCAAAAAAACAAACAAACACGGTAGCGTATACCAGCAAACAAGACAAAGCCAGTCTTTTGCGCTCGTACACACTTCTCTATGAAACAAGGATTCGTTTAGCTATCAAAGCCAGCCGCTTGCGTTTGTAGCAGGGTAAATCAAATTTCAGCCGCCATACATGATATACTGACCCTCAAGGAATTTTTTTTTTTCGGAAGCAACACTACGCTAGGTGTCAGCCATTTCGCACAGCCCCGGAGAGTCCCAACTGCGCATACGGGAGGAGTGACTGTGAGACAGTTAATGCGGAATTTCCTTTCCGCAAATACAATTTTCATTTTCTTCATTACGGCCCCTCTTTCTTCTTTCACTCCCACTTCCTCCCTTCCTCTACAAACGGATGACGAGTGTCCACCGATAGATGTGCGACAGTTACTGTGTAATTTCGTTTCCTCAAATGCAACTTTAATTTCCTTCATTACGGCCTCTCTTTCTCTTTCTTCCTTCATTCTGACTTCTTCCCTTCCTGTACGGTGCGGTTCAGGTGTCCACCGAGATCACAGAGAATTATTGCTCTATTTCCTTTCCTCAAAAGCTTTGCGTTCAAAGCGCAAGGCATCGCGCCGAACGGGTGGTAGGGTTCCGTGGACTCCCTGGCAGCACTACAACACGCTATCGCGTTCCACTACTAAAGGCGAAGCTTAAGGGTCATTAATTAACAGTTAATTAGTATTTAGTCATTAATCAGTAATTTTTCATTATTTAGTCATTTGTCCTACTCAGTAATTAGTACTTAATTATGTGTGGTGTCATCGAGTGGTGACGTCACCAGTGCCAGAGAGGCAGTCTAGGTGGTGCGCAAAACGGTTTCGCCCCTACGCACTTTGGACAGTCAAAGTGACCCC
Source organism: Amblyomma mixtum (assembly GCF_055824585.1). NCBI lineage: Eukaryota > Metazoa > Arthropoda > Arachnida > Ixodida > Ixodidae > Amblyomma > Amblyomma mixtum. The sequence continues at coordinate 93,169,864 of NC_143021.1, forward strand.
TTCGATGCCGTCGCCGCTGCGATTGCCGCGCCGTTGCTTCCGCAATTCTACTCGGGACGGCCATTGGTCAAACCAGAGCCATTTTTTTGCGAGGCCTCGATGAACATCCATCCCAACACAAAATAAACTGGAGGAGATACTCCAGCTGCGCTTTAAGGCTATGAAGCTATTGACTTAATAGGTGAATGCCCTTTTATGTATTTGCACAATTTTCCGTTCACAATCACAGATCCATGGGAGTGCTCATAACACACCTTTCGATGTGGTGCGGTGATTTAGGGAAGCGCCACTGCCCTGTCATCGCATTTGGTGCTACCAGTGGGGCTTGTGAGATCAACGTTTCCCTTCCCGACAAACCTCTTGCGGCCATTTGTTAACTACCACCTGCCACGATGGGCACTTTGCTACAATCCGGTGGGAAAGTTGTGACATCACAAGATCACGTAACCTGTATGGCCCAATTGCGACCGGGGTTGCTTCTCTATGGATATTTCGAGTTTTTTTTTTCACTTATGGCCAAAGGCGCGACGCGGATGACGACTGTGGCTTTTTTTTTTGGTGCAGTGGTTTTAACACTCTGGCGTTAAAATCACGGATGAGCAAACGCTTCCTTCAGGTACACCTCGATTCCTGTGCATCAAATGCTCCCTAACCGCACTCATGTCGAGGGAGCACAGATGAAAGAGAGTAAAACGGGATTGTAAATGCCTCTTGATAATCACGCTTTGCGATATATTTAGTATTCTGCTTTTAAACCCCTCTGGCAAGTTCTGGCGAATTGAAAGAAAATGGCATACGTCCAAATGCCAAAATGTCATGTTCAATGTCGTTTGTCGGGTTCAAGACGCATTCTTGTGCATGCAAACCTGGGCTTAGCTTAGTCATTCATGACGGAATGGCCTGCGTTTCTTCTAGCGACCACGATAAGTGAGCACATGCCAGCTCTTCAACCACCTTAGGCACTCGCCATTTTATTGAGGTAGGAACGAACTTAAATGACCACGTACGTAATGTATTTTCCAGGGTTAAGCAAAGCAACTACGCAAGGCACTACGTAGCCGTATTCGAAAATTTGATTATGGGAGTTCTGGAGTTCCTTGGTGTGCAAGGACCACGTTGTGCGGTATTTGGTTGATGATCCTGTCGCGACCAGGTGCACACCAAAGCGGCAGGCCAGTCCTGGCCGTCTCCAATTCTCCGAGCGTAAATGGGGCTACCATGAAATGTGCCGACGAAGCAGAAAGTGAAAGGGCACAATTATGGAGTACGCACAGGCCAGGGATCTGCAAAGTCATCATCCACGCACGAGAGAGGCATCTAATTGCGCAAAGTGAAAGCTTCAAAATGCCTCTGATGACGAGGCGCCCCAACAGGGCTCACAGTGATGGGTAATATCCTTTTCATTGAAAAAGTGCACTCTAGCCAGCTCAGATAAGAGGCCACAGTGACCTCCAGATTTTGTTTGTGGGCCGTTGAATGACTGTATTCAGCCTATTTAAGTCTGCCTTCAGGGCTCCGTCGTTATTTTTGAACATAAGTTGCCGGTCCACTCTGCTGCCCTCGAGCAACTCCTTTGAGTTCCTAATAGTACGACACTTTACTTGGACACTCGTGAGTACGAAACTTTATCTGGGCACCCAAGTCTATATTTATGCCTAGCTTACCTTCTATTATTTTGAAGCTCGCCTGTGTCTTTGCGACTGGAACAAGTCGAGCAGACTTGCTCACGTATAAATACACCCGGTCTATGCATATGCCTGGGCCATGTGGCTTGACCCACGAGAACTGAATGCTTATTACGGCTCGTGTGTCCAAAAACAAATTCTCCAAAGGTAGCGCATAAACAAAAAATGCAAATGAAACATGTCTCAAAATGAAGACAGAAGTTAGTTGTAATGCATTAGATGACTAAATAGGAGGATTCTTCTCCTATTCTTTTTTGCTGCCGCGAACATATGATAGAATCCAACAGGCACTCAAAGCAACAAAAGCTGAGCAGAGTGTTTATATATATGCGGTGTTGAAGCAGAGGAAAATGGAAGTTTTACCATTTCCTACCTCTAACGTAGATGGATAGATGTACAAGGATGAACAACGACCGACAGATGTAATGCAAACCCACTACCTCCACATTACGCCTACCGTGCCGTACTAGCGGAGCTACGGCCATGGCTGCACTCTTTACATTTACATTTACATGTTTACATTTACTGTGTATTTATGTTGCGCGCAGCATAACCATGCGAGAGTACACCACAGCCAGCATCCACAATAGCGGCGGACATAAAACCTGTTAATTCCCGCTAATACCACGTGGTGCGTGATATCGAGGGCTGAGGGCGGAAGTTGTGCTAGGTCGCTGTTGTGGCACCTGTGGCGTCATGACTGCTGGATACGATGCCATTTTTAAGCTACTGAGTGGAAAACCGCGGAAATCTTGGACCCCTTATGAAATGATGGAAGCGAGCAGCAAGAAAAACCAAGTAATGTATATAGAAAAGTTTTTGTGCTTTTTGCAAATTATGAGAAATTAGTTTTATAAACATCTATTGCGTAGAAGATATTTCATTGCAAAGGAAATGAAGATCGAGTACTGTGAAGTCAATGATACATGAAATGTGCGCACCAATGTAAACGGGCAATCAGCCGGCGCAGAAGCTCAGTTGGTAGAGAACCACTCGCGGCATTCAGAGGTCGTGGGCTTCGACACTACTGACGGCATGTGGTTTGCGAGTTTTCTACTACATAAACTGCTATCTTTCACGTATGATGTCTGCTAATTTCTCATTATTCAAGGCCAGAAATAAAAACTTCTTCCTTCATTCATTTAAATATTTGTTGTGGACTTCACATAAATACATCGTTAACATGCCCGAAAATTCCCCAATTGCGTTTGCTGACTTACTATAACAAAGTATTGGGACACCACTTTTTAAGGCGGCAGCGCTTGCTGCCGGAGTTTGTTGTATCCACGGAAGAGCTTTCGGGTGGGATTTTCGATTACTACAAAGAGATTCTAACAAGTGTTAATTTTTCCAGCGATTATTTGTACAAAACTAAACGAGAAAAGCAGTACCGTAATCTTTGTGATATAGTTTTCCCTGAGCCCACGTACATGACCTTCCACAGTAGAGGCCTGGGCAGTGATGTTTTAAAGAGGAGTAAAGACCTTTATTTAAATTTACTCACCTGCACGCTACCAGTCAAAAAGTTTTTAGAGGAAAGGGATTTCAGTTTACTGTGCGGAAGGAACTGCTTAACTTGTAAAAAGCCGGAAACATTAGACCACGTTATTTTGCCATGCTGAGAAGGGGCTTATTGTTCGGATGTAGTACAAAGCGCAATAAAAAAAAAGGGCTACTACTCAACGCGCAGGAACTTCGTTATTTAAGCCCTGAAAGTCAGGAGGCGGTACTATTTGATCTCCTAAAGCTCTTGGGCCTCCACTGTATATGGCATTTGAGAATGGCCAAATATGACTGTGGCAAAGATGCCATACCGATAGGATTTATTTTCAAGAGCATGAATTTATTTGCAGCTCCGCAAAAATTGGCCGCGGAACCTCCTTAGTGGCTGTCAAGAGTAAAGCCGCTTGTGTGGTTGCGTGAATTCTAGTTGGATGGAGTCAGCTTTTGGCTGGTTGATGGCGGTGCCTCAATGTGTACATTTTCTATTCAAAGTATATTGTGAGCTCGGTCTTACTGTGATTGTTGTTTTGGTACAATTTTTGCAAAAGCTAGGCAATCAAAATAAAATAAACACACGTGGCGTAGTAAAAGCGTCCCAGTCTTGAATACCGCAGTCCCGCGTTTGAGTCCCATTTACACCATAATTATATTTTGTTTTTTAATTGAGGCAGCTCGAAGGTCATACCTGCGCCACGACATGACCTGGAAGGATTGTACGCGAGAGGTCCAGCTTTCGCTCCAAATGCTTTTCCTTTAATTCTGTATACTTCTTATCGCAAACAATTTTCACACAAGTCCATCTTTCAGGGAAACGCTAATATCGCTTTGCAGGCGTGAATACCTTGATGCCACGTAGGGAAAGGAAATGACTCATTTTTTTTATATTGCAGCGAAGAGATCTACATAGCAAGGTTAAGCCTGAGAGCTCTAAGTACGGGTAGGGAAATATTTAGCAGGAAGTTTACTTTGATAGAAGATCATCAGGCTGGAGAAAAGAACGCACATAGGTTACCAGGGTACTTTCGATTCTGATAGCGCAGATTCAGTCGCACTCTCAATAGCCAGGCGCTTTCTCGCTTGAGTTTACTGTTGTCTTTTTTTTCTCATTAGGCAGCCCTTCATGCTTGGATGTCGGCAAAAAGTTGCAAGACAGGTGCTTTGCTGCGTTAGGCCACTCATTTCCCTTTTGTGTGCTGTCGGGTATTAACCCGCCAGGCGTAAAACTGCAATTCGCCCACAGCTCACTGCGCCTTTGGTACTTGCGTGCGGCGAGATAAGGACGCATTCGAGATGCAAGAGCTCGGTGTTATTATCTTCTGTATTTTATTCTACAGAGTAAATAACTTTTCTTGCAGAAACTGAGCGCTAAGGGTGATACGAAATAAAGAAAAACGCAAAAAACTATCTTGTGCGGTACGACCAAGGAATGAGACAGACGAGTGCTTTATTTTGCGACGTAAAGTACTGCATGCTGCGCTGCACGACGAGAATGCGGCAGTACAGGAGGACCGCTCCATTTTCCAAGTTAAAGGTCACAGCACAGATGACGTTATTGCAGGGGCGCCAGCGGCGCCGGCGCGACCGCGAAATCGGACAGCGACAACAAGTCGGCCGCCTCCATGCTCATCACCATCGGAGGCCTGGTCGCCTTCGGCGCTGTCGTGCTGGGCGGAGTCGGCTTCATCGTCTACAAGGTCACGCAGAGTGAGTGGCCTCTTTTTGCCCCGATAGCTCGGCCAGAATATTTAGGTAAAACGTTAATTGAAAATTTGTTTTTGCTGTACGGAACTGGCGTAGTTAATGAGAGGAAACTTCGTGGACACCCGAAACACGCCCTAAAGGGAGCGAAAAGCAGGGAATGAAAGAAGAAATGGATTAAGAGGTGTCGTAAGGGAAGGCTCAGAAATACTATCGATCTCTTGGGGATTTTTAATGTGTACTGACATCGCATTCTGAATGCCAACGCATGCAGCGCACATCTGTCACTACCGCTACGTAGCTTAAAGCACGACTCTTCAGAAGGGCCCGCTGTCCAAGGGAGCCAGTTACGCGCCTTTCCTTTGCTTTCCAAGGTCCGGCTCTTCATCGCTATCGTAGCTTCATCATCATCATCATCATCAGCCTGACTACACCCACTGCACGGCAAAGGCCTCTCCCATGTCTCTCCAATTAACCGTGTCCTTTGTCAGTTGCCGCCACTGAATCCCCGCAAACTTCTTAATCTCATCCGCCCACCTAACTTTCTGCCGTCCCCTGCCACGTTTGCTTTCTCTTGGAATCCACTCCGTTACCCTTAAGGACTAGCGATTATCTTGCCTTCGCACTACATGCCCTGCCCAAGCCCATTTCTTCCTCTTGATTTCAACTAAGATGTCATTAACCCGCGTTTGTTCCCTCACCCACTCCACGCTCTTCCGATCTCTTAACGTTACACCTATCATTTTCCTTTCCATAGCTCGCTGCGTTGTTCTTAACTTAAGCTGATCCCTCTTTGTTAGCCTCCACGTTTCTCCCCCTTAGGTCAGTACCGGTAGGATACAGCTGTTGTACACTTTTCTCTTCAGGGATATTGGCAAGCTACCATTCATGATCTGAGAGAACCTGCCATATGCGCTCCACCCCATTCTTATTCTTCTAGTTATTTCCCTCTCATGATCCGGATCTGCGGTCACTACCTGCCCTAAGTAGACATATTCTCTTACTACTTCCAGCACCTCGCTACCAATTGCGAACTGCTGTTCCCTTGCTAGGCTGTTGAACAATACTTTGGTTTTCTGCATGTTAATTCTTAGCCCCACCGTTCTGCTCTGCCTGTCTAACTGATTGATCATGCTTTGCAGTTCTTGTCCTGAGTGGCTTAGCAAGGCAATGTCATTAGCGAATCGCAAATTACTTAGGTATTCTTCATTAACTCTTATCCCCAACTGTTTCCATTCCAGTCCCCGGAATATCTCCAGTAAGCAGGCAGTGAAGAGCATTGGCGAGATCGTGTCTCCCTGCCTGACACCTTTCTGTATTGGAATTTTATTGCTGACTTTATGGAGAACTAGAGTAGCTGTGCAATCGTTATAAATATCTTCCAATATTTTCAAATAACACTCTCCTACACCCTGATTCCACAATGCCTGCATTACAGCTGAAGTTTCCACTGAGTCAAATGCTTTCTCGTAATCAATGAAGGCTATATATAGGGGTTGGTTATATTCTGCGCATTTCTCTATCACCTGATTGATAGTGTGAATGGTCTATTGTCGAGTATCGTTTACGAAAGCCTGCCTCGTAGCTTAAAGCGCGCCAAAGGTGTCTGCTGTCCCAGAAGCCACTCATGTTCCTCTCCTTTCGTTTGCTTTATATGAAGATGAAATGAAGGTTGAATCTCCAGAAGCGATGACCTTGGTTTTACCTAGCGTAGTGAAGCTTTCACTTCAAAAGGTGCCCTTGTGATGTGCGATGTCATTGCACGTTAAAAAACCCTAGGTGGTAGAAATTTCCGGAGCACTGACATGGCAGAGTACATGGGCCTCCAGAATTTGGCCGCCATTGAAATTCGACCGCCATGGCGGGGAACGAACAAAGGTCTTTGGAGTCAGCAGCCAAGCGCCATAACCACTTAGCCATCATGACGGCGGGAAAAAAATCGTATCATGCCATCCGTTTGTCGCGGTGTGCTCCAGATGCCATCATATGATTCAGTGTTTCGTGCATCATAAACATACTTGATAAATGAGTGCCCATCTCACGGCAGGGATTCGAACCGGTGAACTCTAATAGGGGGAATCGGCAACCTGTAATCGGAGGCTGCGACTAATCCGCGGATCGGGCGTCCAACAAGGCAAGTGAGACTGTGATCTGACGGTTTCAAAAAACAAATTTTCTATTTCTCCAACGGGCAAGGCGTCGCCACGATCGGGCGATAGCGTTGTGTGGACTCCCTAGCAGCGCAGCAAGACGCTGTCGCATTCCACTCTTAAAGGCGAAGCTTAAGCGCCCTCTAGCTTTTTATCAGTTTCCTCACCGTCCATATTTTACACAAAATTAATTTTCATGGGAATGCAGTCAATTGTGTGTCTCCTCAGTGAGAACAGGGTGGAGTTTTGGCTGCTTTCTTTTCTCGTGGGCATATTTTGCCGCGCTGCTACGGGAAAAGTCATCGGATGCAATTTGTATGTTTTTGAAGCTTTGTGGTGTCAATAAAGACTTGGTGAGTTTTATGTGGTATGAACTAAACACTCGAAATTGATATTTCTCTGGCATGAGCCCTTGGCATGAGCGTTTGTGCATGAGGTTTCGCATTTGCGGTGCTGTGGACAAGCAGCAGTAGTTAATATCGAGATAATCGTTCAGTGGCAACTGACAGTTATTATCTGGTTTACCCGACCGCCAATCTCATTTCACGAGCTCAGAAAATTTATTTAATAAGCATTGTTGATGTTTTATTTGGGCTCAAAGATGCGTGCCATAGCAAACGATATACGCTGAGAGTACAGCGAAGTGAATCAGTATTTTCGCACTGAAAAGGCAAATACTTGTGCACAGTAGCACAAAGCTCGTTCATTACTCTGTGAGAAAAACATTAATACCTGGCTGAGAGTAAGCAACTCGAGGTTCGAATCAGAATATCTGTGCTCCATAACTAAAAAAAGAAGCTATTAAACAGATGGCGATACACTGATAGAAGTGAGGGTTGCTGACCCAGACAGCGGCACATGAACTGCGAGTTCTGCCATGCCCTTTCTACTCCGATGCGCCGGGAGGAGAAACGCCTCAGCGATCGGACGCGTGGGACCGCGGGTTCGTCAGTTTTACACATGAGCCATGGACGAATTCATCGAAACCCGCGAACAGAGGGACGCCACTTTCATGACAGTGGGTAAATTTTTCGCGAATTTAGAGGGGATTTTCACTCGCGCTAGGCAGTGCCACCGGTAGGCCTAACGGCTGCGCCGGCGCCCAGTGCCGAGGAGGCCGTTCTCCGCACCAACATGGTGAAGTCCCTGCCTCAAGGCGGCTAAAGCCTGGCCGTCATGGCTTGGTCGACGCTACCACAAGCCGAGAAATCGAATTCGAGGCAATCGGACCAGCCCCGGGACGCACATCTCCGTCTCGTTGAGAGGCGCTCTCAGCGCCGGAAACCCAAGATAGCGGCAGGCGCCACGTCGACATCTGACAATTCGACCCCGCCTCAGCACGGTCTCGTCTCACACGCGGCCAGCGATCTCCCAAATCATCATGGCGGCCCAAAGCTCTCCGCATGTGCCACCCCAACGATTTTGTCGTGAACATCAAGCCCCGAACCTCTCTTGCTATCGGGACTGCCTTCCAATACTGTTAGCTAGGCTTAGCCTTGCGTGCCTACATCGATGCTCAAATGGAGGCCGAGCACTAAGAAAGGCTTTGTGGCGGACCGCCTGCTCGGTGATTTCATGATCGAATCGGCTCAGGGGGGGATGTGCCACTCCGGAGAGATTTCAAGCACAATGACGAAGAAATTTCCTATGGCGTCATCACTATCACTAATCAAGAATCAGCGGAGACCCTTAAGAACGATGTCCAATGGAGGCAGGGGACCATCTTGGAAATTCGCAAATTTGGAACCTCCAATAACGCTGGTCTGACTTTTGCCAGAAAAGTGAAGCCGCGGATGGTAACCTACTACTCATAAATCGTCCAAGTGCAGCCCTACCTGCACACTATCCTGGCCTGCACTGCGTATGACATCGTGGGCCACAGGGCAGACTCTCTCCAAAATCCGAGGCAAGAAAAGTGCGGACTGTGTGGACTACAACGTCCTTTATCGGAGAGGGTGCAGGGCTCTCAAAAGCGCAAGCTTAAATATGGTGTTTGTGGTGGAGACTATGCAACAAACTCCAGAGACTGTACCTCCAAGTAGTGCCTCGACACCAAGATGGCTCCTTAAAAGGGCGGAAAAACTGGAGCGACGTGGAAAAAACCACGCCACCAGGATCCCTTCACTAACGATGACTCATCTCCCCTCGGTGACGTCGCCAACTACAAGAAGCAAGCACCCCAAAGCGGGCGTGACGTCAAGGGCGAGCAAGCGCCACTTCTGCCCCACACGACACATCGGTGAAGCAAGCCCACTTCCAGCACAAGCAAGACGAGACCGCTGCCTCGTCAAATGCGGCCAAAAAGCTAACACACGTGAGCGGCTCAGGTAAGGTTGCCCATTTCTCCCATCCCCTTCTCCTCCCCACGCTCGGTAGCCGATTCTCTGCTTCAAAACCTGGTAGCATCCCTCCGGGCCCACAACGCGATGCTACTTGCCAGTGTTGAACCCCTCGAAGCCAAAACCACTCCTCCCCACCGCCCAAGCAGAAGCAATGGACAGACTCGCGGCGCCAGTGATTTCGAACTCTTCTGTGGACAATCTGGGGGCCCGCCTTCAAGCCAAATTTGAGGCCCCTATCGGGACGGCAATCTAACACGTTCTTGCTAAGGTCATGGAGGCCCTTCCCACCAAGATCGCCTAAAAGGTCGTGTATTTCCCCCCCAAATCTCGCCGGACCAGTCCTCTTCAAGTTGAATCTGGCCACCCCTCTAAACTGTCGCTCGAGTAATTGACATCGAAGATGGTAAGGACGATGTCCCCTCCCAGGAGCTCAATTTCAGCCCCTGATTGATAGCTCCGGGCACCTCCCTTCTTTCCTCTAACATGTAATTCTCAACACGGCGGGACAACATTGGTGTAGGCGTTCTCCGTTGTCTAAATTGGCCTGCCCCGCCACTGTAAATACACGGAACTGCTGAGTACTACGGTCTCGCACTAAGCGGGCCGACCGTCGGCTTTTCCTCTCGACTTTTGAGTGTATGCCCGCCGTGGTGACCCTTGAGAAACCAGGAAGGGGCGTCACCCTAACCAACTATACGACACTTCAGCAGGACCCCCTTGCCTTGACTATGCGTTCATAAAAATTACATTGCAAATCTGGTCGACTTAGACCTCCGACTTCAATATTCCTATGTAATGGTGACTCCGCTCCACAAACAGAACCCGCCATTGCAGATTCTAAATGTCTACGGAACATCCAATTGCAAAATGTATCATTCTCTGACCTTTTTAGCCGTGCGCTAAGAGTTGCTGGTCGGGACCCCCTCCTGAATGTGGGCGACTTCAATGGGCCCAGTCGAGTCGGGGGGTACCGCCGTGAAGAGAAACGGGGACGCAAGTTGGCTGAGCTTGAGCCAACGTTGGGCCTCATACTTCACTAAAACCCCGTGCACGCAACCCGTATAGTTAATTCTGTGACTAAGGATATGTGTCCGGATTTTACCTTTACCAGCAGCCTTTAGTAAGCAGACTGGGTCAACACCGAGGAAACCCCCGGTAGCGACCACTGCAACTAAACGCTGCAGTTCAGACCGGACCATTAGAAAAACCCAGAACAGGAGTCCGACTCCCACACTTTTAAAGTTTGCGCAAAATTTCAACACAGCAACATCCATACTCGAGCAAGGCTACCAGTCATGGTCCCAAGAATTGGTTTCTAGCCTTCGCTCCCCCAAAACCCAAATTCTGCTTTCGAGGTAGTATCGGACGAGGATAATCAACGCCTCCACCTCCGGGTAGTACGGCATTGCCTTGTCCGCCGGTGGCGCCGAACAAAGCATAACAGTAAACTTTACGCTCGAATTATCGAGCACGCCCTGCAGGCCGCCGAGTATGAGGCCCAGCTTGACTGGGGGATCGTTACAACACGGCGACGCGGCACATGTCCAGCAGGAACACATGGCGGCTCGGCCGCGCCCTTGTCGACCCAACGCAAACACGCAGAGAAACTCAGAAATGTTTACAACGTGTCATACACAGCTTTCAGGGCAACACAACTCAGCTAGCGCACAAGTTGCGGGACCTATACTTGAGCACCACCCAGGACCGCCCGGACTGGCGTAATCATATGCTCGACAATCTGTGCGCGGCCCGGCGTAAATTGAAACGTGGCACAGCTCCGGATCAGGAGAAAATTAGTCAAATTGCTAGCTAACTTAGACGCCCCCACCAGCAAGTCTTTATTGAATTACGTGAATATAGTCTTGCTTGGGACACGTCACATACCATCAATTGGAAGACCGCTCCTGTCACTTTCATGTCCAGGGCTGGCAGGTCCATCAACACGGACAACCCCCTCCCTATCTCTATCGCCTCGTGTGCGGGCAAACTAACGGATAGGAAGGCGCACGACAGGATGTCCGAGTTTATAGAAAAGCAGTAGTAGTAAAAGACCTTTATTCGACCATAATTTACAGGCCAAGCATGTCGACCGCCTGGGCGACCAGAAGTCGCTGTTCTTCCTCTCCTTCAGCGCCAAGCCATTCGAGCCAGGTGACGATGAATAGAGAAGGCGGGGGTAGGAAACCGACTTCTCAGCAGCCGGGCAATAGAAGAGAACATGGGCCAGGTTCGCATAGATGCAGCGGCAGTGAGACAGGACGGGTCCGATCGATAGCGATAGAGAAAGAGGCGAGACGGGGTGATAACTGCATTCATTTGGATGTGCCGAAGAAGCCGAGCCTCCAGCGCCGTGAGCGAGTGATGATGGGGGGGGGGGGGGGGTAAAGGCGTTTGTCGAGGCGGAGCTCGACGTAGACCTCTTTTACAGTGCGACGAAGGGTGTGTCTCCAACCGTCCTCCGAAGGCTTTGGGACAGGGGATAAATGGTGCCCGGACATGGAAAACCAACACATCTTCGCTGATTCTGTGTTCGAATTTCACCCGCAGAGGTCCGTACAGGATGTCCTGCTACAACTCAGTCGGAACGTCCTTGACCGGGTTTAACGCCTTCACAACCATAGGGTCGAACTCTTCTTAGACTTGAAAGGGGGCCTTCGACAACGTTACTTATGAGGTAATACTCTCTCATCTTTCACAAAAGTGGCTGCGAAGGCAACACGTTCAGATACATTCGGCAATTTTTCATAAATGGCCAATCCAATATTAAGATCCAAGACACTGAGACGGCCCGTTTCGGCTTGGAACGAGAGGAACACCACAGGGTGCACTGCTCTCTCCTCTGCTACTCAATCTGGCTATGATACACCTGCCGCCCCAATCGGGTGTTAGCGCTGGTGTGCAGCATGCACTGTATTCCGATGACATCACCCTATGGGCCACGCAGGGCTTCCTTGAGACAATGAGGCCAACCTGCACCAAACGGCGACCATAGTGGTCCGATGCTCGCCGCTGACGCCCTCTAATGCTCCGCTCAAAATTCTGAATTTGGACACATACTACCCTCACCAATGAGTTACGGCTAAACTTGAGCTCTCTTTGGAGACAGGACCAATTTCTGAACAAAGTCTGGGTACTGCGGATTTTCAAACATCAACATAGACGGTCGGACACTAACGCAAGGTTTGGGACCAGGTGGGCGGATGGTCCACCGGGTTTGCAGCAAATTTCGAGAGTTGCGGTGCAAAGACGCTTTGCGGCTGGCGCATGCATTTTCGATCAGTCGAATCTTGTATTCAGCTGCTTACCTCTACCTTCGGAAACAAGACGAGGAGGCACTCGAAGTCATTCTCCGCAAAATTATTAAGAGAGCCCTCGATCTCTCCGTGAGAACCTCCAACCAGCCTCACCTGGGCATGGTGACCGCATTCCGGAAGCCCCGAAAGGCTCACTCAAGCAATCAATACCCATGTCTCTCTAATACACAGTCGGGTAGCTGCCTCCTTGCCTATGGGAATGTCGAGCAAGGATTGGCACCATACTTAGCCTACCGACTACTCCGAATTGCTCCTACGCTCGGGACCCTGCTCACCAGAGCATAGTATGGGCTCATGCTGAAATGGGTAGAGTCAAAGGAATGAGGCAGCCGACGCCGCTGCTCGGGCGCTATTTTCCGGGCTTCCTTTCTCCATCCCCTAGATCAGAATCTCAAGTTCAATCCCGCGTATATTTTAAAGACATTGTCCTTCGTTATCAGCCTCGCCATAGCCGTTACCCTCGCCCAACTAAAGGCCTGGCTAAGACGGAGGAGCGGCTTCTACTTCGTCTCTTTATCAACACTCTGCTGTGCCCGGCAGTGCTCTAACATTTTGATCCTTCCGTCACGGGCAGTTGACCGCAATCTGTGGAGAACTCTTCAGACATTTACTACATGGTGTGGGCCTAATCATCCAACCCAGCTTTTTCCCCGCACCACAACCCCACTGGGGAGGACTACGAGGTGAGCCTGCTCGGCTGGTAGGACCTGAAGGCCCAAAAGGACTTGGTCGAGCACGTCCGGGCAGCCGCTGACGCCTCTGAGGATACCGTACTAGAGGCCCCACCTACCCAAGCAGCACAAATTGATTGGTCCAACAGTGGCAAAAGAGTGGCGGAAATTGGCATGAATATTGGTCCTACACTGGCATTTGAGCAATCCGAGACTTTTTCCAACAATGGCCTCTTTATTCATGCCAAGATTGTTCCTATACTCAGCCAGTCTAGCTACCAGCATTGACCCAACATTCAGCCAGTCTATCCACAAATGGCCAACGTTCGTGCCAAGTCTATGCCCATGTTCAGCCAATCTATGAATAATGGCCCGACATTCACGCCAATAGTACGCTCACATTCAGTCGATCTATGAATAATGGCCCGACATTCACGCCAATAGTATGCCCACATTCAGTCGATCTGTCAATAATGGCCCGCAATTCGCGCCAATAGTATGCCCACATTCCGCCAGTATCAATAATAGCCCCAGGTTCGCTCCGACTTGTGCCCACTTTTCCACCCTTGATCTAACTTTTATAGATGGCATATCAATTGCAAGGCCAGTGGGAAATTGTATGCGATCGGAGGTCCCACCTAGTTTTGTACCACACCTCTTGCTGGCCAGCAACAATGCAGACATATACCGCTTGTTTTCCACCAGCCGGAGCTTGTATGTGTAGCATTTTACATATAAGCAGTCAGCAGACATACAAAAAAGAAAGAACGGATTCAAAGAAATAAATTTATTGCATCTACGGTGCCAGTACATCGTGAAATGCACTGTGCCGGAGCCGCTGAATCGATGAGTCATATCGGCACTAATCATTGCACTCCTCTTGTAAGAGAACTTTTGCAATGCCTTGAAACAAATTCCTCGTCAAGCTCTTGCACGATGACCTGGCTGTACATCGCAGCCGCAAAGAGCTGCATGATGTGATCATGAGTGTAAGTACAACCATCGCAGAAAAAAGACAAGAAATAAAATAACACATTAATCTTAGTGGCGCGCAGTGTGCGAGAAGGTACTCGCAACTTATGTTGAAAGTATATTTTCTAAATGACTCTTAATATAAATCCCCACACTAATAGCAAAATGTTGAATTGAATTTAACAATTTTTTCCCATCGTATTACTAATTTCGAATCCCAATTTGCCGTGTCACACCCTCAAATACATATTAAAAGTAACAAAAAGAGATAAATATAGTGTTTAATACAAATCAATCTATTTTTATATTTCCTATCAAAATTATATGTCTATTGCGAGCTGGTTGTTTGCCTTTTTGTTCCAGCAAAGTATGGCACAGGTGGTAGCAGCTCCTCCCCATTGAACAGCTGTGAGCGATTTTTTTCGCTATGAAATATAATATTCTATGCAAAGACTGCTTGCACAGTTTTACGAAATGCGCTGAACGCAGGAGACCGAATACACTTTTTTAAAGTAAGCAGATTATCGATGCCGCTTGGCATGCATGTAACGGGGCAGACGGAAATCTTACTTGAAAACCACACGAAATCACTCTTCCGATAGTCCATGGGTGATTAATTCCGAGACAACATGGATAAAGTTCGCTGGGACCAGGAATTCCGCTTTTTCTCGTGCGCCTGCAACTGGCCAAGACAAAGGTACCCGGCACGGGAATATTACACGCGGCCAGAAAACTGCTGCAGTGGAAGAATAAGCGCTTCTGGTACTCATCTTGCACAAACGATAGACGACCAATGTCGTAATGAACGCAACATGAGTCGGTCCACACAACACTCCGCCACGGTAATTGAAGAGATAGTCAGCGTTCGGTAAATCCATTTCATCAAAGCTGAAAAATAAAGTTCTCACCATTCTGTGCATGCCTTTGCGCTAGACATTTCGCTGTGAAAGTTGGAATTCAGAAGTTGGCGCCAGTGCTTTGTCGCTTTCTTTTTTCTTGCCGGAGAAAAAAAAGGTCGGCGCTGAGTCAAAGCGGCAATTACGCCATGAACCATATTCATTTCCGAACACATTTCAATATAAAAGTATGGTGGTACTCACAAATAGAATCTTGCAGGCCAGGCTACTGAATTCCGTCATAATTGTCAAATCGTATCGGGTGTGGATTCTCGACAACGAACAACGTCAGTTTGAGCGCGCATGCTTCGTCGGCACGCTGGTTGTGTGGCTTTTCGCCGCCTTGCTAGCTACAGGCGATACTCGTTGGGCGAGTGTTGGGGAAAGAAGGAGACGACGATGGGACAGGTTTCTTATATTTTTTCGGAGAATTTGCTGCAGCAAGAGAAACGGCAGCTGTAAAAGGGGTAGAAGAAAATCTAGGGAGGGTGGATGAGCGGCGTTGCGCTTAGTTGGGCGCGAGGGGAAAACAGGTTAGAGAAGGTCAGTGTACCTAAAATCACAAAGAAAAAAATAACTCCTAGCATGGTGAGGGGCAGCGCTCTTCCAACAAAGAGGCTCGGCCCGGCAAAAGGCGGCTGTATGGGACTTCAAAAAGGGGGTGGAGAGGGGGGGGGTGAAATGAGTGAAAGAATTCCGGAATGTCCGGAGGATGCACCATAGGCAGTTGAGCACGTGAAAAGCGGCAAGGAAACGACAATGCGGAGAGGTTGGAAGTGGAAACGTGGAGCTTGGGCATGAATTTCGTCAAAACGGCTCCAAACATTAGCGTAATCTCTGCGGTCGTGTGCCTCTTTGGTTGCAGCTGAGATAAATGTGTTACTATAAAAATACTGGAAATATAAAACAGTAAATGAAATTAGCGGGAACAATGCGTGTTCTTTGAGTGTTTCATATATGATACTTGTGGCGGACAAAGTAGGATGACATACGTCCAAGCAACACCATTCATCAATATAATCCAATGATTCGCTTCTAGAGCGACGAATACCCTACATTTTATACACACCAGTGTAGACAGGTCGGTCTAAGCCATAGTCATGCGGCCCACCCGTGCGTGTCTGCGCTAGCTCGAAATGACGCGGCGCGCTACTCACCAATGCACCTGTTATGGCTCATTGGTATTAAGGAATGTTGTCACCCAGACTTCGCGCACTTTTACGTGGGAAGCTCCCAGACACCCTTAGAGCGTGTGGGGGTAGCGGTCTCGGACTCAATGGAGATGCCCTCGACTCAGCGTGGCAAGCTCAGCGGAGACCAGCTACCAAGTGACAAGAGGTTTTTGGGCGTTCGGTGCCCAGCTTTCGCTGGTCGCAAGCCAGAGAATGGGTCGGAGCCAAAAGGTTCACAAACAAAACAAAGTTTATACAGCAAAGAGACGATACAGAGGATTTCACAATCACTAGTACAAACACATACAAAGTGATTAGTAAAACAATGCAACTCGTGCACAGTTAAACTCGAGAGAGAGTACAATATATAGGCAATATTGCACCTAAAGTGCACTAACACAAGAGAGAGATGTAAACAAATAAAACACAATTTGTTCACCGGGCACTGCGGCAGTCCGACGACCAGAGTTCCACGAAGACGCCGTCCCGCAGACTGGCGAACGTTGCCTCGTTGGTCCGATGCTGGCCGAGTGGTGTTTTCCCGGGAGTTGATCGGGCGCGCTTCGATGAAGCTTAAACGGCGGTCCGGACTGACTGATAGCGGTCAACGTCCTCTTTTATAGGCTCGCTTCCACGTCTGTTTGTTCAACGCGCCAGAGTAGGCGCGCACATACACGCAGCATCTCCCGTGTAGTTTCCCTTCCTTTCTCTCGCCGGCCGCGCGTCCTCATTGGTTAAAGTCAGGAGTCGTTTCGCGAAGGTTCCCGCGTGTTCTAGCGTGGTGCCGTCGTGGCGGCGTAGCCGACGTCCGAGTGCAGAGGAGGGGGACATGTCTGAGCGCACGCAAGGCTTCCCCCTCTTCCCCCCATCATCTGTAGAAGCGACTCGGATGTTCTAGAGGAATCTTCGTGCATGACTCATTCCCTCGGCGCACGCCGTGGCGGTGAGCGGTGGTGGAAGAGAGAGAGAGCACACTGACACAGGCTAGGCGCTCCGCGGGGGTTTCCTCCTCCCCCGTTCGTCTCGCGCCAGCGAGACGCGTCCGCGCGGCGCTGTCTTTCTTTGTTTGCTTCAAAAGTGCGCCGAATTTTGTGACAAATGTCCTATGCCAAAAAAGGACGAAACAGGAAGGAAATACAAAGAACAGGAAAGAGGCGCAACTTCCAACTTTAATAACAGGAAAGGAAACCAGGCGCTCTTTTATAGCCGCTGAGCTGCATGAGGGTGCGTGAACTAAAAAACAAATGCGGTGGTGGACGAGTGAAAACAACACTACAACACAGCACAACAAGTCATAGGGAGGTCGCTATTACAAAAAGCATGTTGATAACTCATGCGAGCGTGAATGATAGCACAGGTTGAACGATTATGAATAAAGATAAGAACTACCTCTAAGATATTAACAATCATGAAACCAATTGAAGGAAGCAGGCGGACTTTGCAAAGGGCATCTAAACGAAACCGTCCAAAAAAGCTAGTTCCTTTCTGGTGAGGAGAACAGAAGGCGTGCTAACGCAGTTGTCTTTTCTTTGATGAATATAAAAAGCCTCAATGACTTCTCGTTCGATTTTTTCTTTTGCCCTGGCTAGAAACCTGCTCTCTTGAAATTTCGGAAAACAATCTTTACACCTGCTACAATGTAAAGCTAGATTGCTTCCCGTCTTGCTTTTTAGGGTCACATTGTGCTGTCGAGCACGCTCATTGAAGCACTGTCAACTTTAACCCTGCGAAGCAAAAACGTGCGGCACTGAAACTACTGGCCCGAATGAACCTGGATCCATTAGGAAAGGCTGTCAAGAATGCTAAGACAGGACACCTTGAGATCTTCTTTTCAGGAAAAATGCACAAGCCGGCATGCCCTCTACGAAGCATTGTGTCTGAAAGAGATACGTGGCAGAAAGCCATGAGTGGATTTCTACGACGCCATTTGGACAGAATAGCGGGAGGGGATCCCTACCATGTCCGAAGCTCAAGAGAAATAGCGCAGGTCTTAGAAGAAGGAAAGCTTGCTGCTACTACCGGATTTTCTATAGACATAGTAGACCTTTTTTACTCTGTGCCTCATGATGGTTTGTTCGCGGCTGTTAGAGAACAACTGGAAGAATACGGGGAAGTAAAGTTTCAAAATGAAGTGGGGCTCACAGTAGAGAACTTTTTAGAACTCTTAGTGTTCTATCTTAATTCCAAAGCTGTTGGTTTCGAAGAAAATGTTTTTGTGCAAAAGCAAGGAATCTGTATGGGGTCGTCAGTTGCTCCAGTTTTGTGTGAAATTTTTCTGGCTTCATTTGATCGACGACTTGAATCCAGTTTTTGCGGCACAGCTGTCTCATGCATTTTTAGATACGTTGACGATTATCTTGTTCTGCTTGATGTGCCGGCCCAGTGTGAATCAGATACGCATATCGAAAACGTACTGACCGCTTTTAACTCGAAGTCAACGTCCCTGAAGTTCACGCATGAAAAGGCAGATCATGATTGTATGCAGTTCTTTGATTTACAGATTTCCTTTACCAACAACCACGTCTGTTAGATGTATCAACCTCGCTCAAAGAAGTCTCTGTTAGCCTACGAGAGCGCCCACTCCAAATTAGTAAAACGAGCAATAGTTTCTCTTTGCATTAGGTCGGCCCTAGAAAAAGCTTATCCACACAAGATCAGTGAAAGCTTCCAGTATGAGATCAGAAGAGTTATGTCAGCAGGTTACCCATTGCAACTGGTCACCAGTGTGTCTGAAAGCCTCCTTCAAAAAATGAAGAAACCGGACTACAAGCGGTACATTGGAAACAAACCTGTTCAGGTCATACCTTACCTGCATGGGTTTTCGCACAATTTGAAAAAAGTGGCTTCCAGGCACGGAGTGCGGCTGGTTTTTTCAGCCCCCTGCAAACTGGCAAGCATATGTCCGATGGTGTCAGGTAAGCGGGTCAAAAAGGCCTGCACTGTCAAACATCAAACAGTGTTCACCAAATGTACCACTAATGTGGTATACGAGATCCCTTTGACGTGTGGCAAAGTATATATGGGGCAAACGGGACAGTGCTTCAATGAGCGTGCTCGACAGCACAATGTGACCCTAAAAAGCAAGACGGGAAGCAATCTAGCTTTACATTGTAGCAGCTGTAAAGATTGTTTTCCGAAATTTCAACAGACCAGGTTTCTAGCCAGGGCAAAAGACAAAATCGAAAGAGAAGTCATTGAGGCTTTTTATATTGATCAAAGAAAAGACAACTGCGTTAGCACGCCTTCTGTTCTCCTCACCAGAAACGAACTAGCTTTTTTGGACGGTTTCGTTTAGATGCCCTTTGCAAAGTCCGCCTGCTTCCTTCAATCGGTTTCATGATTGTTAATATCTTAGAGGTAGTTCTTATCCTTATTCATAATCGTTCAACCTGTGCTATCATTCACGCTCGCATGAGTTATCAACATGCTTTTTGTAATAGCGACCTCCCTATGACTTGTTGTGCTGTGTTGTAGCGTTGTTTTCACTCGTCCACCACCGCATTTGTTTTTTAGTTCACGCACCGTCATGCAGCTCAGCGGCTATAAAAGAGCGCCTGGTTTCCTTTCCTGTTATTAAAGTTGGAAGTTGCGCCTCTTTCCTGTTCTGTGTTTTTCCTTCCTGTTTCGTCCTTTTTTGGCGTACGACATTCTTTCAAGACAATGCACCAACTAAGCCGTCAAAAAGTTCTACTACCGGTACTAAGGATACGCGCAAAGAAAAGGCAAAAAAAAAATAGTGGAAATGCGACCGGGAAAAGTTCCGATCTTTAATTTGATAAACGTGATAATTTAAAGCAAAAACGTATGCTAGAGCCATCGTTATAGAATACCCGAAAAGCACAGCAGAATAACAAAGCCATTTGCGACATTAAAAAAACCTAGCCCCCTTAGCTTCGCGGCTTCAGGAAGCAGAGTCGTTTGTTCGCTTATTTTTTTTTTCAATTTAACATACATCTACATTTTCTTTCCCGTCTGCTGCTTCTTCACACAGTAAATGTGCAGCAAGTTGTTCACGTCAACTGTTTATTTGCGATAAAACCAAAATCCCATTTTACTCAGATCGTTTCTTCTCTCCAAATGCGCCACGCAATAATTTGTGACCTAGTGGAAAAAGCGATTTATTTGTTTTTTTCTAGGGTGAGCATCCCGTGGGTGAGGCATTGTGTTCCGGATTGTGTCATACGATTCAGCGTTTCGTGCAGCATAAACTTATTAGTTAAGTTTAGCCTATATCTTGAGACACGAATTTGAACCGGCAACCTATAATCGGGGGCTGTGGTATGCGAGGTACGCGAGAGATATGCGAGGCAGTACGTTAATTAGTGCGTTGTTATACCATTCCTCGAATCGAAATTTCATTTTCTTGATTGTGGCACCTCTTTCTTTTTTTCTTTGCATACCATAATTACAAAAGACGCCGCTTTTCAAAATTCGTATACCTTCGTAAATGAATCTGACCTCTGCTCACTTTCGCGCGATCAATTACATCGCGCTTTTTATTGTAATTTCGCGTCAGAGTTCGACGCTAGCGCTGTTGTTGGTCATAAAAAAATAAATAAATAAACAAGTCCGAATATTGAAAAAAAAAACGGATTGAGAGAAATAACCAAAGATAATCACAGGGACATCCTTTGGTGTGTCGTGGAGCGGCACTGCCAATACAGGGAAAACAGCGGACAAGTAGGGCCAACGTTAAGGGTGTAATGAGGCGGCACTGCCAATATGGGGACGACAGCGGACATTTAGGGCCATCGTTGGAGGTGTAACTAAGTGGCATTGCCAATATGGGGAGAACATCGGACAAGTAGGGCCAATGTTGGAAATGGCACATTGTGGCCGTGCCAATATGGGGACAATGAAGGCAACATTGGCCCTATATAGGGCCACACATAGCCAACAGACTCCCAATATTGGGCCAACGGTTTGTGCTGCCTGGGTAGTGTTAGCAAGGGCCGGAGGCTTAAGGACCGGCTCATGCATACGTCCACGTACTTGCCTTTGAGAGCAATACAAGCTTTCACCACCACCATAACATCTGTGAATTTATCTTTGACCCGTTCAAAAATTGTCATTTTTTTAATAATATGGGATAAGATGGCGGAATTTGTCTAGTTACTGACTATACCAAAACACATAGCTCTGTCGAATATATAGAAAAACCGCAGAGAGAAAGAGAGACCACGAGAGAGACCACGATCCGTAGTTGGTAGTCGTAGTGCATGAAGTGCCCATCTCTCGTTTTCTCCCAGTC
This sequence comes from Amblyomma mixtum, assembly GCF_055824585.1. Classification (NCBI taxonomy): domain Eukaryota; kingdom Metazoa; phylum Arthropoda; class Arachnida; order Ixodida; family Ixodidae; genus Amblyomma; species Amblyomma mixtum. The sequence continues at coordinate 93,191,518 of NC_143021.1, forward strand.
CCTGGGGAGATCGTTGCCAGCGCGGGACGAGAGGTGTTTTGTGGCACGACATCCCGATCAGCCTCAGAATATTCTGGTGTGCTCTTCGCAAGAAAGCATTTTATTTCCGTCTCGTGCACGGACAGCACTTTTTTTGTCTGCGAAAACGAAACAGCAGAATACTGTGTGCTCTTGTCGCTGCCTTTTCAGTGGTGTGGTTCCAAGGGCCTTCCGAACCAAGCGAAACACTTCAAAGCGCAAAAAAACTTTTGCAGCCTGCGTCCTACATGGATCTGCAGTAAAAGCAGAACGAAAAAAATTACTGACGATTACGTTACTTCCTAATGCGAAATTTGAGCGCAGCAAATAAGCTGTTTCACCTTTTCGATAGATTGAGGCAAAGAAATCGAGCAACACATGTATGCGCTATCACAGAATTTTTTTTTATTTTTCACACGTATTCCTTTAACAAAGACTCCACTAACAGTTCTTGACAGTCATGAAGGAAGCTTTGTGGTCGGAGAAATAGACTGATATATGTTCGACTTGGTACACCAATGCTTGATTCTCAAAGACGAGATCTATACAAGTGCCTCGCGAGGTTGTCACAGCCGTGGGACGCGTTACGAGCGAGAGGAACGGGATGTTCTCCCGCATAAGTGTTAGGAAATGAAACGAGCAACGTCTTACTCAGTGGGGAAGTGCGTGGTGGTGGAGGGAACGCGGCTTCGTACTTATCTGTTTTTTTCAGCAGCGTCTCCTTCCGCGGACGCTGTTGTCGCTGCGGCGCGCGTCTTTCTTTTCTTTTCTTCTGACCTCTTCATTCTCCTCTATATTAATTAGGCTAATTGATTAATTAAGCAATTAACTAAACTCAGTCCAACTTAGTTGCAGCATCACTATACGATCCCTTTGATTGGTTGCATGGTTACTAGGCAAAGTACAATTGGCCCCATTTGAAATTCGCGCACTGTGACGTCACGAGCATTTCGAGCAATTGAAAAGCGTGTCTTTCTTTTCTTTTCTTGTGACCTCTTCAATCTCCTCTATATTAATTAGGCTAATTGGTTAATTAAGTAATTAACTAAACTCAGTCCAACTTAGTTGCAGCATCACTATACGATCCCTTTGATTGGTTGCATGGTTACTAGCCAAAGTACAATTGGCCCCATTTGAAATTCGCGCACTGTGACGTCACGAGCATTTCGACCAATTGAAAAGCGTGACATTGGGGGCGGAGCTGGTTACGAGGCCGACGCCGACGCCGACGCCGACGCGAAACCCAGGAACGGACGCCAAAGAGCTGCGCTCTAAAATAAATGCGGTGCTTTGAGTTCATGCCTTGTGTTCTTCTTTGGTTTTCGTTGACGTCCTTCAGCGCTGCCACTAATTCCCCCTGTGCCATGTGAACAACATTTGGTTAGTACGAGGGAAGCCTCTCAAGGCCGACATTTCTGTTGCGTTTTGTTTATTTTGCGGGGCTCGTTGGTAACAAGAAGCGTAGGGAGCAACGCTATGGCGTCCGTGACACCAATCTTGTCGCACAGTTTCCGCTATACACATCTGGAATTGCGTGCCTGAGATCAATGCCCTGTGTGTTGTCTAGGGGTCCGTTCTGTTGCCGAGGAAAAATATTGACCCCAGCGCTGGTGCAGACCAAAGCGCCTTTCAAGAAGAGGAGGAAGTGTGTGTGGAAGTGTTCTAGAAGCGCACGTCCCTGGCTACGCTGCTGTTGACCCTAGGCCGCTTATTACCAACGTGACACCTGGTGGAGGTGCTGGGTACGTCGTTAATGCAACGTACGCCCCGTTCAAGCCGCAATTCCAGCCCCGGACAAATACCGAGGGTAGACACGCCAGTCCACCAGGGCAGTCGCCGATTGCATGGCTTACCTCCAGAATTTGGGCTGCTCCCTGCTTCCCATTGTTCTCGGAGGTCAAGTGCTACAACAATGAATCCTCCAGCTATAGTACCGCCGGTCCTGCTCCACCACCAGCGAGAGCCACCCCATTTCTACGGTCAACCACACGAGGATGCCGAAGACTGGCTGGACCAGTATGACCGGATGGCCATCTACAAAGGTTGGGGCGCATCCTGCAAGATGCGGCATGTTTATTTCGCCCTTGAAGACTACGCGAGGACCTGGTTTCTGAACAACGAAGCTGGCCTTCAAACGTGGGATACGTTTAAAACACAGGCCCTCCATGTCTTCAAGGACAGCACGTTGCGCAGGGAGAAAGCTGACCTGCTTTTAAAGGCCCGGTATCAACTGCCCAACGAGAGTGTGACGGTGTATGTAGAGGAAATGCAGAGACTCTTCCGACGTGCGGACCCGAGCATGTCGGAGGAGAGGAAGGTGAGCTTCTTAAACGGATGCTGAAAGGTTTCCCAAAAAAATTGAGTGAAGAGATGCACTTTACAGTTTTCCACCCTCGGAATTCGAATTTCTCATCGAAATTAGGCAGAGGAAAGCGTAAACCTGTTTTATTTTGGCGAAAAGTGCAGCAGCAGCCTCGGGCCAGCTCGCGCGCCTCGTTGCCGCCTGTGATTGGTTGGGCGCCTCGCGACGTGAACACTGGCGTTGGCTCGGTCGCCGCCGCCGATGTAGTACAAGAAGCGCATCGCGCGGTGGTTCGGGCTGTTGGTTTGATGCTTATATCACAATGGAACACATCGAAGATTACCAGGAGGATCTTGGCGTCATCCCCTATATGTACGAACCAATCGCAAAGAGCAAACCACTCCAAGGAAGCAACGATGCTGGCGCAAGCGGTGCTTTTGGCTTGAACGAAAGCGAAGCGTCAGCATATCCACGTGTTGGAAATGTCCTTTCGTAAGCATGCTTTTCTAGCCAAACTTCATTCAGAGATACAATTAATTTTGAAGCGAGCAAATGTTGTATAGCACTGCTCCACGAAATTTTCCTAATGCAATGTAAGCGGGATGCGATCGTCGGCACTGTTGTCTTGCCGCTTGTCGGTGCTGCCACAAATCTGCTTGTAATCCACACAGACCACTGACATGCGCAAGAAGTTATCAGGCTCTTTTTGCACGCAAATTTTATGCTGGCATCGCTTCACGGTCGCTGCGTGCCGGCTCGGTTCATAACACACGCGTGAAACAGAAGTTCGCGGCGCTTTGCGGAAGAACTCGTCGAGGTGACACACGTGCGCCTTCCGTTCTGCGTGCCAAGATGGTATCTGGCAGTAAATTAAAATCCTTGTTTAGGCGAGTTGCTTCATACTGCAAGCCCTTGTAGGAATATCTCCATCCGTTTGCGGCCGCCTTTATCGTGCTGTTCTCAGATCAAGCGACAAGTGATTTTTTTTCACTAACTCGATGGCCTCGGGCTGCAACCGAGCAGGCCGAATCGCAAGGCTGGCTGTAGCACACGTGGCGCACAATTATATATTATTATTAATGAATGAAGCCATGCTGCATTCGACAATTTTTTACGACTACATGTGTTATTATAAATGTATTCCTGGCAGAACACTTTACTGGTATTGGCTGCATTAGAACTTGAACAGACTTGTCAGCACTTTTACATAAGTTCAGTGCAGGGTCCTCAGCAGCATCTGCCAGTGGCATTCGACTTGTTGCACAGTCCTGATTTGTATTGCTGTTTGGTGTGCATTCTTGACTGTCTGGTGTGCAGCCTCCAGGTGTGATGTCATTTTCCATGCACTTTTGATTTGCACTATCGTCTGATGTGCAGCCTTGATCTTGCAGCAATTCGGCAAGAACCTGAAAGGCATAAGCCATATGATGTTATTGTTGCAAACAGAACAAAAGTGTGCTTCAGTATGAGTAAAATCTTCTGGTTTATTTCACAAACCATTTTGTTGATTGGCGAGCTCCGTGCAAAGTGAGGTCATTTATTATATACCGGGTGTTTCTTTAGAAGGTCCAAAATTTATTTTTAAAAATGGGCAACTAACCATGTATTAATTTTATCCCTGGGGCTATATTGGGGGATATGGAAGACACCAGTAATAGGCAGAAGGCTTCCATTAGCTCACTAAACTGCATATCTTAATTAAATTTTTATTTTCATATTATGTTGTATTTGCAGATTTTGAGCACCTCCTGCAAATACTATAGCCACGCAAAAAATATCTCTCTAAAAACTTACACCCTGGCAGGCAACTTCACGCGCTAACACAGCGCCAGCGGGCGCGTCCGACGTAGATCGCTAAAAAAAAAAGTACGCTTTGGGGCCGGACTGCAAGCGCCATGACTGCGCACATTGGGCTCTGACGAGGCGGCTATCAGCCAGGCCCCAGGCGAAACGAAATTGAAAACGAACCGCCGCGCGCCCGTATACCAGAAGCATCTGCAAAGAGTTTTCTCGGCGCTCCGAGCACGAAGAAAAAGTGCCGCGTATTACTTCCTATGTTCTCGCCACTGAGGGCTACGCATGAATCCTAGAATATGTGAGCTCCAACATAATTGAGTAAAGAGGCTGCATATAACGTCTTTTCACATGCTCGCATACCGAACGAAGTTCTCTGCTCGGGCTCGGTGCGCAGTCTCCGGTTGTGAGGCGCACTTCGCGTCGCTCCAGCTCTTGCTTCAGCCAAAAAATTTAAGGCCGAGCTCTGATATGAGTAATGCTGTACGAGATGCATGATGCATGCCTGCAAGCATAAAAGTTAAGCACTTATTTTGTAAGCTGCAGTTTGCTGCCGTCCTGACGTTCTCATTCCAGCGCCGTTCATCTCACTACTACCGAAAGTCTTGCATCCACGAAATAACGCGCCATACACTACACAGAACACCGGTTTGCGCAGTCAAATTCTCATAGAGTTAATACACAAATTCCTACCTCGAGCTTCCTCCTTTTCGCGAAAGCTGGCCTCGGTGGCGGTAACGAGCTCCTGTGCGCGAAGACAGACTGTATTGCGCCGGATTTCAGTCGAGCTGACTTTGTTGACAGGCCCAATGAACGCATTATCGACAGGCTCTGGTTATAGTCGTCATCACGAAAGTGGTCAGATCATAGCACTGTAGTCTTTGAGGGCTTGAAATCCCTTCGCTTCAAAGCAGCGACCCACCTCGCGGAAAGCTCCTTATTTTGCGGGAAATAATGAAAGTCCACATCGTCGCGGCCGCTGGTGTTAGCGCAGCCGAAGGCTGCGCAGAACGCCGGCATGATGGTTCACCGCTTCACTCGATGCTGCACACGTTTCTGTACGTCACCACAAACATAAAAACGCACAAATAAAGAAACACACGGCAGCTCGAAGCAGCTTATGATGGCACGCACGCAGAAACAAGCACGGTCGCGGAGGCTGCCAGGCGACGGAACACCAACGTTTACGTCACCACCCCACGGTTTCCGGTTTCGGCTCGCGTCGTCAGTGTCATCAGCAGCGCTCGGCGGACAGCGGGGGGCGGAGCTACCGCGCAATTTTAAACGGCGATTACGTCGCTCCTAAGGGATTAATGTGCAAAAAAATTTCACCCGCATCCATACGTGAGCATCTTAATGAATTCGAAAATCTCTTCAGCTTCCCTTTAATGAAAGGTGTCAAATAGCAGCTGTTCACCGTGCTGGTTCGAAGTCCTCCAGTGACTCTTGCTGACTTCGTAAAGGAGGCGAGCACTATCGAAAAGTCTTTGGACATGAGGGCCCGGCAGTACGACCGTACAACAGCGTCGATGCTCACGGCCACTGTAGAGGGCGCCACAGTGAATTCGGCGGACTCGTTATGAGAGATTATCCGATGCGTCGTGAGGGAAGAACTGGCGAAGCCCTTCCCGGACAAGGAACAGCCGCAGGTTGGCACACTTGCTGACGTTGTCCGTGAGGAGGTGCAGCAGGCTGTTCCCGGTCCTGTGCAGCCTCAGCCCCCGAATCTCAGCTAGGCCGCCGTCACATGCCGTTTTATTCCATCTCAGCCGAACCCACGTTACGACACACCTGCCGCCGCCGCTGCGCGTACTCCACCTCCGCAGCCGAATTCTCCAGTGCGGGTAGGACGCCGCAGGATGGATATCTGGAGAGCGCCAGACAATCTGACGCTTTGCTACTATTGCGGTGAGGCTGGACATGTTTGGTGCCGTTGCCCATACAAGGATATGGGCCTTCGAAGATACCCCGTCGGTTGCCATCGTCCGATGTATGGAGAGCGACCGCAGGAGATCGCAGACTACATCTCGCAAGCGGACTCCGTACAGCGCCGTTTCTCTCGATCTCCATCACCGCGTCGGTACAGTTCCCCAGGACGAGGCCAGTCTCAAAGTCCCCGTAGGGGAAACTAGATGCAGCAGCCTCTCGAGGTGGGGCTGCTCAACGACGAAGTATACAAGATCCTCCATCGCCACAAGACGGTTCTCAAACAAAGCCGAATTCCGTAGCCGTGTCGACGATTCCTGAGCCCACGTACCTCAAAACTAGCCGATGTCCTGACGCACCACTCCGTGGCCACGACGCCATTCCTGGATGCCGAACTCCTTCAACGCACCGCGGCCGAGACAGAACGCCACGACATCCCCATAGTAAGACACCATCAACTGCCGACTTGGAGATTTCGGTTGACGGCGCCGATGTTACCGCGCTTGTGTATACTGGTGCCAATTATTCTGTACTTAGTCGACAATTTGCCGCGGCGCTAAAAAAGGTAACAACCGCTCGGGACGGCCCCCAGATGCGTACTACAGGGGGACATTTGGTTGCACCTACGGGAACGTGCACGTCGAGGGTAACCTTGCAAGGCCAAACATTCTTGGCAACGTTCGTAGTGTTCGCCGAGTGCTCCCGGGACGTCATTTACAAATCACCGTCATTTACAAGTCCGGTAGTCCACACGCAGACGCAGACTGCTTGTCTCGTTCTCCTCTGCAACCAGCTCCGGATGACGCTGCTGACGACGATGAAGTATTCCTGAGCGCAATACATACCAACGATTTCGCCGAGCATCAACACGCCGACCCCGATCTTTGCGACGTCATTCGATATCTTGAAGGTGCCAGCAGCAGAGTCCCTAAAGCCTTCAGGCGCGCTTTGTTGTCTCTCTGCGTACGTAACGATGTTCTCTTTAAGAAGAACTTGGCTGCCAACACTAGACCATACTTGCTGGTCGTCCCCGTGTCCGTACGCAATGAAATTCTTCACGCCTGCCATGACGAACCCGCTTCCGGCCACCTCGGGGTTGCTAAAACACAAGCCAGAATTCAAGAAAAGTACTACTGGCCTCGCCTGGGCCATGACGTTGCATGTTACGTCCGCACTTGCCGGGATTGCCAGTGCCGTAAGGTTCCGCCCGTGAAGCCAGCCGGATTCATCAAGCCCATTGAGCCGCCTTCACAAGCGTTTCAACAAGTCGGCATGGTCTTGCTGGGGGGACCCTTCCCTACATCAAGCTCAGGCAAAAGGTGGATAATCGTAGCCACTGATTATCTCACGCGTTATGCCGAGACGGCACCCTTCCGGGTAGCACCGCCCTCGACGTAGCCCAGTTCTTTGTGCATAAAATCGTCTTACATCATGGTGCTCCACAAGTTTTGATTACGGACAGAGGGGCTGCCTTCTCCTCTGAGCTCCTGCACCATATTGTAGTTTTTAGTCACAGCAGTCACCGTAGGACGACTTCTTATCATCCCCAAACTAACGGACTGAGGGAACGTTTAAACAAGACGCTTGCAGACATGCTTTCCATATACGTGGACGTGGAACATAAGACCTGGGACGATGTCCTGCCCTATGTTACGTTCCTGTATAATACAGCCGTACAATTAATTAACCACCAATATGACGCCGTTTAGCATGGTCTGTGGCCGTCAGCTGACGACAACACTGGATGCCATGCTGCCCCATGACGACGATCACCCGGATGACGACGTTGCATACTTCATACAACGCGCCGAAGCTGCCCGCCAAATCGCACGGCTTCGCATTCAGGACCAACAGGGCCAGGACGCGCAACGCTACAACCTCCGGAGGCGGCTTGTTGAATACCTCCCGAGTGATCTTGTCTGCGTTTGGTCCCCGATCCGACGACGTGGCCTAAGTGAAAAGCTCTTGCCCCGCTATTTCGGTCCTTACCGGATTGTGCGACGCCTTGGAGTCCTGAATTATGAAGTCTTCTCTGACGGGATTCAATCAACAGTCTCGACGACACCCCCGCCCCGAGGTGGTCCACGTTGTTCGGCTGAAGCCCTACAACGAAAGGACGCACTAACTGTTCTAGCGACCACCCCTGCGTTCGTGCCGGCATCGGATCGATGCCATCGGAGGAGGGGGGCTAATGACGCCAGCGCTCGTGCAGACCAAAACGCCTTTCAAGAAGAGGAGGAAGGGTGTGTAGAAGTGTTCTAGAAGCGCACGTGCCTGGCTACGCCGCTGTTGACCCTAGGCCGCTTATTACCAACGTGACAATATGTGTCCATAAATCGGCAATACAAAAGCGTGTTTTCTGTGCAAGACGATTTTTTTTTCTCCTACGCAAATTTTGAAGAGAAAAAATTATAAAACGAAAATATGGGTGCTGGCTTCCACCATTGCCGGTATAGTGTTGTAAACTTGGGTACGCACCTTAGGAGACGACATCAACGTTACTTAGTCTACGAGATCCTGAACAAGCTTCGTCAGGCAAATTTCAAGGAACTTGAAATCTCATCCTGAGTGGTTAATTTATCGTCAAAATGACAGGAAGACCTTAAACTCGGCATTTTAATGCGGTTTAATTTGCCTGAATATATTACCTTACCTAGCTGCTGGCATAGTTCATTGGGTCGTAATAGTAATCTGTATGTTCTTCGAACACGTTCGAGGATAAAATTATTAGTAAACATAACTGGGTGAGGCATGGTTACACAGATAGTGCACGTGGCCCCTGTTTTAACGTCTGGTGGTCTCATGCTCCCATCTGCCTTTTTTTTTGCAGGCGAAGATAAGACTACGACGATCGCCGACACCCCGAGCAAGTATACTACTGCCTTGCAGTAGTTGTAGAGCAAACTAATTCCTTATTGGACAGACCAAGCAGCTGCGTTTATTGAATTACAGGTGTCACAGTATCCTCAGAAAATGATAAACATTGCAATCGTAATTTTTTTTTGTTACGTGGTTGCAAGCGAAAGAACAAGAGGACATCATGCCATAATGAAAGGCGATTTATGGCTGCGGGCCTAACGCGAGTGCTGCGTCTTTCGCCACTGCCCGGTTCTTCGTATTCCAGGTAGCAATATCACTATGAATATTATTGATATTTTAACCTATGGTGAGCTCCCTGCGGACAGAATGGCAACTCTCCCTATCCACTGAAAGCGATAAAGGGATTTGCAGCAGGCAGCCTTCTCTCATAATCGCGGCTCAGAATCAATTTTTAGCAAGGCCAGTTTGAATCTTGCTGATTTTTTGAGCAATGCCTTTTTGGTGTGTTATCAAAAGAAATTAGTAAAATACCCTTATTTCTTCTGTTTAGTTGTTTGTATTGCTCTCTTAGACAGCTGCGCGTTCCAGCTAGAGACGGAGAGGCAAAGTATAGAAATCATTTCCTTTTCTAACTGACTGTCTACTCTACAAACTAAAAGTTGGGTGCCAGAAGAGGGACGACATTTAGTTTATATTTAAAATAATAATACACGAAATGAAAAAGGGATAATGATGCTTCGTGGGGAAGATGTTCGACTAAATTCTTGCTTGCCATATACGATACCATTTTGAAGCGCCATATAACTCAACGTAGTGCTGAAAACCATGTAACCCTCGCGTGACCCTCTTGGTTGCCTTTCACCGCGTTGTTAGGATCGCGCGATCAAGAAAGTTTTACTGGGACAACGTCGTAACGTAAAAACGTTCTATTTTATCGAACTGATATGATGACATATTCCTGAACCGAATATGAGAACAGCCCCCTTGCTTATTGGAAATAGTATTGTTTTTTGTTTTACTTGTGTTTTTTTTCACATTTTTTCACTAGCTCTCGTGAGCGGAGTGTGAGGTTCGGGCCGTTCATACTTCGCACAGATTCACCCTCCCGCTTTTCAAACTCTACCCTCTAAATGTGCGGGCCTTCCACAGTGGCGATATCTCATTTTCTCTCTTTTTCTCTGTGCTCTTATTAAAGGCACGACAGGAGAGGGGAATACGAGCGAGGAAGATGGCCGCGCCGTGATGGTCTTCTTCCATAAGGTCGCCCCACAGAAAGGTTCGGTATTAAACCTATTAAGTTCTCACAGCGGCTAGCCAGTGCGCCTCGCTTAGGAAACGGGCACTGGTCACGTCAATTCTCCACAGGCACTATTCCGTGCATAGCACATGCCGCGCATGAACTCAAAGTGAGCTTTCAGGTTCTACTCAAGCCCAACATTCACTGCAGTCGATCTGCATTCTCTCGGCTGCGTATTCCGCCAGCATCAGTGTTTATAGGTATGTCGCAACTGCGACTACTACCTGAACCTTGCCGCAAAGAGGCCTCCAAAAGATCTTCTTGAAAGGCGTTCACCACTCCCTTCTTTCCGATTGACTTAGGCTTTCTTTCTCCTCTTGATGTCAGAAGTGCGGAACATGCCTGAGAGCTGCTTTTAGTGACCGGCTGTTTCTTTGCTGTCATTGACGCTTTTATTTTTGTGAACGAGAGTGAAGCGCGCTAAGCATGTCCGGTTTGTACTGTCGCGAATCTCTCTTACGCTTAGCCCGGTAGCAGATAGCGACAAACTCCACTTCTGCTGGTACACGGCGGCCATTTTTCGGAACGATGTGGAATGTGTTCTGGAGCTTAGTGTGCTCCGGGCTACCCCACAAGCGGTGACTTTTTTCTTTTTCAGCCGAAAGCTTGGAACCAGTTACTTTTTAATCATTTATTTCTAGATACTACAATCACCGCACGGTGGATTTAGCAGGGAGGTACAAGCATGATTTAAAACAATGGCATGCTAATTGGATTGCATAGCAAGGAAGAGCTTAAAGAAGGCTGGCTCGTGTAAAAGAACAAAATAAGGACCAAGAAGAAGTCATATATTCTTACCTGCTAGACAACATCACCAATTACCTGAGCTCCTATCCTTTATCACTCTCATCGGCTTAATCATCGTTATCGCTCACCTGTGTTATCAATCTGAAATGTTCCACGTCTTCAAGAAACTCCTCTGCCAGCAGCTCAAACAACAGAATCTTTTTACCTTGATTCTCTCGCATCACCTACGCTTAAAGGAATTTTCACAGTGCTAACATGTTCTTTGTGTAACAGAGCGCGATTGTATGTAATGGGGAGAACGACCGTGGTCTTATACAGTGGAGAACCGTATTTTTGACATAGGGTGCGAGCATAACTCTGCACACTGCAGCACGTACATTCGTTGACTTCTTTATAGCGTCGTTTTATAAGTTGTTCTAAAGACTATCAGTGTGATGCTGATAACAATAGGAGGAGAATGATCTCTGGCACTTTTGTATCAGACTAGGCGACAATCTTGAGTTCAGCGTTTCGTTAACAGATCACGATTGTTAGCCGAAAGACGAAGCATACACATTTAAAAGAAAAGCGCCTGCACACACTGAAATTCGTAGGCTGCTAACTCTCAAGATGCGCAAAGGGCCCACTTGCCGAAAGGTGCAGACTGGGCTCCGGCTTGCTTGTGAATGTTTCATTATTACTATCATTATGAGTCTGACTATTCCTGTCCAGGACATAGGCGGGTGGTATACCTCTCCAGTAAACTCTATCCTGTGCCAGCCACGCCCGCCATATCTTGGCCCATTTTGTAATTTCATCCGTCCACCTAACTTTCTGCTGGCCCCTGCTGCGATTCCTCTTCAGGGAGTCCAGTCTGTTACATTTAACGGCTATCGGTTAGTTTTTTTTTTGCATTGTGGGCTCTGCTGAAGCCAAATTTTTTTGTATCAATTTTAATGCCATAGACCTGTGTTTGAGCCTTGACCAACTACGCTGTTTTCGTCTCTTCACGTTAGGAGTGTAATTTTTCTTTCATCAGCTCTCGCTGCGTTCTCCTCAATTTATGTTGAAGCCTTGTCGTTAGCACCAACGTTTGCGCCCCTTTCAGTGCCGTTAAGATATAGCTGCTGCATATGAAAAAAAAAACTTAAGGCGAAGCGAGCCGGCACATTTTTCAAGCTAGTCATTAAAAATAAAAGGGATTCACAATAAAATAAAAGAGATAACGCTGGTGATGACCATAACACGTTTCGCTGGCCGAGGCTACATGGTCTTAACGCGAGTGCGACTTCAGGGAGCCTTGAGAAAGGAGAGGAGAGTGGCTTCCCAGAGAGCGCGAGTTCCAAAGGCTGACTGTGCGGTCGAAGCAACGCTCCCTGCTAATTTCTTGTGCATGTGTCACTAACTGCCTCCGTAAATCTGTGAACGCTCAATACCGATTTAACAGCAAGCCTAACCCAATGTCTCGATCCCTGTTCGCAAGGCACCACTCGTCAAAATTAGATTTTCAGTTGCCGATTTTCCACAAAACGTGAAAAACTGAGATGAGGAAAGTCGGAAGGTGACACTCATCCCAGGAGCGCAGGTATTCTCATTTTGGCTTTGTTACTGCGTGCCGGTAAGTTCGGTTTAAGGGCCCTTTATTTATTTACAGATAATGCTGTCTCAGGTATGAGACATTGCAGGAGTGGTTATATAGAAATGAAGGCCACAATACATAAGTAGGCACTTGTTTCACAAACTGCTGAGGTGGTAGCTGTCTTAACGAACCATCGAGTTCATTGCACAACTCAGCTGTGTGCGGGAAAGAAGAAAATTTGCGGCATCAAGCGATGACGTGAATGGTATAATGTTCATTGGATCGGTGCGGCGGGTCACACGTGCAGGATGACTCGTGAATGGTGAATGAAATGGCAGTAGCTACGTAGAATGACTTGTGCACAATTTTGTGTACTATGATACGCCGGTCACAGATCCGCCGATGCCCGAGGGCATTTAGTGCCAACACATGGTAATGACTTGAAGGGCAAAAGTTGCGGTCATAGCGGTTAAAAATGAATCTGATGAAAATGATTTTGTGCATATAGTGTGAATATGCTTATGCCATTTTAGGTTGGGGGAGAATACAATGGCAATGTACCTGAATTCGTAGGCGCTTTCTAATGTGTGTTCCGCACTGCCGTAGTCAAATTGCAAGGGTTGGTTTTTATTTGTAGAGGTCACTGACACCGTTTTCAGAAAGTTGACCTTGACTTGCCACGTTATGCTGCAATCATAAAAAAAGAAAACACATTGTTTTGCAAAGCCTGGTCACTAACACTAAACACATTTATATACAGAACACAGTCGTCTGGGTACACACGAAGCTTAACAGGGGTGTTAGAAATAACTTGTATGACATCATTGATGTATATTATGAATAAAAAAGGTCCGAGAACGAAACTATCTTGAACAACTCATCAAATGCGAAATGATAATGAGTGTTTTTGATTGTAGTTAACAAACCTGAGTCCTGTGGTGCGAGTAATCTATAATCCATCCGTGTAATTTGTCACCATAGGAGCCTGTAAGAAAATTGCGGTGGCCTTCTGGTGGAGCATCTGTCTCGCATTCGGGTGGTGCTCGGTTCAATCCCCTGTGCCGCCGGGTGCTCATCCGTTTTCCAATGGGTAGAAGATTTCCCCCGGCCCGGTGTTCGGCCCTTCTGAGGATAGATGTTCGGAAAAAGGTTTACCGACCAAACCGTTGCGTTGACGGGCAAGTGATTCACTCCGCCGTCAAGCGACCCGAAATCCGCCTCATGCAGTAAAAGCCCACATGTGGCCCCTTTTTTGTCGTGGTCTTCTACGAAGTGCTTGTGTTCTACGACAAGGTCACCCCAACGCCACCATCGACTTAGATATTGTGCTGCTGCAACCATGGATGCATCGTCCCTCGCTTTGCTTGCAGTTCGGAAGGATGTCCGCAGAGGAACACAGCAGTTCTTAGTCTTCGCGGAGGCCCCGGATGCCGCAGATCAAGGTATGTCACCTGCTTAGCAGACAGCGAGAAATCTCGAATTCACGTATCGAAACAAAAGAATACGAAGAATGCTGAGCAGATTTTGCATACGAATGGATTGTCAATGGCGGAGGCAGGTTGGACGAATTCTCTTTGGGTGCTGTAATCCCAGGAAAAGAAAGAAAACGATGAAAAACAGTTGATTTCCTCATAAAATAATTTCCCCACAGATACCCCAGTCTGCCCCTCGTTGCGTGGAACATAACGTACAGGGTCGTCCACTCTTAGTTAGAATGCGCTAGCGCATGGCCGTGCTCTTTGGAGGGTCACTGCGTCCGAAACGGCTGCGCATCGAAGCGAAGTGGCAGATGACGCGAAGCACCACGTCCAGGTGCAACGTCTCCTGCGCCACTTTGCTGCGATGAGCGACTGTGTCGAACGCGGTGGCCCTCTGAAGAGCGCGGCCATGCGCTAGCGCATTCTAAGAGTGGACGACCGTGTACGTCATAGAAGCACGACATCATCGCTGCAGAAGCATTCGCATATGTTCGCTTGCATAGCGTCGTAGGGAGAAGCCGGAATAGTTTTAAAGACATTATTTTAACCACTTTCGTGGGTACCACAAAATTCTGACCATATAATATTGTTTTCAATAAATTGTATTTCAGTACAGCTGAATGTCGAAAACCGTGCCCACAGAAACGCGGCAAAAAAAAACGGCGATTTACCATGCTTAGGCTGGATGCGAATAAGGTTCTTTTGCGTTTCGATTTTCATTCTCTCGTTATCTATTCATTACCTTATACCCATAGATTTTTGGAAATCTCTCTAATTATTTAGGCGGAGCAATGCAGCGGCAGTCGATTCGCCACTGCCCTCCTATGGCAGGTGCAGCCGCCGCAGGCCGTAGTACGACCCAGGTTGCTTTTACCTAACATCTCGCGACTAATCATTCACTGAACGTCCATCTGCCAGTCTGGACACTTCGCTCAGAATCGGACGGACAGGTTGTCACGTGACCAAGATAACCCACTTGGCAGCAAGGCGGATGGCACCAGCCATAGAGCTTTTGAAAGTCGCAGATGGCAGCGGGCAAACGTGGGCGAAATTAATGAGTGCTAGCACTCTAATATCCCCACATTATCAATCTACGTGGCAGGCGGGTCAGCTGAATTACACGGTCTTGTGGCGTCATCTCGACACACAGGGACGACACAGACGACTCAGCTGCTCTGTGGAAGCTCAAGTGGTAGCACACTAAAAAGATTTGCTGCATTTAGATATGTAGTGTGTTCGAACCGTCTTCCCGGAATGCCCGCAACTCCCCGCCACCGCTGTTCCACTGATGATAGTTCCACTTACCCCGTAGGCGATGCTTAAAGTTGTTTATTACTTAATTCCCATTACTTTATGCCTGTATTTAATGCCTGCTTCCGAACCAATCGTGTGGGCAGATTTTTATCACAGCTCAATAAAGACCCATTGTACAACCGTTGTCCTTTTTGCCTCTTAATCGCGCAATATGTGCTGGTGGACTCTCGTTCACCTATGTTCGTGTGACGAAGTCCCGCCCGGAACTTGTGCGTAGCACCATTTGAAAATCTCCCCATAATGTCAATGCATTGAAATATGGCCTCCGATGGGGCTGAAGGGGTCGCCGAGTGTGGCAGCCCTGTTGCCGTCTGGACAAAGCGCTTAATTGTTGTATGGAACACAAAATATATAAAGCCGTATATGTGTCAGGAAGCATCGATAACGGTTGTCAATGTCCCTATATTTTTTCCTGTACTTCCCGCGCTGCTTTAGTATTACTCTGTCATATCAACTGGACAAAATCTCCACCACTGTGAGCAGTCAAACGCCTATCTGTTATGCGGCCCCACGGTATGCGTCCTGACTGTGACCACGGGCAACACCGGCTTTTCGAAACGGAGTATCGCAGCTGTTATGATTAAAGAGCGGGGATAAGATCCAGTTCGGCCGCGTTCAATGCTGCCAACTTGTTCCTGGCCTACTCGGCCCGATACTCATATCTTATTCTACCATGCAGCGGAGAAGCAGACCTTCAAGAACTACTCCGGCAGCAGTGACAACCGCCTGGATGTCCTGGACAATGTGTGAAGATAATGTGTGCGGCATCCGACCTCCACAACTAGGCGTCGCTTAAACTGAGAGCATTCTCTTCCTCTAAACAACGCTAACATCGCCAGTGGCCTCTCGGAATGTATTAATTTTTCCACGAACTTTTCGCGTTCACAACTGTTTTTCTGGTCTAATGCTTCCTGAACCAATCTAATCTGCTGTTTTAATAGCAATTGTCTTAGTCATATTCACTTTTACACTTAACTGTTGCAATGAAACCTGCCGCCTGAGCCTAGATGAAGTAATAGTTTTACAGAGCATACGTGTCTTCACGCAGGCTTCATCGCTGATTTTGTCGTTCCGAATGTGACTGTGCCATTTACAAATAGCCTTTTAGAATAAAGTATTACCAAATTTGAGCACTTTTTCTTTAGTACGTCAGAGAATCTTTTCTAAATTTTGTGCGTTGTGTTTTAGTATTTCTTTTTCATCTTTCCTTGCTATTTCACACTATCAGTGAACACCAGTTTGACAAAATGGGCCAACTAATTCTCGTTGCCCATTCCTTTCTTTTCCCTTCCGGGCTCCATCGCATATTTTAAGCAGGGACGCCATCCCATGAAAAACTATGGGCTGAAAAATCCTAACAATCAAGATTTAAGCGCTAACATCAAAATGGTTTTCTTATTAAGGCAACAAAAAACACGAAGATTACTCTTTTAAACTCGTGCCTCATGGGTGAACTTCGAAACTAAGGAAAGTGTCTACTCAACGTGTTTGGCATATTTACACTCTAAAAAGTTCATCTCCATCCCATAAGAGGAAGCGCTAACCTGGTGAATTCTGAGGTTGGGATTTTGTATACGTCAAAAGGCGCTTTCTTTATAAGAAAACGTGAGAATACACTGACGGCCACAGGATGCCGCGCATTACGCTTCACTGGAGAGAGCGCTGTATTTGTGGCCGCATAAAGAAACGAAAACATGCGATCTACCGCATAACTGAAAATAAATTGGGGGGAGGGGGGGATCATTTATTTATTCTCTTTATGTTCGACGATGAAAACTTATCAGCGACACATATGTCGCAAAAAAAGACGCTGTGGACGAGTGTGGCGCTGGTGAACGCTGTCATCAACTGGTTACATATAACAAAAACTCTCCAAAGTGGAATGTTGGATATCCACCGTTATACCTCATTTGGCAGAGCACCGTGTTCGAGACATGGATGTCATGGGTTCAATTTCTATTGGAGGCATGCTGTTTTTTTCTTTTGCTTGGTAGCCAATAATTTGTTAGAAATTATTTGACTATAATACAAGTTCTTCAATCATCAACTCAAAAACAAATTCTCCGTAAGTTTTTTTTTCCTATTGCGCCTCCTGCTGGCTTCCTTCATCACTAAGTAGTAACGATTCCTTCACGTCCTCGCCCTTGTCTACATACACACAGTTTTTGTTAAAATTAAGCAATGAACCAACTATAGCGCGAAAGCGCTATCGGCATGGCGATGACATGGTGTGGCTGAGTGCAGATTCCTAAGAACAACACTGTACCCTCAAAGCTTTATCTCCGCGGTTTTTTGCAACTGCCTTCCAGAACGCACGTAAAACCTTAGTTAAGAACCTATGTTAGCTACTGTAGTACTTTCGGACGGCCTGGACCTAGGCGAAAGGAATATTTTTCGGACTGCTTGTTTTTTCGCCTATCTCGCACACGAGCTACATTGTTTGTAGCCGGCTGTGCACCTTTCCCACAGGGTGATCTTTAGCTTAAGCCAAACACACTAGTAGCCTTAAAGTTTCTTGTTTTTTACCTCATTATTTTAAGTTCCTTGAAAACTATACTCCAGAGGTGTAATTCAGGCTAAAAATATTTGAAAACGATTACATTCTGCAAATTGTGGGTCTAGCCTCAAAACCAATAAACTCGAGCAGAGTTACATAAGTCCACTTGATGAATGATTTCAGGATACTTCGCCTGTAGGGCTCTAAAAGATCCCGAATCAAGCAGTTCATGCGAACACACACACCTGTCAGTGCCGGGCTTACGGCACACGCTTAAAAATGGGTACACGTTTCGTAATTTTACCACTCAAGGCTTCACCGGCGGGGAAATGAGATCATAGCCTGCGAGTTGTGTGTGCTTCTCTTGTGTCCCGTCTACGTTCTGCACTGTTAACGTCAGGATGGAAAACCAACAAGCGCAAGCTGCTGTTCACGCCAGCATCGAGTTGAACTGAAGCCTTTATTGGAATGGGCTGCTATCCCCACTTCCCCTGCAATTTGCTTCCGCGCATCGTTCGCAGCGATCGGGTACGAAGCCCTCATCCTGGTCGTGGAAGCCGGGCGCAGTAGTCACTGAGCCGCGGGTAGCGCTGAGCGGCTCTTTCGCGTTGATGCCGTGTGGTTGTCGCGTCCATGCTCATAAAATGAAGCTACATGCCGGACGCTTCTTGGGTGGCGCCAAAGATGAAGTTGCGAATGAGTCTATGTTCTGGAGTCTGGAGAGAATCCGCCTTACCATCCTGCTCCTGGCCTTTGCGTGCTTTAACCAAAGATCGCGCCGGGCTTGCGCTTCTGTTTCTTGTCGGACTCTGTAGGGCTGGTTATATAGGAATAGTTCGGGGACGTGAACTTTCCTTCGCATCAGCTGTCTCAGCTTTTGGATGCACCACACTCTACATTCACCACGTGTAGTAGGCACTTGTACACACCTAACAGCTTCACTGTCTTGAGCCGGCTGAGACGGAGGAGCTTCAACGCAATACTTACGGGTGCCTGAGAGTTCATGAAGGATATGGGAATCTAATATCTCCGTCTGCTGGTAATCAGAATCAGATCATTTTATATCAGACCAGATGTGAAAATATGGGATAAAGGGGAAGCTGGTTGAATGCAACTTCACTACGCTTCATCCCCAGCCCCAAGAGTAATCGCTTGCAAGTTTCAGTTACAGGACACACAAGTAACCGAGGGAATACCGTCGTTCCCTCACAGCAAGGTTGCAATGCTTAGATGTCAGAAACAATCATCACTCAATCTAAATTTAATACATTTTATACGCCATAAATTTCGCGTAGAAACGGAACATCTCTGGAGGTTCTAAATGAACATTTAAATGAAACTTGTTAGTGTACTGAAATATTATTCGCACGTAACGAACACGTTAGAATTTGAAATGTTGAGTGTGACGGAATAATAGCTTGAAAATGTGGCTGTCTTATCGGGTTTCACATCTGCGTGTTCCGAGCGAATGTCGGTGTGTAAGATGTGCACAATTCTTAGTTGACCATTGAGGGGCACTGCACAGGTTTCTTACGAGGGAAGGCAAGGAGGCTTATGTTATCATCCGTTTTTCTCAATCAGCCATAGCGCGATACCTGACTTTCCAAAAGATTCTCGCGGAAAAGGAGTTTTCCGTGTTCATGACCGAGAGTTTGGGGAATGCAACCAGGAAGCTTCTCTGCAACCAAACAGTCCCTACTGAAAAATCCGGTATGAATTTTAAACCGGAACCACATACCGGGTTATTGTACAGGATTTGCGATACCGGATTACCGGAATATCCTGTATAAAACAGGACAGTCCTGTATAATACAGGACTCTCCTGTTTTGTACAGGATACTCCGGTAATCCGGTATCGCAAATCCTGTACAATAACCCGGTATGCGGTTCCGGTTTAGAATTCATACCGGCATACAGGACAGTACTGTATTCTATAGGCTAGGCCCGTATTATACAGGAGGGCCCTGTATCACAGGACAAAGGCAGGAATAAAATGCTTCAAATATATCCCACTTGGACTAAATCTGCCCAAAAAAATGGGGCCATAAGTGTACATGCCAAATGCTGCAATATACAAAGCCTCAGAGACTGGTAATCTGCGTTTATCAGCGACTCGTATTGCAGTCGATGTGCAATTGTGTTATTTGCTCCCAGCTTTTACCAAGTATTGGTAGCTTGCTGAGTATTATAATGCATCAAGAACTTCAAAAGATGTTTATTTTTTTCACATGTCTTGAACCAGCTCACTGAGGTAATAATTTAACTCTTTGCGACGATCTACCGGCGCTGGGGTCTCTACAGGGTGCTGGCCAATGAAGTAGTCAAAAACACCTGCAGAAAAGAAAATATGATCGGTAGTACGTAATGCCCCCCGCTTATCACTTAATTGGGCACCGACACACAACATAATGCATTGAGCACTGTGACATGCATCTTACGGCCAATGGCTTGTAGCTTTTCAGGGGTCATTGGCTTTCTGCCCACTGTGGAGGCTTCTGACTTCAGGTTCCGATGGCAAGCATGCCCTGTAACGCTCCTTTCCAGGAGTTGTGGAGTCGTCCAAAGGCTGCGTCCTTGCAGAAACGCGAATCTTTGGGTACCATAACTGCTGCCCACGTTGCCGAAGGAATAAAAATTCCATTCCCGAGGTGGACCTGTAGGCAATAATTACAAATGCATATACCAGTAGCACAAACGGGGCTCTGAATTGCGGGCCCTCGTGGGCCCACACAAGCCACAGACAAGCCAGGCGTCTCAAGACGCCAGGCCCTGAGCATTGGCAATGCTCAGTATCGTGAATGCACCTCACGCCTTCCATATTTGAATCAATAATGTATTGCAAATCTACGTCGTAACATTTTTGGTGTGTAAACAGGTTGCTCGGACGATTCCAATGCTTGCGTGGTCATCCTCCATTATTTACGGCACATACCGCAGCATCGATGCGATGCGTGATGTTTGTTCAAAGTCTTGAGCCGCTCCCCCTAAGGACGCTTATCAATGATTGCTCTCGCACATATACACCATATGCCTCTGTAAAGAAAGAATACAAACTATAAAAGTTAGTTTAGTCGTGTTATCATGAAGGACAAGCAATTTCTGTATGTAACTGAAAGAAAATTTTGCGCTATTTCGTCCCTCTACGCTGTGCAATCTACAAAGTTTTAGTTAAAAAGACACTGGTCAGTTAGAACGTTTGTGTTGACGCCGAGCATATAACCGAGACGGAGGCAGTACTTAAAGAACAGAGTGCTTTAAAATGCGTACTTACGTCCTAGCAGCACGACGTCGCTGTCATAAAATCCGCCTTCAGCGCCGTGGCCTCCACCGGTCAAATGTTCACCACTCACGTCTTTCGGAGCGAAGTCATTCATCACTGAGACAAGGATGATAGGGTTCCACCATATTTGCACTGGACGTACGCATAAAAGGCAATGTCATCTTTGATCATGGACTGATCAAGGCAACAAGAAGAAAGGCGCAAAAAATTGTATAACACAAATTCAACGGCAACGAGCGAGTGCCAGCGTGTTTTCGCAGCTACCTTCATCGCTTGACACTCAACCTAGCCCCAGGGGAGAAGAAAAGCCTGTTCCAAAGAAACGCAGGAAAGGTGGGGGAGCACTTCTGCATGAAGTCACCGCGCAGCGACCTGGCGCTCTGAACAAGCGGAATCGGAACCTCCTCGCCACTTCATGGAAGCCTCTCGGGGAGCGTGGTCGGGAGGGCGGCTTAAAAAAAATGTTCTGTCGTGGGTTGAAGAGTGAGCGCCTCCGCACCGTTTCGGGGAACGGCACTGGGAGGGACAGGACAGACACAGAGGAGCCCAAGGGGAAGGAACAAAGGCCGACAGAAAAACCAGGGATGAGCAGGTTTTTGGTTGCGACCAACTCGGACCCAGGAAAAGCAGAGAAGGCGGTGATGAGAGAAAAGAAAAAAGCTTAAAAGAATTGCGCAAATACGGGTTAATCGTGTAAGGTTTCCACAGGTGGTTTTTGTTTTTATTTTGTTCTCTCGAGCGCTGTATCTTTTAGCTAGCACGAAGCGTCGCTCTTAAAGGAACACCCCAAGCTGCCGGCTCCGTTGAATTAACCTTTTCTTCGTCGATAGAAATGTTCTGGGCGATTTGTGATTAGTATGTCTTCCTGATAGAGTGAAGGGTGGGGCCGCTAGCGATGGCGCTTGGACAAGTTGCATTATCAATGGGCAATCACTTGACGAAGAAGTGCAAAAAATTCCTGCACGAATACCAAGTATTTTCTTTCTTCATCGATGCGTCGCTACAGACTGCCGCTAGCGAACATTAAGAAAGCTGCTGCAATGAACGCGACAGTAACAAACCTTTTGGAGCCTCTGGCGCAGACACCGGAGGCTCGCCATGTTTATCAGCCAGTAGTGAAGTTCTGCACTGTGAAATCCAGAATAATCTGCGCAGGACTTACGAAGGCTGCTGGCGGATGTATACCAGCCGTTTGCCCGCACACAGCCGCCCTGGCTTTGTCAGGGTGCTGCACGGGAAGCCAATATGGCGGTTGACCGCATTTGCCCCTTCATGCAGCCCCCGCCTTTCATGCACAAACTGCATGTTTTGCCACTGCGAAGCTCACGCTTAGCCCTTTTCCTAGCCCTTTCAACAAAACCGTGTATGTGTTGATTATCGCACTTATGCGCACGATGAACCCCCCCCCCTTCCCCTAAAAAATATCTGCTGGCGTACAACAGTCAATCTGCAGACCAAGCACCAAAACCGCAGCACATATCGCTCTGAATACAGGCTGGAATGTCCGGTTTGAGCTCCGTACCGGACAAGTCTGTCCGGTTTAAGCTCCGTACCGGACTGGTCTGTCCGGTTTGAGCTTCGAACCGGGAATGGACTGTCCGGTATGAGCTCCGTACCGGAGCGGTCTGTCCGGTTTGGGATCGATACCGGACCGGTATGAACCGGTATAGCCATCAAACCGGACGGGTCTCGCCGGTATGAGAGTGATACCGGACCGGTATGAAACCGATATGTTCCGGTAAAGTCCGGTTTGCCGCGATACCGGATTTTTCAATAGGGGTGTGCAAAAGAATATGCTTATAAATACACCTGGTGTAGAAATAGCGAGGGTTTTCTTCGTGAAACGCATCACTGTTCTGTTCATGTAGTCAAAAGCCTGGACGACCTTGCTACTCTGCTATAACATTTCTCCTTGCAAGTGTTTGTGTATTCTTTTCAGTACTGGACAATTCGTCTGCTTCCCCATCTGGATATACTCTACTAGTTAATGAATAGCCTATGTCGCGTGGTACATATTTGCATTTGAATATCCCGTCAGCACAGAGCAGATACAATGAATTTTGTGTTTTTGCTAGAAAACATGAATTATGCATTCACAGCTATCATGCTGACAGAAACATGGTTTGCAAGCGATCAGGATGTGCTTCATCTCGGAGAACACAGCAGTATTTTTGTATAGAGGAAAATAAAAAGAGGTGGTGGCGTTTGTTTATATTTCAAAGAAGGGATAAGTTGCGAATACACTGAAGAATTTTCTCATTCCGAGCCTGATATAGAAATAGTTTTTTGAATCAGGGAGCATTATTCTTGTCCTTTATAGGCCCCTGATGGTCGTGTTGGAAGGTTTTTATTGCGGTTCGATGAATGTTTTTCATTTGTCTCGGCCCATAACTTTACATTAGTGCTTGCGGAGACAGCAATACAGATATGCTATAAAGAACTTCCAATGAAATCGGCCTATCCAGGGGTCTTGATTCATATTTCACAACAAATGTGCTCACTGGTCCTGCGAGCATAACTGCGTGAACTGCTACACTTATTGATGTTTTTCTCGCCAATATGCCACAAAAAAGTGTACGTGCAGGTACCATTGAGATATCTATCAGTGGAAAATTGCTAATTTATCTAATTGCAGAGGAGAGAAAAGATCTTGGTTGCAAATCAATAACAACAGCTTTTATTTTCAGAACATAAATGCAGACACTTTGGGTCGGTTTAGGCACCAAGTAAGGCAAACAAATTGGGAAAACTTATTCTCATCTTCTTGCGTGGACAGAGCGTATAACACGTTTAGAGGTGTATTTAGCTCCCTGTATAAAAAGCATTTTCCATACAAGAACATTCTGAAACCCAGACGAGCGTGTCCGAAGAACTAATGGAGAATCCGCACATGTTGTTCGTGTGGAGTATGACCTGGCAAAGCTAGTCTCGTGACAGCACTTGCTTGTAGTGTTTTTCTTTTAAATACAAAATTTCAACCATCATGAACAGCTACTCCAAACCAAGTGGCCTGAATGCGACTCTTGGAAAAGAATCAGCATCGTCACTTTTGCATATTAATTAGCAATCCGCAAGAGGTAAAGAAGAAATTTTACATGAGTTTCTAAATGAATTTTAGTTCAATTACACAGCAGTTACGATCACAGGACATGGCTTAGCTATCATGAAGGTTTTTCTTTTAGCAGTTATCATAACTTTCACCTGAATCGAGTTGGTAGACGGGGCGGGGGAGTTTGCTTGCTAGTGTTGGATAGCATGCACTGTGAAAAGGAAGATGAAATAACTGCGTCAACAGCTCATTACGAGATCGTTTCTTTGCGCACTTGCAGAATTCTATTTGTTGTTGTTTATCGTCCTTCAGACGGCAATATCGATGACTTTTTTTAATATATGGAGAATGTCTTTGAATTTCCACATGCTTGTGGTTGCACTATTTTTGTAGGTGGGGATTTCAACACTAATATAGACGAAAATTCTCCCCAACGAACTCGTATGTTGCTTATTTTGCAATATTATTTCCATAAAAATGTCATTAAACTGCCCACACGCGCAACTCCCTCGTCAGCTACAATGTTTGACCTGTTAATTGTCAGCAAGTCAACTGTACTTATATCGGCAGGAGTCATTGACAGTTCCCTCAGTGACCATCTTCCAGTTTACGCAATTTGTACTTATGATGTCACACATACTAACCCTGGCATGAAAATAAAAAAGAAAATGCAGCATATTAATTGTGACACGTTAGATATTTTCAGAACTGCTGTTATCAAGTTTGACTGGAGGCCTGTACTGAAATATACAAATGCTAATGAAGCATTCTATTTTTTCTTACAACAGTTCATTTTAATTTATAGAGAATGTTTTTCATACAAGACGGTTAAAGTAGCTAAAAAGGCTCTCAAGCCCTGGGTCACGGCCCATATTCTTAAAATGATTTCAAAGAAAAACAAACTATAGAAGAACTTCCTTAAAAGTCGCGACTTAGAAGTCTTCTTAGTCTTCAAACAACATCGGAATAAACTAAATGCTGTCCTAAAGAAAGCGAAAAATGACTGCCACATCAACCTATTTTATGGCATCAAAGATCAAAAGATCGTTTGGAAAAGACTAAACACACTGTTGTGTAAGGAGCAATGCAATGTGCCTGCAGTTTAAGTTAATTATTGATAACGAAACATTTACCGGTAAAGACCTAGCTGGCAAATTCAATGACTACTTCGTTTCGCTTGTAGATTCTGGGCATGATCGTAGTGCTATTGATTGCATAGACAATTATAAGTCCAATACTCTCTTCCTTACTTCGTGTGACGACACGGAGGTACTGTCAGCCTTCAGGCGTATGAAAGTTAGTAAATGGGAAGACCCATTTGGAATTAAAATGCAACCAGTTATGCATGTTATAGATATTTTTTGTCCAATTTTAGCTTACATTTATAACTTAGCTCTAGATACAGGTGTATTTCCTTTTAAAATTAAAAAGGCAAAAGTGATTGTATATTACACAAAGGCGGTTCTAAAGGTGTTCTCAATAATTATAGGCCTATATCTATTTTGCCAATATTTTCCAAGGGCATAGAGCGAATAATTTTTGTACGCCTGTCTGATTTCCTTCAAAAATATAATTCAATTACAAACTTTATTTCCAACGACTCGTTGGGGGTCATGAGGCAAAAAAAGCTGCCATGGGCAGCTTGAGGGCGCCTGATGCCCGTACAAGGCAGCAGCATATAGCCAACACAAAATTCTGAACACATGTGCAGTTACACTTTTGAAATTGACTGACCGAAACACATTCGAAACACATCAAAACACAGCACAAAAAAGTATACAGTACGAAAAACATAAAGGCAATGAAAATACATTGAATACGATTAGCTGCACAAAAACTGGCATGAGAAAAAAATTTCACGTGTCTGTTTCCTATTACATGCGCTTAAGTCAAAATTTGCAGACAGTAATTTGTTAAGCAAGCACGGCAAGTTGTGCGTGAGCGACTGTAGCATATAATTTGTACGTCTGCGTGGTATCAGCCATGTCTCAGATCCACGGGTGCGACAATCACTTTTCTGTTTCTGCAAATGCGAAAGGAATTTTATGAGGCTCTTAAACTTTTCATCGGAAAATAACTATGAGTACAGTAGACGGAACTCGTAAATTTTTTCGACGCTTATTATGTTATACCGTGTGATCAATGGTGCAGATGAATGTAAATAGGGCACATTTGCAATGCAACGAAGTGCTTTCTTTTGAAGAAGGAGCAGTATTTGAATATTTGTTTGTGTGGTTGTGGCCCAAACCAGTGTACAGTAATTTATGTGAGAGGGAAATAGTGCATGATAAATTTCAAGTTTTGCTCTATCTGGAAGAAAAGAAGAAAATGACGGCACCGTGCTAGTGCGCCGACTGACGTAGATAGTGTCCTTGATAATGAATGAATGTGATGATTCCACGACATGTCAGCAGCAAATGTCACGCCAAGTATTTTATATTTCTTAACAATTTCTATGGGTGCGCGCCCCCAAGAACCAACGTTTCTTCTATCTGTGCTAATATCATTACAAAGAAACAGTTCGGATTTAGGCAGCACTCATCTACCGAACTGGCACTGCTCGGACAAAAAGAATTCATTCGCACGAGTATCGAGTACAAAATGATCACTTTAGGAATATTTTTATACTTCTCAAAAGCCTTTGACAGAATAAACCATACTACCGTTCTCTTAAAACATTCTGCATACGGTATTAGGGATAAGATGCTTAATTTAATTTCCAATTACCTCAGTAACCGCGAACACTCTGTTACTGTTGATAATTTTCACTCTGCTTACAGGCCTCTTAAACAGGGAAGCTTACTGGGTCCTCTGCTATTCAATATATATATATATATATAATAACGATCTAATAAATATAGATAAAGAAGTTGAATATGTAATGTATGCAGACGACACCAGTTTCTTTTTAACTGGCTCAGACGTAAATGGCTTAGTGGCAAAAGGAAATGAAGTCTTGGATAAACTGCATCTGTGGTCTATCAAAAATTCTCTTTTAGTTAACTCAAGTAACACAAAAGCTGTATTTTTCAGAGCAAAAAACACGAATTATAACTTAGAAAATCCTCTGAGATTAAGGGTGAATGACATAGAAATAGCTAAGGTAATCAAATCCCTGTGTGTTTACTTTGATGAATACATGCTGTGGGATGCTCATATTGAGCATCTACAGACTAAGTTGTCTGGTGCAGTCGGAATTCTTAAAAAACTGCAATATATTATACCTGAAAGAGCCAAGCTTCTTTTGTATATCGCACTGTTCGAATCCAATATAAGATATTGTAACTTAATCTGGGGCAGCACTACAGCCACCAATAGAAACAAGCTGTTAACGGTACAAAAAACCGCGCTGAAAGCAACAGTAAATGTGCCTTCTTTTTCGTCTTTTGGGCCTTTATACTCAAAATATAATATAATTAAAGTTTCCTCGTTTTATGATTTTCTCCTCCTCCAACTGTACAAATCCTTAACCGAACGTCGAATGCCGTTCTTAGAAGAAACTATCAATTTGCGCGAAAATACGCACTCCCATCTAACTCGCCATCATGAAGTCCATGGTAGAGAGACTGTGGTAGATGGTCCTTGGCGATCACAAAATGAACAAGGGAGGGGAAAACCTCAGGCGCCTTGAGCCAACGTTTCGACAAGAGGACTTGTCTTCGTCTGGGCAAAGCGTTCGTCATTGGCAGGGATTAAATAGGGCCTTCGCCCCGAGGAGGAGGGCCCCGGGTGGGGGAAGGAAAGTGGTGTGAGAGGGGAGGCGTGACAGGAAGGGGAGGGAGGTGAATCTTGATTCGTTAAGCTGCTATAGTGGAAAAATTTATATCCGGGGGGTGTGTAATGAACAAAGGTTGTGAAGGGGCTGCGACGGGGGGGAGGCGCTGGGTGGACCTGTAAAACTCAGATAAGAGGATTAGTCAGCGTGGCACAGGGAAAAAAGAACAAGGCAAAGAAAATAGGCTGGCACTGGGAGGAGAAAGAAAAGGGGGCATTTCTAAGGAAGGACAAGGCAGGGGGGCGGGGAGGGGGGAAATGGCTCGAGTTCAGAGAAAGCCAAAAGGGGGGGGCGGAGGGGGTAACAGGGATGTCATGGTTTCGGAGAACTAATAGTAGAGGATAAGGGGAAAAGAAAAGAAAAAAAAACTGAACAAAGGGAGAGGTTAAGAAGGCCGGAAATGTGGTGGAAGATATGACGTGGGAAGGGTGCAAAGAGCGATAATATACTTATGCGAGGTTCTAGGAAATGGTCTGACCACGTGCAAGACATTTGTTAATTTAAAATTATGCTAACCCTGCAATGTACCTGAGAGATTTCAGGTTTCCTCTGGACATGTTAATCCCTGTTGGTTGCAGTGTTGTAAATTTGTGGATTAGGAATGCTTCTCTGTATTTTCTGTCTCTAGTCGATTTGAAGCCTGACTGAAGAATGAACAATTTTAGTTAATCGAATTTGTGATTGCGTTGATTAAAATGGGTCGACACTGCCTTCTGTTCATTCCGTGTTGTGTCAGCCCGGTGCCCGTTTAATCTGGCACTCATTGTTTGCCCGGTTTCTCCAATATATTGTTTCTGGCAGAAGGAGCACTGGAGCATGTAGATAATATTGGACGATGTGCAGTCAAAACTGGTCTTTATATCGAAACTGAAACCACTTGCCGTACTTTTAACCGTAGTGTCCCTTTGTAAATGTTTGCATGTCTTGCATCTAGGTCGAGAGCATAAAGTTACTGTCCGTGGTGGTTTCTTACCGAGCCTAGCATGCACCAGAATGTCCTACAGGTTTGTGTTGCGTCTCTATGTTAGCCTTGGTGCGTCGGGAAATATTTTCTTGAGACGGTCGTTACCAGTTAAAATGGGGTGGTATTTCCGCAGAATATTGTTTATGTTTGGAAGCGCGTTTGAGTATTTTGTTATAAGTGCAGGAGGTCGTTGACCGTTAGCTTTTGTTCGTTTTTTAAGAACTGCATCTCGTTTCAAAGTGGTTAATGTTTGGAAAGCATTATTAAGGGTTGTCTGTGGATGGTTTCTGGTGATTAGTGTGTTTTTTAGCGAGTGGAGGTGTTTCAGGCAGTCGTCGTCGTCGCTACATATTCTTCTGAGTGTCGTTGCCTGTCCTACAAATATACCTTCTTTGCAGTGTATTGGAAGATGGCTAGTGAAATTCAAGTAGTGCTGTCGGTCAGTAGGCTTCCTGTAAAGGGTGGTTTTGAGCTTTCTATTTTCTACACTAACAGTGGTGCGTTTTCGAGGAGTTGCAGGTGAATTTAATGCTGGAGTGGCATGAATTGAAATGTGTGACGAATGCCTTCAAGGTCTCAGCCCCATGCTCCCATATCATGGAAATGTCGTCTATGTAACGGATGTATATATGTGGTTTTTTTAGAAAGTAATTTAGAAGTTTACATTCTAGTAGCCTCATAAAAATGTTCGTGTAGGTGGGTGCGAAGGGAGTGCCTATGCTTTTTCCAAATACTTGAATGTAGTAAGAAGAATCGAATTCAAAGTAGTTGAGTGTTAGTACCAATTCAAGTAGCGTGAGGTATACTTCAGTTTCGTGCGGGTGAGGACTTTAAGTTAGAATTTTGTAGAGCGCGTCCATACCTTCATTTATGGAAATATTTGTGTACAAAGCGGCGACGTCAAGTGTGACAAGTTTGCCATCTGCTGGGATAATGGAAGCGTCCTTCAGAGACTCTATTATGTGGAAAAAGTGCGGTGTACTCTCGACAAAGGAAGGGAGGTGGGTGGGAGTATCTGCAAGATAGTTGTTCAGAAAAATTGATAAGTTCTCTGTGGGCATGTTATTGATTGAAACGATAGGTCTGCCGGGGATATCTGCGGTAAACAAATCTTCTGCGGAAACCTTTTGGATTTTGGGAAGTAGGTAAAAGTGTCCTGCCTGTTTGTTTAGCAGATTTAAGAAGTGGTAGTCGGACTGCGTGATTAGTTCCCTTGATAATAAGTTTGCCAGTTTGTTGAGATTCAATTTGCAGAACTCTGAAGTGGGATCTGAATCTAATTTCCTATAATGACAACGGTTGTTGAGTTGCCTAAAAGCTACTCTTTTGTATTTTTCGGCCGGCAGGATAACTATGCTACCTCCTTTGTCTGCAGGCTTAATGACTATATCGGTTCTAGAAGCTGAGTGGTTCAGAGTAGCCTGTTCCGTTGGGGCAACGTTTCTGCGTTTTCGAGCTTGCTTTGCTTTGTCTATAATTTCTTTCGAGACAGATTTAATGTACAAGTCTAATTCGGGACTCTGCTGCGCTTCACGCGTCCACGTGCTTTCGGCTTTGAGAGGGATGGGATTAAGGCTGGTTACTTCAGGAGGGTGAGCACGTGTTGACCACGTGTTACAGGAAAGAGCTAGGTTAGGAATCGGAGTGATTCGTTTTTTCGGTAAAGAATTCCTTAATTCGCAATCTTCGAGCAAATTCTGTGAGATCTCTGTGAAGTTCATACTCGTTAAAATTATTATTAGTTGGACAAAATGCAAGGCCATGCTTCAGAATTCGTTTGTCGCTATCACTTAGGGATTTGAAAATATCGACAATGTTGCTGTCAGTGTCCTACGGCGGAAAAGGCGTATCTTTTGTCTGTATCGATATTGGCGGGCGGTTGTTAAACTGTCCAGATGTATTCGTATCTAGCGAAATTTTATCTCTAATTTGTTTACGCTGTTGTTTATCGTGCAGCTTGCTTTCCTTTCTGGCTACAAAATCTGCTAGTGCCTGGCTTTCGTCCGAATTGAGTTCTATCTTACTAAGTTGATCATCGAGGGAATTTAACTGCCCTTGACAATGTTCTTTTAAAATAGCTATGAATGAAAGGGATGAGTCATTTGAAACATTTTCCCATCGAGCGAGCAGTTCAGGCCTGAGCGCACCGAGGGAGTACTTAACATTAACTCGAAGACCTTTGGCTATTGTCCTACGCGGCGAGTAGGACTTGTAAGTGTGTAGGTGGAATCGGTAGTTAATTTGTTCAGTGGCTAGTTTTCTGGCGACCAGGAAAATTCGTCTTTTGGGTTCGGGGCGATTGGTGCTGCCAGATGTAAGTCATCTGCGCTTGTTCCGAGTGGACCTCTTGATGGGTGTTGTGTTTTTAGGGGACTTCTGTTTGGGGGTGGTATCGGTGTCGAGGTCCGCGTTGGTGAAAATCTGAGTTCTAGTGTGCGTCACTATTCGCGTAGGTGTCTGTGTGAAGTGGTGGCTTTGTTGTTTAGTGGCTACTTCCGGTGGGATTCCTACTTGCTGTTCCGCTGGTGTGGGATCCACGGTTTCCGTCTGTGTGCCAGCGTCGCGAGTCTCTGGAGTGAACTGTGTGGAGGTGTCCTGGGTCCTAGCGGGGGGAGGCTGTGTTCGTTTCTGGTTGTTGTCGCTTTTGTGGGTGGTCTGTTGTTGAGTGTTGGCCAGAGTGGGAGAGGGAGCATCAGTGGGCTGTAGCGTCCGCTTAAATGTATTTCCCAGCCGGTACTTTATGTTGTCTGCCATTACTTGGACGCCAAAAAAATTAGGGTGAAGTCCATCTCTGCCCAGGAGTGCCTCAGGGTCATGATGGATCTGAGCGTGATGGATGATTTCAACGTTTTTTTTGTAATGTTCCATGCCCAGCAAAAAATTGTTGAGCTTAAACGAGTCCTGTGCATGAGCTGCGAGTTGGCGGGATTGTGGCATGTGTCTGTGGTGCAAGCTGACTACCCTGGGAAGCACGGTTGTCAGATGCAGTTTTGTGTTTGATCTGTTGGCATGGACCTCATGTACCAGTGTATTTATGGCCTCAATGGTCTGTTCCGCACTGTAAGGTTCTGCGCTAAGGTGAGATGCTATGCCGAGATAGGGACCTCCCCTAGTGTTAGCCAGTTCCGCCTTTTTGTTACTTGTACTTTGCTGTTTAATTTGTCTCGAGTGCCTGAACTTGTATGCAATGTAAATAGCTGTACATAAACTTCAAGTATTCGCCTTACCCCTGCGTCTCAACTCACCGTGAGAGCGTCTCTGACGGCGCACCCCTGGTGTAGAGATCAAGCTTCAGTCTTCAAGTTAGATAAACCGGCTCTGGCGGGGCACCTCTGGTAAGAGGAAAGAGAACCTGTGAAACTTTACTGGCGCAGTCGACAGGATCCTGCGGCCATCGGCAGACGGTGCAGGAAGAAGACTGAAGGCAGGGAGAAAGGCGACGACAAGGCAACAGGTCAGCGTTCGAGAACGGACCTGCAGGGAGAGACAGCGGTAAGGACCACGGCAGTAGTCCAACGACGCGAGACTGCATCCGGTCGAGAAAAGCAGCGCGTCGAGAACTCGGCGGTCACCGGCGGGTCACAGCAAGTGACGACAACGTGCACAGGACCAGCGGCGTGCGACAGCTCATCGCAGCGTCCGGTGAAAGTGGCGGTGGACTCCGACGCCAAGGAGCTGGCAATGCTGATCGACGCATCGAAACTGTGAGTTTCCTTCGTCCCATTGTTCACGTCCCGTATAACATCCCTCACGTATAACATCCCTCTGCCCTGTGGAGGGCAGTACGTTGGATAGAAGGGACGATGTATCAATAAAAGGCTGAGCGAACACAGCTATAAAGTGTCAAAAGTAGTTTCCGGTCACCTCGGCATTCATTGCCGGAATTGTGAATGGGCAAAGACAGAGAAAAAAAAGTGCGTACTGCTATATCATGAAACCAAGGTCATTGCCAAAAATCGGGAAAAAACTGCGAGGGAAATTATCGAGGCCTACAACATATTCAAGCAGGAAAATTCATGTATAACCACTCCTTCGCTAACACTACTGCAAAAAGAGCTGTCACTCCTGGTGGCTGATAATCTCCGCTGATTTCTAGCGCGCTTCTGTTACTGTTGTCACATTTATGTTTCTTTTTGTTTTTTTTTTGTTTTTTTAGCACTTTGTAAACCTTTCCCTCTCTGCCGACATCTATGTATTTATACTTGTGGGATCAGCAATAAACTCTCAGTTGTTATTCAGCGCTGTGTCGTCCGTTTTCTTGTATTTTGTGCTCGTCTTCGTTCGCGCTGTTTATTCAAGATGCTTAACCAACTAGCCCGCCAAAACGTGTTAACGCAACTTATTTCTTGTTCTTCGGGCGTTCCTACGGGGTATCTTCTTGATCCGCTTCGTGTTATCTCCCTTGTGGCTTCAGCAACATGCAATGCACGTTATTTCGGTTTTTGCAACCGGCGTAGGGTCATTCCTCCAGAGGTGGTGACCTTGTTTGGCTTCATTCGACCGTCCGTTGGTCATGGAAGAAGAATTTGCAGGATTTTACGCTCCGAATGGCAGCGCCAAGCTCGCCTGTATCGAGAACTGCTACGCAGTTTGCTCGCTCGGCCCACGCTCCAACACCAGTGGCGGCAGTACCTCCGGATCGCAGACACGACCACCGAATGGCTATGGCATCTGCTGCTTCCCCGGCTTCTGCAAATGGAGAACAATAGGCGGCCCCCGCCGGAGAGCACCGTCCATGTTCTTGGCGATGTTGAACTTCCTGACAACGTCCGCCGTGTACTCGGGTGCGGACCCAAGTTCGCCGTAGAACCACGGAAGAACATCCGTGAGCTGCTTTCCATGGTCAGAGCGGTTTCCTCCAGAGCCAGCCCAGCCGATCGGGACAGATGCACTCTGGATGGCGTGGACGTTCTGTCAAGACCAAAGAAGGATCCCAGGCGCTTGCCTATAAGGGAGACTGTTGATTTTCTGTGGGGCAAGTCTCTAACCCTGTTACAGTCGGATAAGGAAGGGGGGGTTCGTTGTATTGCCCAATGAATGTTTCCTGTCCAAAGCAGGCGAAGCTGTGTGCGCCGTGTTCAGGGAATGCAGTACGGCATCTTTACGGAAGGCAAGGAGCCGTGCAAAAAAAGTTTGCAACGATTACAACCTCACTAAGCTTGGTCAGGACATTGCGAATAGCGATAAACTAAGTCTCAATATGTTCTTTTCTGCCAAAACGGACAAGCCTGACTGCCCGCTCCGTGTGATAGTCTCAGAGAGGGGTACTTGGAAGAAGTGCCTCGCTGAATTCATTAAGCGGCAACTCGCCGTAATCTCTGTTGACGATCCTTTCCAGGTAAAAAATTCGGACCAAGTAACTGACTTCCTGACGACGCACAATGCTGATGAACTTTTAGCTTTTTCTATTGACGTGAAAGACTTGTTCTATTCGATTCCCTATGACGAACTGATAACCAGTGTCAGTGAATGCATTGACCGACATGGCGTGGTTGCCTTTCAATTCATACTGGTGTGGCACCACAGGGACAGGGACAGAGACAGAGTGACAACAACACAAGAGCACTTGTGTTGTTGTCACTCTGTCTGTGTCCCTGTCCCTGTGGTGCCACACCAGTATGAATTCGTACCAACTCGCCCAATTTTCAACCCTTTTGCCTTTCAAAACGCTTCCGGTATCTCTGTAGCAAGATTTCTGCATCTGCTTTCCTTGTACCTGCAATCAACTTTCGCTGAGTGGAACTCACCCATCTTCATTCAAAAAAACGCCATATGCATAGGCTCCTGTATCGCCCCCATACTCAGTGACATTTATCTCGCCAGATGCGATCGACCGTGCTCTCAACGAATGCCTAGGGAAAACTAAGGTTGTAAAAACATTTAGATTTGTCGACGACTACCTTGTTTTTGTTAAGTGCTCTAGACTGGAGTTTGAAACCGAGGTGTCTCGTAGTCTGTCCATTTTTTCTGACGCTCTCTCCCCTCTTGAGATCACTTATGAAACCACTGTCCACAACCGCAACAAGTTTCTAGACCTTGGCCTGTACTTCACTCCTAGCCACGTTTGCTGGGCTTTCGAACCTCGAGGTAACAAGCCCCTTCTTCACTATGCCCCTAAGCCCCTTTTTCCCCTTCTTCCCTATGGTTCTTGCCATTCCAAGCTCATTAAGAGGGGTATCATAGGGTCCTGTTTGAACAGCTCATTAACAGAATCCTGCCACCACAGACTGCACTCTAGCGTTTCACAACAGGTAAAAAGGTTGCTCTCGGCAGGTTACCCCCTAGAACTTATCACGTCAGTAGCTGAGTCGGCCCTAAAGAAGAGCAAGTCATCAACCAGCTACACGAGACGGCCAGGAATCGGACAACAACCGCAAACGTGTCGCTGTGATTCCATATCTACATGGAATTTCACACTCCCTGAAAAAAGTGGGGAAAAAGCATGTGTCGATGTTGTGTTTTCCGCGCCTGATCGTCTGGCTGGTTTGTGCTGATCTGTTAATGAGATCACAGGAAAAGTGGCGAAGTGCACAACTAAGCACCAGTCACGCTTCGTCCCTTGTGATAAGGGGGTTGTTTATAACATCCCTCTGCCCTGTGGAGGGCAGTACGTTGGACAGACGGGACGATGTATCAAGAAAAGGCTGAGCGAACACAGCTATAAAGTGTGAAAAGTAGTTTGCGGTCACCTCGGCATTCATTGCCGGGATTGTGAATGTGCAAAGACAGAGAAAAAACAGTGCGTACCGCTATATCATGAAACCAAGGTCATTGCCAAAAATCGGGAAAAAACTGCGAGGGAAATTATCGAGGCCTAAAACATATTCAAGCAGGGAAATTCATGTATAAGCACTCCTTCGCTAACACTACTGCAAAAAGAGCTGTCACTCCTGGGGGCTGATAATCTCCGCTGATTTCTAGCGCGCTTCTGTTGCTGGTGTCACATTTATGTTTTGTTTTTTTTTTTGTTTTTTTGCACTTTGCAAACCTTTCCCTCTCTGCCGACATCTATGTATTTA
Organism: Amblyomma mixtum; assembly: GCF_055824585.1. Classification (NCBI taxonomy): domain Eukaryota; kingdom Metazoa; phylum Arthropoda; class Arachnida; order Ixodida; family Ixodidae; genus Amblyomma; species Amblyomma mixtum. The sequence continues at coordinate 93,227,356 of NC_143021.1, forward strand.
TACTTGTGGGATCAGCAATAAACCCTCAGTTGTTAGTTAGAGCTGTTAGTCCGTTTTCTTGTCTTTTGTGCTCGTCTTCGTTCGCGCTGTTTATTCAAGACGATTTCTTTTTTGTTCTGTTCAAATTGTGAACTAAGTGCTTTGTATGTATGCTTCATATGCTTTCATTATCCCTGCCGCCGATGTAGTTTACGGTAAGGGAACGTTGTCAAGCCGCAATACTGCGGTTTTTTTAATCCTCCTCAGCCATGTGATTTTCTTTACATGTCTGGAATAAAGTTGACTTGATTTGACATGTAGAAAATGATAAATGAAAAGAATAAACTCGACAACACATTTCTGAAAAATAATAATGTGGATGCTTCAGGGCATTTTAAATATGCCTAAATCATTTAAACAAAAGACTCCAGAATGCAAAACGCGACTTCTTGTCTGAAATTTTTGACGGTACAAAAATTCAAACATTTACGGCAACAGCTTTCTTGAGTGTCTATTCTCGCAACCACATCTTTGATTTGAAAGAGTTAACTACCCCAGTAGCACAAGGTGGCGGGCCCATGCGGGTCCGACATGGGCAATGAGGGCTGGTGGCTGCCTGCAATAAACCCACATGGGTCCCCCGTGGGTGCATTGCTGGCACAAAACGCTGGGGCTGCCCAATTCGTGCCCGGATGGGACCCTCGTCGGCTAGGCATGGGCTTAAACAGACTGGGCAGCCCACCTAGGTCCCACCGCAGATACACGCGGGCTAGGATGCGGGCTCTATTATGGTAAAGCGCGGGACAACCCCAAAAGGCGCGGCCCGTACACCACCATGAGGAAGCCGCAGTGTTTTTGTGTGGGCAAAGAGCTAGTATTCCCGCCTTCATCCGACATGGGTCCCGCGTAGGAAATATAGGGGCTAAACTATGGGCTTCACAGTAGCGAATCGTTTCAGGCACGCAGTTTAGGCTGTCTTAGCAACACCGGCGAAGGTCCCGCGTGGGCTGGGCATGGGCACATTTGTCATTCCGACGTCTTCACCGCCTGTATTCTAAATCGGGTATGAAAGGGGTAAGCATGGGCTGCGTGCAGTTCATGTGCATAAAAGATGGGGCTACATGACGGTGAAGTGCGGGCACACCCAACAGGGGCTGCGTGCAGCGCCCTAACGGAGCCACTTGGGCTGTGTGTGGGCTAACACCAGTATTCCCGCCTGTAGCCTAAATTGGTCCTGCATAGAAAATATATGGGCTAGGCATGGGCACAATTGCGATTCCAACATCTTCCCCGCCTGTATCGTACATATCTGGTAGAAAAGGCCTAAGCATGAGCTGCGCAGTAGCAAAACATACATTGTGTGCGGGCAAACGGCTAGTATACCGGGTGTCCGAGCTAAATGTAACCAAAGTTTTAAAAAAGGCGAAGTGTCCTAGTCCAGTGAAACCACCTCAGGGTTGTTCATAGTCGCGTGGCCTAGTCTTGAGTATTTTTTTCGCTCTTCAATGTTAATTAATTAGTTAAGTTTAGTTAGCTAACTTTTTAATTATTAATTTGAGGAAGAAAGTGTCAATGCAAAAAGTTTTACACCACCTCGAAAAACCGCTAGTAGTGCGGTTTCCGTCAAGTTACGATTTGCGTAGCTTCATTTATTGGCCTTAAAAGAAGAGTTGTCACGTGACCAGCTGCTCGCACACTTCACTGTCCGAATGTGCACCCAAAGTTTCATCGAGGAGAGGACTTCAGAAAAAATGGATTTTATTCTTGAGGGCGCGTCTTGGGACGTTGAAGTGGCGCAGTTGTCATGTGAAAGCTTTTTCTTATTGTGCGGGTTATGGTTAAAGGCCGGTAAAAAAACTACTTTACGTAAATATTACTTTGCTGCAAATGTCTCAGTAACCTGTTTCTCAAAGCGATCTACAACTTTTCCATTGACACTTTGTTCCTCAAGTCAATGATTAAAAAGCTTGTTAATTAAGCTTAACTGGTTAGTCAACCTTGAAGAACGAAACAAATACTGCAGACTAGGTCACGCGACTCTAAACAACCCTTATTTGGTTTGAGACGGCTAGGACACCCCGTGTTTTTTAAAAGCTTGGTTACATTTAGGTGGGACATCTGGTATATCCGCCAGCAGCCTTCGTAAATCCTGCGCAGATCACTCTGGGCTTCACAGTGCAGAAACATCATACGCCATTAGCGAGTTGCCGGGCAAAACCTATCGGCAGTCCCACGTACACTAATTGTACACAGGAAGAGTTGACATTCTCGCATTTAGTCTGCCTGCATATTCTACATCAGAGGTAAAAGTGTTAAGCGTGCCCAAATAGCAAGACCTTGCACGTTTCACTCTGACGAAGAGCTGCTCTTTGAACGCCGTAATAACAAAAGAACCCACTTCTGAGATTTTTTGGTGCTTCTTTTGCGTTTATCGCATTGTATTTTTTTCTGGTGTGCTACGGTCGCCGCGGAGATAGCTGCCAGGATAAGGTTTCTTGCTTGTTTCAATGCACTTCAATTACGCCAGCACTGCAAGCGCTTTCGTCGTCTCCATGCAACATGTGGCTAATGGAATTCATGACTGGTTGATGAACATAGCGAGCCTCCGGCGACTACGCCAGAGGCTGCAAAAGGTTTGTTACTGTCGCGTAACAAACCGCGTAAAGTCCTCATAATATCGGCTGTCCTGAAAACACTTAACCTAGATCGAACTGTTTGCATTCTGACGAGGTTAATTTGACGCGTGAGTTCCCGCAGCTCTCTTTCGCGGTCCTTTTCCCGCTCTTCCCACTCTCGCGTCTCTTCATCGAGCCGTTTTTTTTCCATCTCTCTTTCATGCTCTTCGCGCTTCCTTTTTTCTTCATCCTCTCGCCTCTTTTGTTCCCGTGCCTTCTCTAATTCCTCCCGAATGTACTCCCAACATCCGACTATCTCCTCCGCGTCTGCACCGCTTGCCTCAATTGCCTCAATTAAGAGCGGTTTCCAACGGATAGACCCACAATCGATGCCCAATTTCCCGCATATCAAAACCAAGTCGGGTTTGCGCAGCTTTTTCCAGTCCATGTCTGCTGCCAGGCGACGGCTAGTCTCTACTAATGGTCAGAGACGATTCCCAGGCAATCTCTGGAGCCACATTACATTACCTAGGTTTACTAATTTCCAAAGTTGTATAACCTGGCAAAACTCAAAGAGACAAGACCGTGCACTTACCCATACCGGAGCCAGGACGCCGCGCAGACCATCCCACCGCTGCCACCAGTTGATGTGCTCGGGGATCGGGACCAGGGTCTTCACCGCATTAGGACGAAGCAGGCAGACTACGGAGAGAAGTCTTCAGGAGGAATAGCGAGCTTGAAGGTTTATTTTACATTTTGTACAGTAGCAAGTAGACCAAAGTCAGAAAATGGGGGAGGATCATCTGGCACCCCACAGATTGCTCCTTAAATGCAGTTCACATTCCCCAGGCACCCAGCTAGGGAATCTGATCTCTGATTGAGCGTCCAATGGGCCGCTAGCGTCTTCTTAGGCTCCGCCCTCCCCACGTGCCCGCGCACACCGCACAGACACACACACACACGGGCAAGGAGGAACTTGGCGTCTCTCAGTCGCGAACTGTTTGACAAGGCCCGAAGGTCGTTGCTGATGTGCGATGAGCTTGATCGATGGGGACGCGAGCGCTGACCGCTCACACCGGTGACCTCTTCAGGGACAAATCAGCCGTGTCGCCGCCCCGCTTTGTCGGCTCCTCAGGGCGCACGAGGGAAATGAGTTGGTGGCGCCGTCGCCCCCGCCGTCGTCGCCACTGGGTCTCTTCGGTCAGTCCACGGGCAGTACACCGCGCTCAGCCTTCCCGGCGAAGGGGAGACGCCTTTGTGTACGCCGACGCCGTCGCCAGTAGCTGCCCCACGCAGTGTTTCTTTTGTCACCCCCGAACAGCAGCGCTTTCCGTCGCAGTAGCCTGATGACGCCGGACTGGCTCGCCTGTTTCCGCTGCCCGCCCCCAGGAGCGCAGTTCGGCACCAGAGCTGCAGTCAGCACCGCCGGCGAAGGGGATTACAGCCTTTGTCTGCCGACGCCGTCGCCAGAAGCCGCCCCCAGGCACCCTTTTCCTTGCGTCGTCTCCGAAAAACAGCAGCGCTTTCGGTCGCATACCTGACGGTGCCTGACTGGCTCGCCGTTCCCCGCTGGCTGGGCCTCCGATCATTACAAGGTGGTTAAGGCAAAAACAGAGCTTCGGCTTGGCTGTCGTGACAAATGTGAGAATGTGGCAGCAGAGCTCCCTGCTTTTTATATAACAACCCGCCTTCATTTCCGCAGCCCTCCACTACGGCGTCTCTCATAGCCTTAGTCGCTTTGGGACGTTAAATCTCATAAACCAACCAAACCAACCAACTTTTTTATGAAAAGCATCAATAGCAGCAACAACCGGAAGCGCCAATCTTCTGAGCACCTGGAAATGATTCGTTGCACTTAGATCTCCGAAGCACCTTGTTAGGAAAGCTACAAGTCCAGCCTCGATTCCGCGGATGACATTGCTATGCAACCTAATTTCGGCTGATTACGCCAATAATGTTCCTCCCATCAAACCAATATCCGCTTCAATTTTTCTTTCACATGTCTGCACTTGCCAATGAAGGTATAATGCTTGCCTCCCGTGTCTTCTCAACTTGGCATGAGTCATGCATACATTGCAAGACGCCAAAAATTGGGGTGGAAATATTTTCAATCGTGAGTAACATTCAGTGAACAAAATACGTTTCTGAGGCCGCTTAACCGCCTGAGAAAAAAACTGATTTCTGTAAACTAGATGACACGTAGGCGCGCGGACAGATGAATGAGGAATGTAGTTTTCTATAACTGTAAGCCGCTGCGGTGGCTCAGTGGTTATGGTGCTCGGCTGCTGACCCGAAAGACGCCGGTTCGATCCCGGCCGCGCCGATCGAATTTCTTCGGAGGCGATATGCTAGAGGCCCGTGTGCTGTGCGATTGCAGCGCACTTTAAAGAACCCCAGGTGGTCGAAATTATCCGGAGCCCTCGACTACGGCGTCCCTAATAGCGTTAGTTGCTTTGGGAGATTAAACCCCATAGTACCAAACTATAATCACAGGTAAATAAAATGAACCTGATAAGAGATGCATCTAGACAACTAACACCCACCGGCGAAACCGTGAGCCTCTCTCATTGCCCGTTCTCGGTAGCATACGGCACGCAACGACGCGGTTTTTCATCATCGTCGAACTGCTCAAAGGGGCACGGCAGGGAAAAAAAGTGCCTATCAGGTTACTTTAAAGGTAGTTGAAGCAAATGGCATGCATGTTCATTAACTACAGGCGTATTAGAGCACCACACCGACACAACGACGTGGAGAAACATACACAAGCTCCAAACGGAGCCGCGACGACGCCACTTGAAAAAGTTGCAGTGGCGTCACCTGGTGGCTTCTACGCCAAAGAGCACGCCCGCTCCGTTCCGTTCGCGCCACTAGGATAGTATTCTAGTTCACTATAGGCAGGGTGTCGAACCGAAATTTTTTCGGGTTCGGTTCAGGTTCGGGTTCACACCTTTCGGGTTCAGTTCCGGGTTCGGCTCCAGAGCGACATTTCGTTCCGGTTCGAACCGGTTCGGACCATAATGAACCGGTTCAAACGGGCTCAGGACAAAAAAAAATTAGAACGTGAGATGGGTTTTAATCAACGTTTTTATATTGTTTACTTTTTTTCTGGCACATCGATATATCAAATAAAGAATGAAAAAATTTGTGTAATGCGGTATGTTCTCATTTTCCCCACTTTGTTTATTGTCCATAGCAAAAAGACTTATTTACGGAAAGAGCCACAAAACGAAATGAAATCGAAATTTATGTATATCGGCTGTGTACGCTATAATCCGTCTGGTTAGGCATAAGGCGAAAAGCCGGCGGATTTTTCATCTACAAAACCCACTAGCTTGAGCAGTTTTGGAGACCCCGTCGGGCGAGTAATTGGTCATCCTAAAGATGGAGTCAGTCCCGAATTTCTTGTGCGCAGTGCACTTACGCGGGCGCCGACATGACTCCCGCACGTGGCCTCTACGTTCCCGCACACTATTGAGAAACGAAGCTGTCATGTATCGGCACCTGTATACTGACAGACACCTTTCCGTCACCCCGAAACCGATTTGCTAGTAAACCCCCCCTCCTTTAATACATGGTACGAGAATATGCGAGAACTCCTCAACCGCTCATCCCCCACCCAACGAGAGCCTTTTGGGAGCACTGGCTCCCCCTATCCAGAGCTTACCAAACATATTTTATTTAAATCATCTCTTCGGTATCGCCTTTGTGACTCGTGCTATATATCTCGAGCTTCTATAGCTCAGTATCTTCAAAAACGCAGCTAATCGTGGCTTCTCACTAGTACAGGGACAAATTACAAATTTAGCTTATTATGATGACGTCGGCGTCTTTTGTTATGATAAAAAGAGTGTGATAAAAAACACACTCTTGGATGGGTTAAGAACACTTGTTTTCTGCACGGATGCAAATTGGCAACATTTTCGTAGGGATGTTGCCTTGCATCATTCTTGTAAATGCAGCATTCTGCTTTGTGGGGTTACTGGCACGGTTCGGACCCTGAACTCAGGGCCAACGCCACCCCGCTAGCTCGACCACACCTGCGGCCGCGAAGAACAACACCTCCGAGGAATAAGCCCGCAGGCAAAAACTTTAATTCAGATCTCCCAATGTCTTTCCTCGGTCGCGCGCAGGCAGCAGCGCCAGGCAACAGGCACAGGACACAGGCACAGGAGACAGGCACAGAGGAGTTCAGGTCACCTGGGCCGCCGCTGGTGTCGCGTCCGCTCTCCCTCAAGGCTCGCTGTCAACTCCCCATCCGACTGTCTCGTGGGCGCGGCCCGCGCGGCCGCCGAAACCGAGAGCGGTGGGCAAGGAGGGCTGCCCACGTGACGACGGGTAGATCGGGCTCCTCCCCTCCGCTCCCTCCGCCGCTGCGCCTAGTCGGGGGCCGCCAGAGGAAGAGCCGCGGTAGGCCACGAGAGAGAGAAGGGTGCATCCGGCGGGCGAGGGGCAACGTGCATCCCCACAGCTTAGAAGGTCTGCTTTCACTACATAGAATTTTTGTGACTTTTTCTAGGGCGCTGTCAAAGAGAACGTGTGCGTCTCATGATTTTTTGGGCCCTTGATAGAGTCTGGTGAATCAGCCGTGCACCATTTGTCTACCAACTTGTTTCAGGGCATTTATTTTCAAAACTACAAAACAACCCCTTTCTGGCCGCTGTGCTAAACGGGCGATTAAGTGCTCGTCTGCCTTTTCTGGACATTGTCGTGAGAGAATTTTATGCTAATACATTCGGGTTTCTCACTATTCAGTTTTCCTTCGGATACCTGTACAACCTCTCCACAAGGCAAATGACTAAGGTTGTGATCGGTCATTGCTTCCTCTACGCATATATCTGCAGTCTTACCTAGCCTTTTTTATACCTGTGTATTAAAGCGAATTCAGTGGATGTAGTCGAGCTCACTTGTAACGGCCGCAGATGTACGCTTGCTTATTACGAACGGGTACGATGCTACAGTCAAAATATGCATAAGGGCAATTGCAATTCGTCGCAGATACAACCAAAAACTTTGGCCGCACCACTCGGTTATAGCGAACGAGGAGGCGCCGTAAACTACCCCCGGAGTTGAAGAGGTTGTGCTTCCAGTAAGCGCGGATATGAGAGAGTGCCTCTCAACATTCACAACACCGTCCAGAAAAGAATATGTCGACCCAAAAATGCAATAAAAGGGGCACTGCAAGGGGCACTACACGCCGGAAAGTCCGGCGTGTGGAAACACTGTAAATGTAGCGTAAACACGGTAACCGTATTGTATAATTCTATTGAAGCAGTAAGTAACCGCCGGCCAAGCCCGCGTCTATGGCCTACGAGGGAATCATTTCCTGCGTGTTCGCTGGCTGGCCAAAGCATCCCAGGTGGAAGAAGCGCGGTGCGCTGGTAAAGGGACATCGCCGAAAACGAAACTACTGACCATGGTCATGAATCAACTAACAGCAGTGATTTGAGAATTTTGAAAGCCTTGCTAGCCATGCTGGTCATGTGGTATGCATTGCCTGCCCAGTCGGCTCCATCTTTTGCACTGCTGCCAATTTCAGGCAGCGTCATAGAGCGGGCAGTGCAACTGACGCACTCTGTGCCACGAGCGCTGCGCTACTTTCGTCGCTGCATGAGCCCAGGAACGAAGCAAGCCGCTCGAAACACACGTGACCAGACGCATGTAGATTTATGAAAACGCTTCGTTGACCCATAGCTGGCCAGATGTTTCCTCGGATAACTTGGGGACCAAAAAATGGCAGAAGCGCGTGCTCTGACGAAGACGTTGAACACGAAGCACGAGCCCTCCCGTATTGCCAGGAATTTTATTTTTATTTTATTTTATAGCTCCGGCGGGCCACCAGGCGTGCCACCGTTCAACCACTATTAGTTATACACAGTCCCTAAATTTGATAGTTGGCAGCAAGGGCCTCGACGAGGATTAAATGACTGTCCTAGATAGCCTGCAAAGAGCCGCTGCAGGCTCTGCTTTGCACAAACAGGCGCGCATAACGCAGTTCTATAACAAGTAAACGCCACTTTTAGCGGCCTTAATATTTTTGGCTGTTATACGAAGTGTCAACTTATTACAAGCATCGGATATAACGAACGGATTCCGCGTGACCGTTAGGTTCGTTTTTAATGGGCTCGAGTGTAGATTCAAACGGCCGGAAAAACCTTTTTCACGCTTCAAACATGGACATTACGTGTTAGGCCATACCTTCGCGCGAAGGAGGCGTTTGTGCCGTGGTCAGTGAACTGCTACCTGTGCGAGGAACGAGAAATCATTGAGCCACAAAATGATTTCTTTTGTCGTGATGCTGTGTTTTTTTCCACATAATTCAGCATACTGTTATAAAATGCATTGAAATCATGCACTTCACTACAACATTTCTGTCTGCGATGAAAGACTCCGGAAATCCGTGCGAACTCCTCGTGTTTAAGGATCACTTAGCGTATGGAAAAACCCGCATGATGGATGAACACGCTAAACACGAAGTCAGTGTTCAGAGAACAATGCTCTTTACCGCAGGAGGAATATGCTGTGCAAGTTCGGCCTCCTGTCTGGTTCCGGAAATTTGATGTGCGGGCGGAGTAAGGGAGTCTTGTTGGCGTAAGGACTTCTACCGAGATCTTTGAATTTGACAATTTGTCGTGAGGCACAAGGAGGGTCAGAAAGGCTTCTGATATGCCATGCAACCATGATATGAAGAAGCCTAGGACATGGACGAGTAGCCTAAGGCATCTCTAAACGGAGCTTTTCTGTTGCGCCGCCACAAGTACGAATCCAACTCGGAGTATGAATACTGTTTTAGTTGTTCTTTTCACTTCGTTAGCATTATAGCCTACTTTACCAAAAATAACCACACTATGTTTGAAGGGGGGGGCGGCGTGTGTGCGCGTGCGTGCGTGCGTGCGTGCGTGCGTGCGTGCGTGCGTGCGTGCAGTCTCCACCCTTGATGTTTAACAACGCACTTTCAACAAACTTCACCGTCCCCCCCATCGCCCACCTATGAGGCGGATTGTTGGGACTAACTTTCTGCCGCCCTAGTCCTAGTGTCGTCAGCTGTCGGAGACAACGAGCGCTTAAAAAGTAAATGTTGCACTACCTACTGCGGTGGCTCAGACTCTAGGGCACTCGGCTACTTATTCGATGGGTTCGAGCCCGGCGGCGTTTCGAAGGAGGCGAAACGCAAAAGGCGCCCGTGTGCTGTGGGGTGTCAGTGCGCGTTAAAGGTCTCTAGTTGTTCCAAATTATTCCGGAGCTCTCCAGTACGGCACCCTATTCTCTCTTTCTTCTTTGACTCCCACCTTCCTTGCTTCCCTTACGGCGCGGGTGAGGTATCTATCCAGAAGTGAAACTGTTACTGCGCCATTTCCTTTCCTCAAAATTCATCACCACAACGTTGTTGGGTCGTTGCGCTAATGTTTCATAAATTTGAGGTAAATGGCATAAAGAACCGGAAGGTATTCTTAATAGGTGTTTGAAGTACTATGCATAACTAATTTTACTGCGTGTTTTATTCTTTCAAATGATGCACTAGATAATGGAATACCTGTATCACCGTGAGGTATTCGCCTACGGCCGCTGAATAATTCAGAAAAGAACTTATCCTCTCATGCTGTTTCGGTCGCGGTTTCATCAACCGAACGATGCTATAACGTGTAGGTGAACTTTGGGGTACGTGAGGCGCGGAAAGACTGTGATATAAACACTGATACGTTGTTTTGAGTCACTACTGCACTTAAACGATCGTGCTTCATAGGCTAGTATTACAACAAACTGCATATTAACAGTTATATTGCCGTTTTTTTTTTCGTGGCTAATGTAACCTGAACTCAATTACACCTCAGAGCCGTCGCTGTGTTGATAAAACCAGAACAGCGTCAAGGAGAAATTCAAATATAATTTATTTGTTGGTCGTAGGCGAATACCACGGGGTGCTCCATGTGCACCAATGTCGAAAGCATCGCTTGAAAGCAGGAAACCCGCAAGCAAAAAATTGGTGTCTATAGACCTTTATTCAGTTACATCCGTGCTAACAATTTGATTACAACCATACACAAACAGGCAAAGGGGGAGGAGTAATAATTCAAGATTTCATATAAACCTAACGTACAATATCTGTTTATGTCTTTGTTTATGTTTACGTCTGTTTCACAAAATCCCTCATCTCAGAGACTCGCTACTTCTGCCGCCTTCATATATTTCTTCCCTCAGCGACCATCAGTTCAAGGTTGAAGTGTGAAGCAGTCTAACCCAGTTTCATTTTTTCTCATTCATCCCCAAGACAGCTAAGAAATGTAACCACCCTCCCGCTTCCATCGCATGCGTTACAAACTCCGGAGTTACTTAAGAATGTTGTTAGAGATTATATAATATAATTCTGCTCTACCAATACTGTTCTTGTATATTTCTTGTTACTGCCCACTCCTCTCTGTAATGCTTCGTCCCTGCGAATAAATAAATAAATAAAAATAAATAAATTCTTTAGAATCGGTGCCAGTACATCACAGAAGCGTCAATTAGGTTTCTTCCCAGACACCACACTTCATTTAATTATGTTGTCGCATATACTTGGTTCCATTTTCGCACTTTCTAGCGCAGACAGCTTCGGATGGGTAAACCCACGCGCTGGACTATCTCATTTTGTCTGAAAAAGAAAGTGTGCCGGGTGAAAAAAAAATGGCGCTGAACCGAGTCCCGAACCGGTTCGGAGTGGTTCCTTTGAATCGTTCCGGTTCGGGTTCAGTTCCAAGATGGCGAAAAAATATGGGTTCGGTTCGGCTCCGGTTCCGGGTGAAAATTCGGGTTCGGTTCCGGTTTCGCGTTCAGGTTCGGTTCCGGTTCGACACCCTGATAGGTGAGTGGCATCCCTTCCCATCTTCGCCGTTTTCTTCTCTGCAGCTTCATACCATCTCGAGATTCCGGAGGGATCCAGCTTCAAGCACGTGCACTGCGTGCGAAGTGATACTGCGATATATTTCAAAAGATATTAAGGACGCGGCCCCGACGAAGGCAGACACTACTCAGGATGACTGTTCAGGAATTTTTTTAAAGCGTTGGAGGTGGTATGGCTTCGAATAGCAGGAAGGAAAGAAAGTACGGAAGTTTTTGTGTGCCACGCGTACAACAAGAGAACGACGAGAGAGCATTCTATTGATTCCGCTGAACGTGACCGTGCCCGTCCTAAGCTGCACCAAACTACAGCTGTCCAGAAGCAAGCTCTGATCTAGTGAGTTCAGGGCGTTAGTGAGAATCAAGCAGTTATATTATATTTTGTTACGAAGTGCAGACTTGCATGTGCAAACCCGAGAGCTCAGAAGTGAACTGGTACATGTAAAAGGTAAAATCGGGAAAAAGAAATTTCCCAATCGTCGTGAACGAATTCCCGAGTGCCGATTGCGCAGCTGTGTGCATCGTAAAATCAGTACATTTTGAATGAATGTTCCGGGATAACAAGAAAGATGTAAGGAATCTGCGAGTGACTTTGAATGCGGTGGCCGAACGTGTGGTATCTAGCAGCCACAACGACAGTGCGCAGGCACGTGTGATTGCCGAAGAAAAGAACAGGGTTCCATGGTCCTATCTTGAGTGCCTCATTATTCAGACCACAGCACACAGAATAAACCGCCATGATGGTTATTTGCTTCCAGTGCACACAATGTTGTGTAGGATTTGTCATACACCATACCTAAAACGACGATTCTTCGTTTCACCCTAATTGTGGGAGCCGAAACGTCATCTTGTTATTTTTGTCGACGTCGTTTAATTTCTACTAAATCTGAGCAATAAACTTCTACTTTTTCTCCCAAATATCGCCGAAGCACTGGCTCGATACCCGTAGAAAGCGTAGTCAAAGGCCACAGGAGAGCCAGACGCGAAGCCAAGGGGATGACATAAGCAAAGCGAAAAAGAAACGTGTAAAAGTGCACACAGCTCTTTCAAATTTTGATTCCAACAAAAACAAGATGCGAAGCTTGCTTATCACTGTGAAAACCTACGAAGTGTTAAAGTAAATCGCCAGTCAAAAACATAGCAAAGTTTTGTCGCTTAAAGAACCGAGAGAAAACACGCTTAAAAAGTTTGCAAAATACTATTTTTTCGTGGCAGTGCTCGAGAACACTGCGTATGAAGTCAAGAGCTAAGCTGGATTCAAGTGAAGAGGAGTATACGGAATTAAAATTTCGTTAATTAATTAGTTCGTTAATGGCTGCCAAGGCGTGCGGGAATTCCCCGGCGTGCAGAGCTTCCTGACCCGCCTGGAGCGAAGCGACTGACTGGTCGCGACCGTAGTAGCTGCGTAATGTCTGGAAGAATTTAGCGATAACCACCTCAAACCGACGTACGCAAACACGTGTGATCGACAAGAGCCCGAGTGAGAAAAAGTCGCCTAAAAGGGCTCGCCAATTTTCGACCATGCTCCTCTGCTTATAGAAGTGCATTGTTTGCCTCAGATTATGATCGGAGTATAAAGTAGGGACTGAGCGAGTTTATGCTCTCCTGATGTCTTTCAGAGCTCCTCTAAAAATTCTAAAAACATCATTATTTCCACATGTCTCATTGCAGTTAATTCTGGACATCCCATCTATGCTACAATGTCCAGAGTGACCCTATCTGCAGAGGGTGCTCTGATTAGTATCGCGCTCCATCAAAGTACACGGATGTACTCGAACAAATGGTTTTGCGTCATCGGCCAACACAGCGGCTCGAGTACATTAGGTGAGCTCGCAAGGCGGATTTTATTCAGCAATGCAGGCGTTCCGACGCAGTGAATGTGCAACCTGTGCAGGACAGTGGTTGCATATTAATATACTGCTCTGAGTCTACTTCATCTCCCTTTACTTGAGTATCATGATTGACAGTTTAACAAGCTTATTAAGTTTTGCATAAGATAATCTGTATAGCCTAGTTGTACTTTCGCAACTGTTTCCTTCCCTCGTGGAGCTTTTATTTAACACCAGCTAAAAACTTGCTCTCCACAGTGGCGCCTCCCAGTCAAAACACACTACAGGATTCTAAGACAGAAAATTTCTGTAGTCGTTAGTCTAGTCATGTTTTAGGCATGTCTTCTGTAGTCTGCCTTGTCTTCTGCAATCTGTCTATTGTCTTGTAGTCTGTCTTGTATTCTGTAGTCTGTCTTGTGTAGTGCCTCATACGCTGTGCCAAGATCGTTACTGTGCAGTTCTTGTGCTAACCATCACCTGCCAGTTGACACAGGCTTTGTGTATTCTGAACTCATGTACAGGAATGCACAGGTTGTTAACAGACACCTCTCAATTGCCACAAGCTTTGCGCATTCCACCGTAATTTATGCAGAATACCCCATAGCATAATTGAAATAAAAATGATAAATTTAATTATTGTTATGCTTTTTTTAAGTTTGCTTAAGCACGCTCTCCAGTGCTCTCCTTGCAGCAGATTCCTAGCTGCATCTCCAATGAGCCAAGGAAAGTGGTCTTGTCTTTGCTGAAAAAACAAATTATTGTAATAATCAATGCTGGCAGACACCCATTGCAGCGTAAAGCCGAGCAGTTGGAGGAGCGGGTGGCAGCGCTCCCGAACCAAATTATGATTGCGGTCCGCGAGTCCTTTCAGGACATGTTCAGGACCGCATTTGCTGCAATGCTTCCCGACATTGCGTCCCAGGTGACTGACTCTGTCCTTAAGGCGGTGCAGCCCTGGGTCAGCTTCCAAATAAAAAATTTTCTCTCCTGCGACTCCTCGCAGCTAAAACGCAAAATAGCTCCTCGACAGGCAGCGGAAGAAAGCGGTTCCGGCCCGATAGCCGCGGCGTTGATGCAGCCCTTACCTGGGGCTGCGCCGGCCCCCGAACCGAGTGGCTACCCAGCACCGCAAAATAAAAACATCAATATGGCTGGCAAACCTTCTCAGAAAGCTAAAAAATTAGACCAATTCGAAATCATTCAATGGAACTGCAGGGGTTTAGAGCCTACAAAAAACGGTCACATCTCCAGCTCTACCTGGCGTCCCTTGGTGACATGCCGGCGCTTCTTGCTTTGCAAGAGCCCGGCAATGATGTTAAATTCTCTGGGTATAGATCGTTTCAGGGGGGCCCCTCGACCTGCATCCTGGTCCATAAAGCATACACCGCGATTCAGGTCGATCATGATTTGGAGACTGAGCAGGAATACACCATGGTGAGGGTTCTGCCTCTCAGGCGCCCCGACCCGTCAATACATGTACTTAATGTGTATTTCCCCCCGCATAAGGCGCGTGTAACTTTCAGCGAAATTTTCTATCGTGCTCTCAAATCGGCTAACAATGAACCCCTGGTGATAGTTGGGGATTTCAACGCACCCAGTCTACACTGGGGCTATCACTTCGAGAAAGCAGGGGGACGCAAGCTGGCGGAGCTCATCTCCACCCTTCGTCTTACGTTGCTCACGGATCCGTCTTGCCCCACACGTGTGGGCAACTCAGTCACCCGTGACACGTGTCCTGACTTATCTCTGGTTAGGAACACTACAAACGCCACATGGGAGAACCTGGGGGATACCCTGGGCAGCGACCAGTGCCATCTCCGCATCACGCTTTTGGCGAAGGCAGCCCGTAAAAAATGGGGACAGGCGAAAATAACCAATTGGCAGCAATTTCGAACTCAGAAGGAACCAGCGCACAAAACACAACGGACCAGAAAAAGGCGGAACACGACGGACAGGAGCGCTGAAGGAACTTGTGTCGAATGCAAAAACCAAAGGTTCTTGCCCTGCATGTGGCAGCCGCTGACAGGGCCACAGCTTGAGACTGGCTAACAGCAAACGATGAAAAAGAGCCCATTGTACAAGAAAAAAATTTGAGCAACACTTGTTGTTGGGCTAGTTGGTAATACATACTTCTGAAGGCACAAGCGCACAAAACACAACGGACAAGAAAAAGGCGGAACACGACGGACAGGAGCGCTGAAGGAACTTGTGTCGAATGCAAAAACCAAAGGTTCTTGCCCTGCATGTGGCAGCCGCTGACAGGGCCACAGCTTGAGACTGGCTAACAGCAAACGATGAAAAAGAGCCCATTGTACAAGAAATAAATTTGAGCAACACTTGTTGTTGGGCTAGTTGGTAATACATACTTCTGAAGGAACCAGCACACAAAACACAACGAACAAGAAAAAGGCGGAACACGACGGACAGGAGCGCTGAAGAAACTTGTGTCGAATGCAAAAACCAAAGGATCTTGCCCTGCATGTGGCAGCCGCTGACAGGGCCACAGCTTGAGACTGGCTAACAGCAAACGATGAAAA
This sequence comes from Amblyomma mixtum, assembly GCF_055824585.1. Classification (NCBI taxonomy): domain Eukaryota; kingdom Metazoa; phylum Arthropoda; class Arachnida; order Ixodida; family Ixodidae; genus Amblyomma; species Amblyomma mixtum. Next base: position 93,243,190 of record NC_143021.1, read on the forward strand.
AGAGCCCATTGTACAAGAAATAAATTTGAGCAACACTTGTTGTTGGGCTAGTTGGTAATACATACTTCTGAAGGAACCAGGGCACAAAACACAACGGACAAGAAAAAGGCGGAACACGACGGACAGGAGCGCTGAAGGAACTTGTGTCGAATGCAAAAACCAAAGGTTCTTGCCCTGCATGTGGCAGCCGCTGAAAGGGCCACAGCTTGAGACTGGCTAACAGCAAACGATGAAAAAGAGCCCATTGTACAAGAAATAAATTTGAGCAACACTTGTTGTTGGGCTAGTTGGTACTACATACTTCTGAAGGAACCAGCGTACAAAACACAACGGACAAGAAAAAGGCGGAACACGACGGACAGGAGCGCTGAAGAAACTTGTGTCGAATGCAAAAACCAAAGGATCTTGCCCTGCATGTGGCAGCCGCTGACAGGGCCACAGCTTGAGACTGGCTAACAGCAAACGATGAAAAAGAGCCCATTGTACAAGAAATAAATTTGAGCAACACTTGTTGTTGGGCTAGTTGGTAATACATACTTCTGAAGGAACCAGGGCACAAAACACAACGGACAAGAAAAAGGCGGAACACGACGGACAGGAGCGCTGAAGGAACTTGTGTCGAATGCAAAAACCAAAGGTTCTTGCCCTGCATGTGGCAGCCGCTGAAAGGGCCACAGCTTGAGACTGGCTAACAGCAAACGATGAAAAAGAGCCCATTGTACAAGAAATAAATTTGAGCAACACTTGTTGTTGGGCTAGTTGGTACTACATACTTCTGAAGGAACCAGCGCACAAAACACAACGGACAAGAAAAAGGCGGAACACGACGGACAGGAGCGCTGAAGGAACTTGTGTCGAATGCAAAAACCAAAGGTTCTTGCCCTGCATATGGCAGCCGCTGACAGGCCCACAGCTTGAGACTGGCTAACAGCAAACGATGAAAAAGAGCCCATCGTACAAGAAATAAATTTGAGCAACACTTGTTGTTGGGCTAGTTGGTAATACATACTTCTGAAGGAACCAGCGCACAAAACACAACGGACAAGAAAAAGGCGGAACACGACGGACAGGAGCGCTGAAGGAACTTGTGTCGAATGCAAAAACCAAAGGTTCTTGCCCTGCATGTGGCAACCGCTGACAGGGCCACAACTTGAGACTGGCTAGCAGCAAACAATGAAAAAGAGCCCATTGTACAAGAAATAAATTTGCTGTTAGCCAGTCTCAAGCTGTGGCCCTGTCAGCGGCTGCCACATGCAGGGCAAGAACCTTTGGTTTTTGCATTCGACACAAGTTCCTTCAGCGCTCCTGTCCGTCGTGTTCCGCCTTTTTCTTGTCCGTTGTGTTTTGTGCGCTGGTTCCTTCAGAAGTATGTATTACCAACTAGCCCAACAACAACTGTTGCTCAAATTTATTACTTGTACAATGGGCTCTTTTTCATCGTTTGCTGTTAGCCATTCTCAAGCTATGGCCCTGTCAGCGGCTGCCACATGCATGGCAAGAACCTTTGGTTTTTGCATTCGACACAAGTTCCTTCAGCGCTCCTGTCCGTCGTGTTCCGCCTTTTTCTTGTCCGTTGTGTTTTGTGCGCTGGTTCCTTCAGAACTATATATTACCAACTAGCCCAACAACAAGTGTTGCTCAATTTTATTTCTTGTACAATGGGCTCTTTTTCATCGTTTGCTGTTAGCCAGTCTCAAGCTGTGGCCCTTTCAGCGGCTGCCACATGCAGGGCAAGAACCTTTGGTTTCTGCATTCGACACAAGTTCGTTCAGCGCTCCTGTCCGCCGTGTTCCGCCTTTTTCTTGTCCGTTGTGTTTTGTGCGCTGGTTCCTTCAGAAGTATGTATTACCAACTAGCCCAACAACAAGTGTTCTTTGAACTCAGGACGTCCCTCCCGTACTATTCTCCGACGGCTATGCGGAGTGGGCAACACAGGTCACCAACATACAGAAACAACACACGCAAACACTTCACACCACCGACGAGACCCCCGCAGTGGACAATCACCTTTTTATTGGTCCTCTAAAAAAAAAGAGGTAAAAAAAACATAAAAGAAAGAGAGAGGATGCCTGGACCAGCAATGCTTTGCCAGGCTTAACGCCAATTCAAAATAAATGAAAAATAACTAAATGTTTCAAAGAAGAAAAAAAAATTAAGCGAAAAACAGAGCATACAAAAAAACTCATAAGAAAAGAAAACAAAAGTCTCGTCATAGTAAGTTAGACGCAGGCAGATAGCCAAAGCACAGCATGCAGTCCGCGAAATAAATAAAAATAATAATAAAAAGAAAACCCAAGTCACTGCAAAGTCATTGTCACCGTAACAGTCAAAGAAAGCACTGAGCGCCGGCCACAAAATAAAGATCACAAAAATAAAAACATAATCAAGACAAAAGAAAAAAAAACCGAGGTCACAGTCACTCAGACAAGGACACAGTCACAGTCACGCAGTCAATACAAAGTCGCAGTCACATAGTCAAGGACGTAGTCACAGTCACGCCACGACAAAGCCACCTATGCTCAATAAAGGAGCACGGGGCGCTCCGCTGTGCAAAGCTTGGGGAAGAGAGATTAGAGGAAAGAGAGAAATCAGCGTGAATAATTTGGAATTTTACTACTTATGAGGTGAACCATTTGAAGGAGAAGAGCACAAGCAGCAGGGTTTCGGAGAAGGGAGGGGTAAACAGATGGTGTGATGTCCGATGAGCAAAGAGATTTTAAACGAGAAACTAAAGAAGCAGTAATAGAACAGTCCCGGAAATAATGACGGATATTTTCACATAACAATCCACAAGAACAAGTTGAAGACGGAGAGAGGCCAAATCTTTTAAAATAGAACGGAAATCTACCATGCCCAGTAAGTAACGTTATTAGAGGATTCCTGTGTAGACGAATAAGGGGAATGTTAAGTGTATCAGGGATCCAATTGAATAGTTCAGTGCCACCATTATTCTCGCGCCAAAAAATGCTCCATAAAAGAAGTGAAGAATAATGCAAACGGGAACGAACGCAACGGCGTGAAAGGGTAGAAATATATAAACTTCCAAACTGGCCGGCACTACCAGCAGCTTGGTCGGCTAACTCGTTTCCAAAGATTCCAGAATGACCCCGGATATGAAATAAAAGAAATGGGGCTAAAGAAGACAAACGATAGAGATCTTTCTTAATTGCAATAATAGTCGGATTGTAAGAAGTAACTGAAGACAGCGCAGAAAGCAGAGACAGAGAATCAGTGTAAAAATGAACAGGCGTAGAGGGAGGGTTCTGAATAGCATAAACAACAGCAGAATGAAAGGCTACAAGCTCAGCGGCATAGGCGCTAGAGGGTGGTTCTAAAGATAGACGGTGTACATGGACAATATTTTGTGTTGAGCTAAGAACAACAAATGCTGCACCAGCTGAGCGAGGAGTGAAAGACCCATCAGTGTAAATATGCAGGGCACGTTGACAAGAAAAGAATACAGCTTCTTGAGAACTAAGTTGAACAAAAGAAAATTTGAATTTTAATGAGGGATGGTCTGACCAGGGATCAAATAAAGGTTGAATGTGAGAGGGATCATAAAAAGTATTGCCGTACACTACGGATTGACGTAACGTGAAAAGCATAAACTCTGCGCATAACTGGTCCAGATAGATAGGCAGAGGAAGAACGTTCGCAAGAACATGAAGAGCAGCGGTTCGCGTAGTATGATAGGCACCAGTAAGAGCCAGAAGGGGAATTCGTTGAAGCGATAAAACACGATCTCTTAGCCGAGAAAGGGGGCAATGAAACCACCAAGCTGGGGCGGCATAGGTAATTGTAGGGAGAATAACCTGATGATAAATTTGGCGCATATGAGAAGGAGAAACACGAAAATGGAAATGGAACCAGTTAAGGAGCTTGGTGGTAGATGCAAGAATTTTCGTTTGCAAATAATTAACATGGGGAATAAAGCTTAAGTAAGAGTCAAAGACAACACCTAATAATTTAATACTCGGTTCACACTTGAGACTGTAAGTGTCTAGTCGAATAGTCGGCTTACGCTTATGTAACGCCGGAGCTCCATTAAAAAACAAAACATAAGAACACTTTTCTGGGTTTAACTGAACGCGGGACGTGGTACACCAGTTTTGGATTAAAGTTAAAACATTTGAGCCCAGCGTTGACAACTCGCGGCTAGTTTTGCCAGGGATGAGTACAATGGTGTCATCTGCATATGCCTGAATGTGGATAGGTGAGGGCACAGGAAGGTTTAGGAGATCATATAGCAAAATGTTCCAAAGCAGTGGCGAAAGTGGTGAACCCTGCGGACTGCCGAGGGAAGAAGGCACAGAAAGAGTACAAGAAGGAGATTGATAGGTCAAATTGCGGTTATGAAGGAAAGACTCCAGAAGGGAATATAGATTTCGAGGGCAACGATGCTTTCGTAAAAAATGTAAAACCAGAGGGTGCCAAACACTATCAAATGCTCCTCTGAAATCCAGAGAAATTAGAACCACAGGAATTTTTTGTTGTTTATAACTATGTAAGAACTCCCGCAAATGATATAGAGCCTGAAGAGAACTGCGACCATGCGTGAAACCATACTGATTTCTATGAAGTAATTTGTTTTGGCGCAGGAAGTAATACAGCCGACCATATATTAAACGCTCGAGCACCTTACCGAAAGACGAATTAATACAGATCGGTCGGTAAGAATTTGGAAGGTGCTTTGGTCTGTTCGGTTTGGGAATGAAAGTAATTCTGCCAATTCTCCATGTCTGCGGAAAGTAACCCAAGTGCAAGGCAGAATTAAAGAGGGAGACGAAAAACAAGGGATGAGCGTTAAACAAGGCGACAACAAAACGGGGAGAGATAAGATCAGTCCCTGGAGAAGACGACAAATCTAATGAATTGATGACAGCTTCGATCTCCGCAGCAGTGAACGGTAAATCTTGGACTGGGTTATTGTAAGGCTGCGCAGTAATGTCCCGAACATGAGTATGAAAAGGGAGATCACGGGAAGAATCATCTGTATCGACGTGAGTACGAAGGAGCAACTGTATAGCGTCAGGAAGCGTTTCAGTATATGTGCCATCAGCGTACCGTAGAGGAGGGATAATGGAAGGGCACCTGAGCTTACCAAAAGCATGTTTATATGGCTTACCAAAGAGATATTTACGTGTAGCTGTGGAGCAGATCTCTTTTATATAACTATCATGTGTGGTTCTGATGTTAGAGCGATACTGAGCAAGAGCTTTATAATAAATTGAACGCTGAAGAATTCTCAGCTGTGCGTCTGAAATGCGTTGAAAACGGCGACGAAGAGCGCGCACACGGGACCTCTCCATGCTCAAATCAGCCGTCCACCAAATGGAACCCTCGGGAAAATGTGGTTTAACCAAACGCAAGTTTTTCTTGTAAAGTGACATAAAGGTGGCGTTAAATTTTGAAAGGACATGATCAAGAGCACACGCCGAATGAAACTGATAATTGTAAAAAGATTTGAACCAAGGCAACGAAGTTAACTGGGCAATTAAGCGGCTGGAGCTGGCTCTGGTAAGCCGCTTGAACGGCGACAACGGTTGGGAAAGAAAAGAGTATGTAATAAATCTGTGTTCGGAAAGAGATAAATCAGGAATGACTTCCCAGGAGTAGCCCTTTGCAAGCAAACTAGGTGAAGCGAGACTAATGTCAATCCAACTGGAGGCATATGGAGTTTCATAAGTTGGTAAAGAGTCCGGATTATTCAGAAGAACCAGGGCATTAGAAGCCGCAAAAGCTTCAACATGAGTTCCTCTAGCATGAGTGGTATTGCCACCCCATAAAATGTTTTTTGCATTAAAATCACCGCAAATGATAATTTTGTCAGTGGGTGAAGTCTGAATACAAGTGGTGAGCAAAGCCAGAGATACTGTAATATCGGCGCGAGGCGGTACATATACTGCTACAAAAAGGAATTGATCAGTCGATGTCGAACATAAGATGGAAACAACTTCAGGAGAAATTAACGTAGGGAAGATATCAAAGGTAGGATTGTGTAGCAATATGACACAGCGAGGATTTTCGGGAGACAGGATTTTGTAAAAAGTGGAGGGAATTCCTACAAATTCGTTATGGGTATTAATATATGGATCTCCGACAGTGGTGATTGTGATATTATTGTCCAAAATATATTTAACCATCGGGGCAGTCGCACACCGGGTGTGATCCAAATTGACTTGGAGAAAATTGATGTGGTCGGGCGGAGGACACGGGGTTACATGAGGAGCGCTACGAGCCATAATTAGTGCGGGAACGGATTCTCTCCGTACGTTCACGCAAGAGTGAACAAGAGAAATGCCCGGCAGGATGATCGGACGAGCGACCGGCGGCCGCGCAAGGGGCGCACTTCCGTTGGGGATCCTGGATGGAAATTGGGCAGGCGGCCAAGGCATGTGACCCCGCACAGCGGGTGCAACAAGCCTTTGAAGGGTCATTTTTCAACGTGCAAGCCGTCAAAGCGTGGCCATATTGAGCGCAATAAGTGCAGAGCGGCACATGCAGGTCTTCGCGCACCTCAACTGAAGTCCACCCGAGGGTCACGCGACGTGCCTCGCATAAACGGACGAAAGCAGGAGGATCCACCTCGTGGACGTGGACGAACTGTCCGGATTTTTGGGGAAATGAGAGTCTGACCTTACAGGAGGATGGGTCCAGATGAAGGTTAGGGTTCCGGCGGTTGAGTGCCGTAACTAGGTCCTGTGGCCGCACGTCGGGGTCGACCCCTGCCAGGCGAATGTGCGGGTTCCTCTGTCGCGGGACACGGACCTTAATCGCGGTTCTAGTGGCTTCGATGCGGGTAATGGCGGCCTTGAGACGGTCCAGGTCTGCAGGGTCACTGGAGGCAACCGTGAGGGCACGAGGGGAAGGCCGAAGGGCAACAGCTACGATTCCCTCGGCCTCGGGATCGATGTTTTCCCTAATCAATGCAGCCACCTCACGGCCGACGTCTGCTGAAGCCGCGACGGAAGTTAAAAACATCTGATGCGGCAGGGGGTTCGGTCGGGTGATCCCAGCAGGTGGAGGCTGTGGCTGGCCAGGAGTCGCGTCCAGGGCTGAAATTCCGATGTCCCTCTGAACCGGAACAGGAGCACCACGCAGGGCATCTGCGAAAGTCCGGGGGACCAATGCCTCCTGCCTCAGGTCGCGAAGTTCCGCCTCAGCCGCGGTGACCCTAGCAGACATCTCCGCAAGCTGTACTTTAACGGCGTCCAGCTCGCGCTCTCTGGCTTCCAATGAGGTCTGCAGCGTCCTTGAAAAATTGGTCTCGGCGACCGCGCACGCAAAAAAATGTGCCGTTTGGCGGTACAGGTCGCAAACCAGAGACAGTAGGACTGCGCGAGCTGCCGGGCCTATCTTATTGTCCTTGTCCAAGATCGCTGTCATTAGCTGTTCGTGACCCCGCATGGCAACAGCGTCCGTGCCCAACTCCAAACGGGCGGGTTGAGGCGACTCCGGAAGCCTTGCTGGCTGCGAGAGACCAGGGGACCACAAGGCCTGGGAGACTCCAGGTTCTACGGGGCCACAGGAGGCGCCTCCGGAATGGTGTGCAAGGGCAGGATCCTCAGGCACGCCAGCGTGCAAAGGGATGTCCGTGTGATGGTCCGAAGACTTGTCCGAGGTAGATTCAGGATTTGCCGCACACGAAGAAGAGCCGCTCGAGGGTGGCGGGCCATCTGGAGTAACCCGATCGGCCATGGCCAAGCTGGCAGCTGGTAGGCCTAACCAGCCAGCCGCCAGAGACCACAAGCCGCCGAAACTGCGAAAAGAAAACACGGACCTCAAAGGGGGAGGCCACTCGGAGGGTCCCCCGACGTCTTACAGGGCCCCTCCGAGTAACAGGATGTCCCAAGAGGCCGTGAAACTGCAAAAAAGGCAGACGCACAAGAGCAGCGAAATAAACCACAGCCTCTTCTTCCTTCCGGAGCTTAACAAAACGATGGAAGAAACACAAGACGAATCGCAAGCTTAGAGCTCGCATTGCACAACTTACGGAGCAGGCTGCGGCATATGCCGCCCAGCTCACAGACACCAATTAGATAGCGATAGAACGCTGCAACTCGGCAGCGCGTCAGATGAGCTCGAAGGGGATTTGGCGTCTCTTACGCAGCCTCATCGGTCCTTCTCAAACGAAAGGGGAGGCGCAAAAACAGCTCCGGCGGGCTCTGCACGGGTACCAAGGTACGACGGCGCAACTTGCGGACACTTTGTGCGACAGGTATCTCTGCCGCACAAATGACCCGGTTGGGCCCGAGTACACGTACTCCGGCAAGCCAAATCAGGATTTAGACGCCCCTTTTGAGTTGCATGACCATAAGGCGGCCCTGGCTAAAATGCGCCGAGGTGGGGCACCACGTCGGGATCGCATAACAGTGAAACTGTTGGCTAACCTCTCCGACTCTGCATACCTCCTGTTGCTACAATACATAAATCAGATCTGGGATGGGTGTCCACTCCCACTCGAATGGAAAACAACGCTTGTAACGTTCATCCCCAAAGCAGGTAAAGCCGTGACTACGGATAACTTGAGACCCATCTCATTAACCTCGTGTGTGGGAAAGCTAATGGAGACGATGGTTCGGGATCGCCTCTCTCCATACATGGAGGGTAAGGGCCTCTTTGCAGACACTATGTTCAGGTTCCGCCCGCACATGTCTGCACAGGATGTCCTACTCCAACTACAAAGGGACATATTACAACCCACAACCATGCAACAAAACGACAAGGCCATTCTCGCCCTCGATCTTAAGGGGGCGTTTGACAATGTTAAACATGGCACCATACTCTCTAACTTGAACACCACTAACTGCGGGGCGAAGGTCTTCGCCTATGTCAGAGACTTCCTCTGTGCGGTCAGGCACTCCTCCGGATTGAGGACGAGGAATACGGCCCGTACTCTATGGGTACACGAGGTACACCACAGGGGGCGGTGCTATCACCGCTCCTTTTAAACATCGCCATGATGCACCTGCCCGGCCGACTGGCTCAGGTGGAGGGCATAAAACACGCACTCTACGCAGACGACATTACAATCTGGACCACCGAGGGGAGCCTTGGGGAGATGGAGGACCGCGTTCAGCAGGCCGCCTCCATAGTCGAAGCATATGCTGCCGACTGTGGTCTCCAATGTGCTCCCGCCAAATCAGAGCTTCTACATGTCAGAACAAGCCACAAGGACAACAGGTCTCTACACATATCTCTGTCGGGCGGTCCCATCAAAGAAGTGGCAGACCTCCGGATCCTGGGTCTGTTCATCAATAACAAACTTAGGCCGGACTCTACTATAGCGAAACTCAAGAGCATAGGTGAACAGGTAGGGCGCATGATCCACCGTGTTTCCAACAAGCGGGGTGGTCTGCGGGGCAGGGACGCGCTATAGCTCGCCTATGTCTTCGTGACCAGCCGGATCCTCTACGCCGTGCCGTACCTACGCACCACCAAACAACAAGACGAGCGCATTGACGCCATCATCAGGAAGGCAACCAAGCGAGCACTGGACCTCCCGGTGGCTACCTCCAACGCCAAGCTGAAGGCGTTGGGAGTGGTAAACTCCTATCAGGAGTTGCGGGAGGCCCTCCTCGTGAACCAATATACGCGGCTATCGCAGACGGTTCCTGGGCGCCGCCTGCTAAACCGCTTACACATCCAACACACATACATACCAGAGGGGACGGAGAACATCCCGGTGCTGTGGCGCCACATGCACTGGGTCGCTCCGCTCCCGCGTCACATGGACATGGCTTCACATGAAGGCAGACGACAAGCGCGGGTTCGCACGCTTGAGAGGCAATATGGATATAAAGAGGGCGTCTACTAAATGGACATCACAGGGCCGTCGCCCGCGGGTTTCTTCACGGCTGCCGTAGTCCACCGGGGAATGAATGTCGATGGGCTATCTTTTCGGGCTCCACATTCAACACGAGCGGAGGAAGTCGCAATAGCTCTCGCTGCCGCCGATCCAAAATCGAAAACGGTTATCACAGACTCTCGCCGGGCCTGTGAACATTATCTTGCAGGCGAAATATCACCTCTTGCCTCGCAAATTCTAAGACGCGCTCTCGCCGATACAACTCGCAATAAAGTGATCTGGGCTCGTGGCCACCAGGGTCTACGAGGCAATGAGGCCGCTGAAGCGGCCGCCCGAGCGCTCACACACCGGGTTGCTCATCCTAGCTCTCCTGGCTCAGAAGCTCATAAACCGCTTCTGCGGTTCCGCGAAATCCTAATTCATTATTGCGACAGCCACCGTCTCTACCCGGCACCTGCCAAGGGGCTGAGTAAGGCGGAGGAGCGAACTCTGCGGCGCCTGCAGACAGGAACCCTTCTCGGTCCTGCCATAGCAAAACACTTCGATCCGAACACAGATGGGCGCTGCCCGCACTGTGGAGAGATCTGCGATATCTTTCACATGGTGTGGGCATGTACTCAGAATCCTCACCTTCCCCCTTCCCCCACCAACACCCGAGAGGCATGGGAGACTGCCCTCCTCAACTGCTCCACGCTGGAGTCCCAAAGGGCTCTGGTCAAGCGGGCGCGAGACGGGGCCTCGTCGTGCGGTGTCCCGGACTAAGGATACCGACCATGCGGCAGGGTTTTTTAACCCTGAAGCTCTCTTTGAATATTAAAGTTTTTCACCACCACCACCACCACCATTTTAGTCAAGCACATTTATTATGACCGAAGTTATGATGAACGTTCATTTATTACATGCAAGAGTCTTTCCGTCATCAAATTATGCATTAGGAAAATGAGACTGCGTCACAGTAAAAAAATGACTAACCATCATTGCCAGACCGAAGTTACAGCCAACAAGTTTGCACCGTAAACCTGCCCCCCCCTCCCCCCCCCCCCTCGAAAGCTTGCGCTTCAGGCCAACGCAGAAATCAGATTGTCTCCCAAACACCATGACACTGTCTCTTAGAGATAGTGGCCACAATAAATGAGCAGCAAAAAAAAAAGCAAACGGTGGCTAACAACTCGAATCTCATGCAGACACCTTACAAGGTGAGGTGACGTGAAATTTGATGAAAGGCCACAAGAAGCACATAATTTTTTTAGAATTTTAGAGCACACACTTAGCCCTTTAAATGCCAAATACGTCCTTGAAAAACATAAAAGAGGCGGCAAATTTTAAGCGATTTTTTTTTCTTTCATGCACTCCTTTGTTTTTGAAGCCATTTCATTGCATACACAAGGGTAGCTGCAGAGCAGTCAGCTCAATACATCGATTGTGGTTGACGGCACTCAGACACACGGACAAGGGACAGAAAGAAAAAAGACGACGGCACAGGCGCCCAACTTCAACTTTATTCCAGAACCGCCGACACACAGCATATATACCAAAAACAGAGGCGCACACAGGCAGCGATTTTATGTGCTCGTGGCAACAAGAAGTGATATGACAAGTGGTGGCAAAACAACAAGAACTACAAACAAAAACCAGACGATAGACCAAAGAAGAATAAAACCTGAACAAGGTGAGAGAAAAATTCTTAAGCAACTCATTTTTAAAAGACGGCCAACACGTCAAACAGTGGATAGGTTTCACCAAAAGAATATTTAAGAACTGGTCCGACAAAAAAGGATTAAAAACCATACAAGCAAACATTGATCAAGTGTAGTGAAAAAAAGAAAGGTGAAATAGCAATAAAAAAACATGCGGTAGAAACAAAATGGTGATTGGGCTAGCAAACGAGAATTGAGCTACAAAGGTGAAGCCAACAAGTAACAAGGCTGAAAGTGGAAGACTATGTACAGTAAAACCGATAGATAAGATATCAAAAAATGAAATTCAGCAACTACTATGAAGTCTAAAAGCCAAAACAATGCAAAAAAGGTGAAGTTGACAGAAAAGAAAAGACATGTAACACCTTTGTAAAACCAGGGCCAGGTCAAATACATGCAGAAAGAAAGACAATCTTTTTTTTTCCGGGAGTGAAATGCGGGTGTTCTTATAAATTCACCCTGGAGCCTCAAAATATCGGCGGCATCCACCGTTTTATCGCGTCAGCTTATTCCGGTGCTTATTTTTAATAGAGTGACTTCAACCAATTTTAAAATTTTCAAGGATACAGCTTTCAGAACGTAGAGGAACAAACTCTACAATTTAACCACATGCCGTAGCAATAAACGAGCAATACATCTCCGCTGGCAGCAGCTTGCCGAGTACACTGCAAGGATGCTATGCCATATAAGAATTGGTGTCACCGTGCAATGTTACATACCGAGTGACATTTTGATGTACGCGCCTTAAACACCATTAAAGTATTGTTGTAGACCACAACGTTTTTAAAGGTGTAAAGAAACATTTTGGTACTTTCAGAGGACCAATATGCATAACAGGCAACAGGTGAGCAATAGTCAGTGCACCTGAAGCAGGCTCAGCTATTTTTGTTAACAGTACTGTGTCAAGAGCTACGTGAGCTACTATATTTTGTGCAAATTTACAGTCAATGTAATTATAGGCTAAGCTACAGCTTTAAAGTCGCGTGTAATGTTCTGCATGCTTTTCTAAACATGGCAGTGAACCTATGTTGAGAATATTTTTTCTAAACTGGCAGATAAAATAAGCATCACTGAAAAAGATAGCTACCATGAACGGCCGAGGAGGGATGGCAGAACCGAAGGCAGGAAGCACCACGTGACCCTGCAGATGCTGCCGGCTGGCAACTGCAAATGAATACATACAGACCAATAGCTGTCAGTGCCGGTAACAATGTATTGAATGACGAGAAAAGAAATTGTCTACTGCTTTAAAATTAAATAGGAATTAATATAAGAAAATAAAAAGCGATGAGATAGCCCATGACAGAAGAAATGAATAGATTATATGTAATGCACCCATATACATTCTTTGAGGAGAGCGAGGATGGCTCTCATAGCCACACTGAAAGATGAGCTGGCGGGAATACCACTGCATTTTATGCGTGATGAAAAGGTCATAGCTATTCGAATATAGAATGCGCAGGTTTTCATTAATTCCTACCAGGGTGTCTTGGACCAGCGTCTAAGGTATTCTTACATTGAACATTGCGACCAGTCTGCCTTGCGTAAATGATGAGAGAATTGAAAAAGGCATGCCTTCACTAGCAAGAAGCCCGATATCTCACGTCACAGCTTAGCATCAGACAAAAATTGGTAATGCATTTCACAAATCTGCATACGGTTAAAAACTGCACAAAATTCGTCGAGTTGTAAAGCAAGTAAGATCAGGACAAACTAAAAATACCGAAGGAATACTGGTGAGTGTAATGCAAGGAGGCCTTGTTGTGCTCCAGCCCACATTCCGCTGTCCTCTCTTGAAACCAGCGCCGTGCGCCCGCCGGCGCGCAAAACAAGCCCACACTCTCATCGGGCATGTCTCGGCTTGCAGCAGGAATCATCCTGGCTCGCCGGCACAGACCCTTCCTCCTCTCCCTCACTTCCGGCTCGAGACTCCAACGACGCTTCGCCGGCCGCCCTTTCCAGTCTGCAAACCTTCAACGGCCGTGCCCTCTCGACCATTCGTCTAATTTGAACGGTGGCCAATGCCGTGACCCGATTGGAGAGTTTGAACGGCTGGCTGCCACAACGGTGAGCGGCGGCTATAAAAACGGAGCCGTGTTGAGTCCGAGCAGCAGACGGGCAGCAGACGAGCCATCACGCCGGAGCTGAGCTCTCCCGGGGCAGCCGTATACTTCTTTGTGCTAGCCCGTTGTGCTCTCGGCCCTGGTACCTAACATGTAAAGAATCCCTTGTACATATTGTACATAAACGTACTTTGACTCACCGCCGCCTCGACCGTTTCTTGGCTCAGCTCTGCGCAACAGAGGCAGCAGGCTGAGATGCTCCAGTCAAAACCGTGGTGACCACGCTCAGAGGCCCAGTCCCAACAGTGGTGGCAGCGGTGGGATGCCCCCCATTCCCAATAGTCTGTGGGTAGAGTGCCGTGCCTGGGAAGAGTTCCGAGCTTGGGGAATCGCCGGCAGCACAGCTGGTAGCAGGAAGCCAAGAATAAATAACAGAAAGTTTAAATAAATAAAAAACCATAGCCGTTGGCAAACGACTTGAAAGCGGGCTGCACAAGCCAGGATATAGCAAAAAGCTAGAAGTCCTAAGTAAGAGTACAGCTGCATCCGCGATATTTTGCAGTTCTCAGAAGAGGAAGCATCAACACCTGCAGCTCAGGGGGGACGCAAGGATTTTTGAAATAATACTGTCTCAACTCCTTTTCCATTGGGGAACCGCTGAGAAGTTTAAAAATGACAAGGCGACGAATATGCGCCAGCCTTTCACATATGCGATCAGTGTCTCCGAGAAATATAGCAAGACGAGTATTAAGGCGTAAACACTAATCCGATAAGTCCCAAACCCAAGCAAAAAAGTTCAAGAGGACACTTCAGCTCCACCTTAAGGGTGTGACGTCATAGCGTAATGGGTCAGGCTTCCCATTGTGAGCATTTTGGCAGGTTTGAAAGTATTTTTTCTTTTTGAATTCCCTCAATTGCTTATTGATCAATTACTCACTAAATTTTCTTAATTAGCGCCATCAGGTATTGCGTATTGGCTTTTCTGAGTATTTTCACACCTTTCAACCCCCTTCCGAAATATTTTCATTTCTTTCATTAACGATTTACATTTATTTCATTAACTAGTATCGCCTATCACACATAAATCAGTCATTAATATCTAGAACGACAAATTACCATTGTGCAATTTTTCACGCATCTCCCGATTATAGGTTGCTGATTCGAATCCTTGCCGCGAGCTGGGCTTAGCAAGTGGTTTTACGCTGCACGAAACGCGGAATCCTATGACACTATCCTGAACATTCTGCGGAACGCACTTGGCATGACACGAATTTTTTTCCGCAGCCCTCGATTATTTCCGACACGCGATGGCGACTGCTACTACACCGAAAGCTTTTCGATCGAACGAGCTGTATGCGCTGTTGCGTAATTGGCCCTTGTCTGTTGGTTGGTTGGTTGGCCTCAAATAAAATGGCACATACGCACTACGGGGGAGTGGCCAAGACCCAGCTGGTGAACTGCTGGAAAAAGAAGCATTTATAGAGGAAATTTAGTAATAAGATTTAGGCTGACAGATTGGACGAGGCATCGACAGTGGACCCGTTAAGTAACGCGAGCACTCCGTCCCGCGGCACAGACCGCTCATTGTCGTCTTCCACGTATTACAAATCCATGCTTTCGCTCTGATTCGAGTGCAGTAAATATTGCTTGTAGTTATTCGCCGCGTTAGCAAGCCCCTTCGTAAATCTGTTCTTATATCTGGTGACATTTTTATTTACCACTTCACCTGAGTACTAAACACGCGTTGTGTTATGTTTAAAGCCACACAGGCAGCTAAGGCCATCACATGCCAAGCACACTAAACGTTACATGGAGACTATGACACTAACACTTGTCACACAAGCTATATGCCCCCTTTTTTTTGGCGCCGCATTGCAGCTGAGGCAGCTTCACGAAGACTGCCTCCACTATCATCCCCATACAGCCGCACACAAATAACGCGTGTGAATGTAGATCAGTAGTAGAAAAACGTAGAGCGGAACTCACCGATCATGCGATTTATCCAGGCTTAGTGAAACCACCCAGAAGTATTTGTTGCCTTCCCAGATTACAAGGCATCGCACCTTAAAGGAGCAGACGATGGCGCAGAAGAAGTTGTTGTCGGAATGCAATTCCGTTTGATGCCAGCTGAAATAACTAAGTTCCGACGAAAAATCGAAAAAAAAACTTGACAGTGTCTCAAGCTGGCGAATATCGTGGATATGCTGGACGTGAGTGGTACGACAGAGAGCAGCTGCAATGCATTAATTTCCGCAACACTGGCATGCTCGCTGGAGATCTTGAAACTGACAGCTTAATTTTTGACCCATATAAGCGGACTGCGTTCAGATTAGCTGCGTTAAAAAACTAGGTAGATACCTGCAACTAATATGCAACAGCGGCCCGCACTTGCCGCATCCTGTTCGTGTGTGCTTCCACAAGCAAGACCCCACATGAAAGCGGATCGCCGAAATCATGTTTTCACTTCATATCATTCCGAGATGTACGAAACACTTGCTTTGGCACATACTCCGTTGAAGTTCTCAGCCTGTGCGTCACTACGGGGGACGATGGCGTCGAGGACGCGCTTAAGAATCGCTGCAACCTGCTGATATTCCTAGAATACGTGCAGCAAAAGTTTTTAACCTGCTATGCAAAAGCGTGCATAAAGTTGCACTCAGTCGCAGGCCAGTCGCAAGCTGCTGAGCGAATCTGTGAGCGAGTCGAGCTTTCGGTAACGACGCTGCCTGCGGGTGCGCGGGCGACGAACTGCGCGCTGCTCCCTGGCTGCCCTATATTCGTCGCTAAGCCTCAAGGTTTCACATTGACGCAGGAGCTCATTACACTTCGAAACTGGCTAGTGCTAAGGTGCTACCCTCGCCGCCGATTTACTGTGAACCCGGTGTCATAGTAAAATAATGATATGCTCGGTTGCCGCTACACCTTCAGGAGTGGAGCTAGCAGAGGCCAGGTGAGCCGCAACGGAGCAGCCGCAAAGCATCTATGGGAAGAAATTTTGTTGGTATGCTGTTATGGCTGGTATAAAGAACTCGATATTGGCCAATGATACTCTAGCCCAGGGCTTAGTCTAGCAAGGCATTCAGGCTGGCAGGCCGGTCCTGAGAAGCGCGCCTGTGCATTATCATAAAGCTTGTGTGGCCGTGGCCCACATCAAAACAGCCACGACATCCTCTCGTTCACTCAGGTTGTCGTACTGTCAAGACTGTTCATAGCCAGGGACCAGAACACTTTAGAGGAGCGAGCGCTAGGGTGCAGGATCCAGCGCCCTAGCACTCACAGACTCGAGACTGGGTCAAAGCAGACAAAACTCTCGAAAGCGCGCGGTTGACGTCAGTCTCAAGACTTCTCATTTCACGCGAGCATAAAGCGAGAAGCGGATCCCGCAGGTCTCCCTTGCAGGTGTGAGCAACGGTGTTGTTGAGATCCTGCCTGATCGCAAGCGACTGCTGGTAGCATGCTCTTTGCGACTAGCAAGTGCGAATTGGCATTAAGGGCGCGTTCACAGCATCGAGTGGCAGAATTCGCGCGAGTTAAGCCCATTGGTCATGGAGGGAGAGTCCCGAAGAATTAAGTTTGTCCTTCTGGGAAAGTCGCAGCTGACCGATTTTTTGCGCCCCGATGTCATTCCGCAGAACTCCTCACCTAATCCATGGCGTCTCCAGCTGTAGCATCACGTCAAATCCTGACCAGTGTTCGGCTTCTTGCTCCGCCGGGAAATTCAAGCGAAGGCGCGAGGCCGCGGCCCACGTGCGCGCCCTTTCGAGGCGTCCGTGTTCAAACAGGCTCAAACACGCAAGCGACCGCATTGCGCCTTCGGATGCATACGCTCTTCTCTATATTTAGTGAGATGTTCGTGTCATTGTCTTTAAACTTTCAGCGGATGCAATCAATGACGCCGTAAAATATTTTTTTCTCGTAATTTGTGATAAGCAGCATATCCCTACCGCAAAAAACCTGAAGCGTGGAAACACGATATCGGAGTTGCCTTGAACATTTATACTGACAAAAGGTCATGCGTGCATTATATACATGCTGCCTTGTGATAGCGGGACGATTACTGCAAGTAATTTTTCTTCATTGACGGTCACAATATATTTTTTCGCGATAGGTTACTCTCGTTACGCGTCTTTAGGCGACCCGTATATTTGTCCTTAGTCTTTGCTCCGTAAGTGGTAGTGGAGGTACAGTATGCCACATGGCGAGACGGACACGTCACAGCAGCCAGGAGGACGCTGACTTTCACTAGCGGCATTCGTCGTGCGCACACCGATTTGCGTGCAGACTCTCGCGTGGCTGGATATACTTGCCGCCACTGCAAGCACGGCTGCATACACAGGTACCGCAGACTTCGCGTCGTTAGTGCATTAGAGCTTTCTGGGCTTTCACAGCAGCAGTACACTTGAGCATGTATGGTCCCTATTTCTTTCGTTAGACCGTCATGTGCGAACTGAAGGGAAGAGGGCGCGTGAGTGGCGCCTCTCCCCGCCAGCCCGCCAGATCTCGGTGGCGGTGACGAAAAACAATTATCATACATTAAATTGTTACAGAGAGGTGATTGGGGCTCCACCTAGTTTTTTGAAGGGAAAGGGCTAATAGGGCCCTTTGCCTTTATAATACTAGGTGGAGCGCCTATCCCGGGGTCTCATTGGCAAGCAACGCCTCACGCGTCCGTTGAACCAAGGCCTTTTGGGTGTTGAGATCGACTGGCCTGCGTGAATTAACAGTTTTTTTTTGGCTCACTGTGCGTCGCCAACCGACCAGAGCAACTCGCATCGTCTTCGCGGCCAGAGTGAACGCGGTTTAAAGCGCCATTGGTGAATTTAAGCCTATCGCTAAAACGCGACGGCGCAACGGTATTTCGATATTCTGCAGTAAAACAGAATTACCCTCGTCAGGGTTCTGTCGCACGACACATTCCTCGACAGGAATAGGTCGCGCGACAGAGCGCACGAGAGGCTGTTGTGTCGTAGGATAGAAAGCACGACAGGCACTTCTGTCGCGTGAAGATGGGCGTGCTTGAAGTCTTTCGCGCGGCTGATCCCACGATAGGCAACTCTGTCGAGGCACGCAGTCTTTGTTGCGCGGCACGACTATCTCTGTCCCACTACAATACCTGCGACATCATCCTGTCGCGCGACAAATGTTGCGACGGGCACGTTCTTTTCACGACAGAATAGAGAAAAGAAATGTGTCGTGCGACAGAACCTACTGCAATCACCTTTGTCGTGCTGAAGAACCGACAGCATGAACCTGTGTCGCACGACACAATGCACGACAAAAAAAGCTTTACTCGAAAAACAAAATTGCGTCGCACGAGATATGCACTTCAGATGCGCGACAGAAAATTCTGCCGCTTGTTTTGATCGGGCTGGGTTACCCAAACAATGAGTAACCGAACATCTGTAGAAAAGAAAAAAAGGAAGGAATAAAATGTATAATGCTTCAAAAAATAGTGATCTTGCTTTGCTTCTCCAGTACAGAGAGATGAGGAACGGACTGAACTTGCACCTGAAAACAGCAAAATCAAAATTTGATGAGAACCAGTTAATCGAGATCAACGGAGATCAGAAAAAATAATGCACGTGATTAACCGCCTTTTTAGTAGAAAGAAGACTTGTGATGCTGTGCAAGAAATAGTTAAACAAAACAAGCATAGGAATGGGCAGTAACTGGCAGATGAAATGAATCGTCACTTCACTAACTTTGGTCAGTATGCTGAAAAACTACCTACACGGAAAACTGCCCGCAAGGACACAGCCTGCTGGAGTATATTATGCTTTTGCAAACTACTACTCCTGAAACTCAGACAGTAATAGCGCAACTAAAGAATGATGCAACAGATGAAGTGGGTGCATTAAAGGCATTGTAACTGAAATACATTGCCCCCATTATTTGCCCAGTACTAGCGCATATTATTAATGCGAGGCTTCCGTGTGAAGATTATCCTGAAGAGATAAATGTTGCCAAAGTCACGCCCGTGTATAAAGGTGGTGATGTATTGAACAACAATACTTATCGGTCGATTTCCCTCCTTCCAGTTTTTTTGGAAGATATCTGAAAGAGCTATAAGTGGTCGCCTTGTGTCCTTTTTTGTGAAGCATCGGATTATTAGTCCTGTCCCATACGGGTTCTAAGAAAAAAATAACGGAAATGGCTCTGATTTATATTAAAGAAAAGATAGTGGAAAAAAACTGAACACAACTTTTTGACTCCAATTTTATTTTTGGGCCTAAATAAAAGCATTCGACACTGTACAGCACACCATTTTGATAAAAAAAAAACTTGAAATGTATGGCGTACGAGGGACAGCACTCAATTTAATCAAAAGTCATCGAGGTGATCGCTACCACTATGTTGACATTAATAGCATATCATCCAGTAAAATGTAAATTCCATACGGTGTACCGCAAAGATCGATTTCAGGGCCATTTTTATTGCTATTACCTCCATCGCTAGGTTTACTGACACAGCTTTATATGCGGTGACACCAATGTTTTCTTCAGTGGAGCAAACGAAGTAAGCTTGGAAAGAGCTGCTAATGAATAGTTACTTCAATTATGACGCTGGCTTCTAAAAACAACTTGGGTCTAAATACATGTAAACAAAGTGCATAGTATTCAAGCCCGTAAATAGGCATGACTATACAACCATAAACATAACCTTTAATGGAATTCACATAGCGCAGGTCAGAGAACGAAAATTTTAGGGCGTATGATTTAGCGAAGAGCTTTAATAGACTACGCATGTTGATAAATTAAAAGCTTATTTAGTGTTAATAACTGGGAGCAACTGCAAAATCAGATATCTTTCACTTACCTCTTTAAATCAAGTATTATATTATTCTCTTTTTGCTCTAAGTGAAATCATGGAATATTAGTTTGGGGAACGACAACAGCCATAACTATAATAAATTTTCGCACAAAAATACTGTGCTTGTGAGAACTATAGAGGTGCTAAACGCAACTTACAGCCAGGCCACACTTCATTAAATACAACATGCTAAGAGCAAACCCGGTCTATTACTTTGAACTCCTGCAGTGGGCCGGCAGAAACAAACTGCTTATCCCTCTTATAGAACATAGCAGTACATACCCGACCCATGGTCCAAAACGGAGAGCGCCTTGATACGAACTAATTATGGTCGTCAAATGCTAACTTTTCAGCCTACAAAAGTGTTGAGTACCTCTGGAATGTGCTTCTATTTCAACAAATTTTTCTTTACTTTTAAATTTGAATGCAATCAATTGTTGGTTAATTCAGTAATTTAATACATGACTCGGCGATGTTTGTTAACTAGACTGTTAAAAATCGGTTCAACTGTTCTTCCGAGTTCCACGGTTTAGACGTTGAAAATGTATGTGATGCTTACCATTGCGTACAAAATTGTTCAAGTGCGGTATTTTTGCTTTTATCAAGTATTGGTTTTCATGTCCATAGTGCCGGATTCGCGCTTCGGTTTCTGTTGCCTGTACATTTTGTATACAAACCTGGATGAGTTAACAGAAGCCGTGTTTCCTTTCATGTGATTGCAGCGTTTGATCGCTTCAAACTGATGTACAGGACGGTACAATTTTGCCTGTCAAAGAGTCGCTTACGTTCTATCCCAACTATTGACCAAAGTGTTATCTGTGCAGTTTTGTTCAATGATGCAAGAACTTACAAGGGGCCAAAGCCTCGTCATGCTCTTAGCCTTTAGAAAAAATAAAGGAAAAAAAAACTCATTTATTTGATGAACATCTTTGCCACGTCAGCAGAAACCAACACTGGTAGCAGAGCAGGTGAAGCTAAAATACGGGCACCACTACCTCTGTTGTAGGTCCTTCTCCCGAGTGTTGCTCTACAGAAATCCATGCTTCTGATCCTCGTTGCAGTGCTGCATCACAGGTTAATCGGGGTGCTGGTTCCACCAGTGCCACTCCCGATGCTCCCTCGAAGAGAAGCTACCTCCACACTTCTCACAGGTAAACCGCACGCGTTGAACAGCACCCAGTGCAATTCGATGGAAAATGAACAACAAGCAGAAACCTTCAGGGAAAAAGTAACAGACATTCTTTCATAGCAATCTTTGAGAATGGCAATCTAAATGAGTTAGTACCACTTCACCTCGGCTTTAGAATGGCAATAGTCTGTTCCTGACCGCAGACGGCGCTCCAACAGATCACACGTGTATTACAAATGCTAGGTAGCCAAAAGACCGAGGGCGAAGTGTGTTAACGTCTGTTACAGGCTGATGAATATAAAGAATTCAGAACTTTTCATATTGCGGACCTGTGCAAAACGGACAATGGACCAAGGAAAGAGAAGACGACACGGGCTCTTTCCTTGGTCTATTGTCCGTTTTGCGCTAGCCCACAATATGAATTACTTCCAACTTGCCCAGCAAAACGTATTGTCAGAACTTTTCTTTGTAATGACCCTTTCAAGCAGTAAAGATCTACGTGGAACTGCTCTGAGGTTCACGCAGCTATTCCCTGAAGAGTTTTTGCCTTCATTTCATTTGCCTTCATTCCATTAGATTTATCGGACTTCTGGTGCGCTCAAGCCAAAAGGGAAAGGAAGAATATTAGCTCCAGGTGGTCGCTAACACCGTTCGCGGATGGAACTCAACACGCAGCTGGTTTGGCTTATGGGGCTTTTACATCCAGCGTCTCAGGCTATGAGGGACGCCGTAGTGAAAAGCTCCAGAAATTTCGACCACCTGGGGTCCTTTATCGTGCCCTGACATCGCACACTACACCGGCCTCTAGAATTTCGCCTTAATCGAAATTCGAACGGCGCAGCTGGCAACAAACGGCGTCCTTCTGTTCAGGAGCCGAGTGATATAACCACTGAGCCACCACTGCGGCTGGTACGCAGCTGTTGTACAATATACCGCGGAGGAGTTGATGGCCAATGCTCATTGTTATGAAGGTAAAAGTAATGTGGATTGACATAGTATTTTTTGTCGAAGTGTATGTGGAAGACAGGCCCACGGATAAATTTGAAATGACGCACTCCAAGAATTGCACCAGCTTTACTTTTGAGATGTGCGTATGCTGGCAGAGCGCAGGACAGTGCAAGTTCAATTCCGCTTATTTAAAGAGGGTATTTGCGGGACAATTAACTTCTCACTGTGTCTGTTTATGGTTGAATATTTTACGTATGGAAAAGAAAGTTTTAAACACCGAAAATTTCATTTCAAGTTACGGTATAAAAATAATCTACGACGCACGAAATATAAAAATATATGTTGCATATGGTTGCACACAACTGTGTGCTTAAACCTGAGGGTATCAGCTTTGTCAACCTGCGAGGATTTGGCCTTGACGAAAGCAAGCTCCTGTATGCAGGCACACTTCAATTATTTTTGCAGTGACGGCTAGCAAGAGTTCCCTGTGAAAAAACAAACAAACAAGAAACAAACAAAAAGCGGAGGATTTCCCTCACTGTGGGTGGACACCTCAGCTCCGGTTTTCCGTAAATAAGGAAGAGGGAGTTAAACATGGCGAGGTACAGGCACTTTAGTTGTAGGGTGTAGACAAATTCGACCACCTAATATTTTTGCACCTAGGGATGGGAAATTATGAAACCTTACAGCAAGTCTTTATTTGGACGGTGTTGCGGTACGCTACACAATATGTAATAAAGAGCGTGTGTAGAAAATTAAGAATGAAGCAGAGTACAAGTACGTGGCATTACAAACGCTTCGACACTTCACACTTTACCTTTCCTTAAATATTTATCTGGCGCATGCAACTACATTGTTATTTTCAAAACTTTATGACGTCAGAACAAAACTTTGTATTGGTCTTGTCTATGTCAGGTGTGAGCTTTTCTAACGCGGCATACAACGAAGCAGTATTGAAGTTGCTTGAGAGAAACCTGCCTTCAGTGCATGGGGTTCACCTCTGAGGCTCAAGCGAAGCGTTCTTAGAGAGCCGGCTGTGTATCAAATGTAATATCCACTGTTCTTTGTGGAGAGTACTGAAGAATAAAAAATGGAAATAAACAGTTCCTGCAGACTAAAACGCCAGCGTCTATGAAGGAACCTGCACCGTCACGAGCTTTCGCATGATGCAAGAAAGTTGGCGCGGCGACACCACGCACAAATTTTCTCTCGAGGTGAAACTAGAAGGGCAGAACATACCGGAACAAAGAATGATAAAAATACTCGGTATGTGGCTGCAAGGTAGCAGGAAATGCAGCCACACACTCAGCCTGCTACGCAAAGCGGCGGAGCAAGTAGGCCGAATGATAAATAGAGTAGCCAGCAAAAGGCATGGCATGAAGGAAGAAGACGCAACCAGACTGGTGAACAGCCTCATAGTCAGTCGAATAACATACTCACTACCATACCACGTAACCATCAAAGCTGAAAGAGAGCAAGCAGAAGCTATCCTTCGCAAAGCGTACAAGATAGCCTTACATCTACCAAGGAACACGCCCAACGAGAAGCTAATGCAACTAGGGCTAACAACACTTTTGAAGAGCTGAGTGAATGCCAAATAAAGGCACAACTTCCAAGACTCAGCGACACAAGAACCGGACGAGCACTTCTGACTAGGTTGGGTCGGGAGACGGAGAACCATCACAACAACAGGGCAAACATACCAGACGCACTAAGGAGAAACATAAGCGTACAACCCATCCCCCGCAACATGGACCCAAACCTCCATGCCAGCAGGAGGAGAGCCAGGAGAGAATACTATGAAAAAACAATAGGGCACAGGGACAGCACGGCATACACCGACGCTTCCCCGTACTATGGTGAACGAGGAAATAAAATGGTGGCGGTAGTCGTCAACAACCAGGGAGAACACATAACGAGCCTCACGGCCAGGGCATCAAATGTAGCAGAGGCGGAGGAGATAGCGATAGCCCTAGCAATGAGGGAGGGGGATAGAAAGGGGAGACCCTTGAATATCTTAACAGACTCACAAGAAGCGTGTCGAAACTACACAAAAGGAAGGGTAGGCAAAACGACACTCAGGATCCTCAGCGAGGGGACACCCTCGGGGAGGAGAGAAAAACATAATATAATTTGGATACCAGGCCACGCGGGGGTCTGGGGCAACGAAAGGGCGGACGAACTAGCTCGAGGGCTTACTATCCGAGCTGGGGGGTCACAAGCCCCGGAGGAGCTCTGGACTAGCCTAGGGGCTAGGTACTCTGAAACACTAAGTTTATACAGGGGGCTAAGATACAAATACCCCCCACCACACAAAGAGCTAAGCAAGGAAGAAGCCGCAAAATGGCCGAAGCTACAGACAGGCTCCTTCCCCAACTTATATATACTAAGCAAGATGTTCCCGACACAATACCGCGCCACATGCCCTTGGTGCGAAGCGAGGCCAACACTATACCACATAACATGGGAATGCGACAGAACCATATCGTTCCACAAACACGACACACCAAGTGCGGAGCAATGGGAGAGCCGGCTCACCAGCTGCGAGCTAGAGGCCCAAAGGGCACTCATAGCACACGCAAGCGAGGTGGCCAGACTCAGTGGAGCCCTGGACTAGGGGACCAATCAAGGCTAAGGAGGCAACCTCACGACTTGAAGAGAAGACTTGAAGAAGACCTCCACCGCAGGCTAAATCTTAGAAATCAATAAAGTTTCTACTCACTCACTCACTCTCCGGCACCGCGCTGGCTATCAACATTCTGCTGCATCGTGTTCAAAAAAAGAGAGCACCAAATACAGCTAATGACGCAGCGCGCAATCCAAGAAACACGCACCTCGCGTAGTGCAAGAAGTTTTTGGTCATGCTGCAGTTTTTGTAATGGTTAATCAACTGTGGTATTTCAATGAGATAACAAAGCAGGAGACGTTGTTCATCTTGAAAACAAAGAAAAAATACCGAAGACACTTTGGAAATTCTGAAGTGTGCTTAGCCAAACCTTGTGGTCAACCCACTGCCGCTTCCCCGAACCGCTTGGCGCGTGGTGGGCTTCCCGTATGTGCGGTTTTTATTGGATCTGGCGGCTGCGGTCGCCTTTCTGATCGTAGTGATTTAGAGCGCAGATGTTTGGCGCCCGTTTCGCGGCGTGGCAGTCGGCCGTTCGGCGTTCATTGTGTTCATTGGCGTTGGCGTTGGCGTTTTTCACTCCGATCATTTTAAGGAAAGCAAGTACGTAAACTGGCTTCCTCGGTCAAGGGACGCCCGAATCGCGCTGTTGTGTTGTTGATGCGGCCGTATGAGCCGTTGCCTGGCAACCGTCGCGGTGGACACCCGAACCGCACCGTTCAGGAAGGGAGGAAGTGGGAGTGAAAGAAGAAAGAAAAAGAGGGGCCCACCTTCCACCTTCCTCGCTTCCCTTAGGGCGCGTTCCGGTGTCCACAGGGATATGTGAGAAGATACTGCGCGATTTTCTTCCCTCAAAAAACAATTTACTAAAAAAAAAACAATTTCAGAAAAAAACACATGTACTTGTACTTGTAAAAACACATGTAAAAACACATGTACAGTTGTACTTGTTGATTGTCAGTTGTTTCTGGACGCGAGTTTGTGACAGCAGCGAAAGGTTGGCCCTGAGCACGTGATTTTTAATAGAGAGAGCGAAAAGCATTATTTGAAGAGGAATTCGGGGCACGCCCTAGGGTAACCGCACGACCCCACTGCACTCAAGTGCTTATGTTCCTAAGGTCCATGACACTGGCAGCCCGGCCGGTGGCGATGGTCTGCACGGCCGGGTCCTCCGAGCGCTGCAGGGTCTGCCAGTCCTCCCAGGTCTTGAGGTTCTCTAGGTCCTGCGGGGTAGGGCCCACCGGGCAGAGGGAAATGATGTGGAGGGAAGAAGCGAAGGGTTCTCGGCATAGGGCGCATGCCGGAGTGGGGAAGGAGGGATGATAATGGGCTAGGGTAAGGGGTGAGGGGAGAGAGCGTGTCTGTAGTCTGCGCCAGAGTGTTGCTTGTTTATTATCTAGGGAGGAGTGGAGCGGGGGGTAGAGCTGGCGTGAGGCTATGTAGGCATGCGTCAGCTCGCTCAATGAATGCATGCGCTCCTTTGCCCGATCCGAGACCACCTGAGCCGGATTTAAAGAACCTCGGGCTAAAAGGTTGGCGGCCTCGTTTCCGGGATTCCCGGAGTGCGCGGGCACCCATACCAGCTCCACTTGGCGGGGCGGGGATGCATCGGGCGAGTCCAGTAAGCCAAAAGCAGGGACATGGACTCGGCCTGGAGCAAAATTTAGAATCGCAGTTTTAGAATCACTTAAAATGTACCGGGCTTCCGTGCGGGTGAAAGCAAGTGCAATGGCGGCTTCCTCTGCGGCTTCTGGGGAGGTGTCTTGAGGGAGAGATAGTGTGAGGAGGGCGGATAAAGAGGAGTCCACCACAGCTGCTATCGCTTCATCACCCGTGCAGGCAGCGTCCACCCATACGGTGTCCGGCTCGGGGTCGTACGCTCGATGGAATGCCTTCGCACGGGCTCTGCGGCGCTGCTCATGGTGGGATGGGTGCACATTCCTCGGGAGCGGCCTGATGAGGAGCTCCCGGTGAAGGGATCGTGGGATGGCGATGAGGGTTGAGTCGTTGGCCGGTATTTTGATTCCGAGGGAGTCCAGGATATACCAACCTGTGGAGGTTTGTGTGAACCAGATGTATTGGGCCTGCCGGTGGGCCTCCACCAGTTCCCCGATCGTGTTGTGGCCCAGGCCTAGTAATCTTTCTGTGGTGTGTTGAGGGGAAGATGAAGTGCTACTTTGAATGCCTTGCGAATCAAAGCATCCAAAGCGTTTATGTCATGTTCGGATAAATGTAAGTATGGGGTAGTGTACAGCACACGGCTGAGGACAAAGGCATGAATGAGGCGACATAGGTCGCGCTCCTTCATGCCTCTATAAGGTCCCGAAACCCTGCGGATTTATTTATGTAGTTGTAAGCGCGATATCGCGCTTACAACCTGCTTGAGTTTCTTGAGGGTGGTGATTTTTTGCCATCGTTCTGGATGTGCAGGCCCAATGCACGGAGGGTGCCAACCTCAGGTAGAGGGTCACCATTCAGTTCAATGGCAATGGGGGAGCGGGGGAAGCGTTGGTTATTAGGCCGGATGAGGAAGAGTTCGGACTTCTCTGGGGAGCAAGACAGTCCGATGGTCCATGCGTAATTTTGTGTGAGTGTGGCTGCTTCCTGTAAGGTGTTTTCTATGCCGCCGTTACTGCCGTTGGTGGTCCCCAGGGTGATATCGTCGGCATAAAGAGTGTGCTTCATGTGGGGAATAGTTGCCAATTTTCGGGCGAGGCAGATGAGGGTAATGTTAAACAAAAAGGGGGAAAGGACGGACCCTTGAGGGGTGCCTATGCTCTGAAGCATGTAGGAGGGAGAAGACAGAGGGACGAAGTATATCTCAGCCGTACGGTCAGTGAGGAATGCTTGAATATAGGCGCACGTGCGCACACCCACATTCAATGGGGATAGAGGAGTCATGATCACCTGATGATCAATGCGATCAAAAGCTTTGGAGAAATCCAAAGCTAAGACTGCCTTGGTGTGACCTGGAAGAAGCGGGTAGAAAATGTGGTGCGTGAGTTGCAGCATGGCGTCCTGTGCCGATAGATGGGGGTGAAATCCCAGAATGCTATGCTGGTAAAGATTGTTGTCTGCCATGTGACTTGTGAGTCTCGCTAACACAATATGCTCGAGGAACTTCCCGAGGCATGAGGTTAGCGAAATCGGGTGAAGGTTTTGGATGGTAACTGGTTTGTTGGGTTTGGGTATGAATATTACCTTCGCGTGGCGCCACGACTGCGTGGGGCTACCCTCCCTCCAGCACTGGTTGAAGTATTTCGTAATCTTGGTGATCTACTGGTCATTCAGATTACAGAGCATAAAGTTTGTGATTTGTGATTTGGTCTGCACCAGGTGCGGAGCTTGCGCGGAGAATCAGGAGGGCCGCTCTGACTTCCGTCTCCGTGATGTCGCTGTCGAGTGTGGGATTTGCTTGTCCTGTGTACTGGTGTAAAGTTGTGGGGGCGCCTGGAGAGGTGTGCATGGTTTGAAGTGTGTCTACGAGGGTGTCGGGATCGTCAATGTGTTCGTGTGTGAGGCGTGTCACGTGGTGCTGTGTTGCTGATCTTGTGTGTGTGGGGTCAATGAGGTGTCGGAGGAGTTGCCATGCGCGTTTGCTGGACAGGTTTCCGGCGATGCCGTCACATATCTGTCCCCAGTTAGATCGGCAGAGCTCCTCAGAGTGCTGTTGGATTTTTGTCTGCAGCGCGTTACCTCTTATTCATCACGTTTCGATTCCTTGGGGTCTGCTACCATCTAGGCATGGAATACTGCCCTCCTCAACTGCTCGACACTGCAGTCCCAAAGGGCTCTAGTAAAGCGGGTGAGAGACGGGGCCTCGTCGTGTGGTGTCCCGGACTAAGGATAACCGCCATGC
The DNA here is from genome assembly GCF_055824585.1 of Amblyomma mixtum. NCBI lineage: Eukaryota > Metazoa > Arthropoda > Arachnida > Ixodida > Ixodidae > Amblyomma > Amblyomma mixtum. The sequence goes on from NC_143021.1 coordinate 93,272,127, forward strand.
AGCGAGGTTTTCTGACCCCCAAACTCTTTGAGTACTAAAGGTTTTCACCACCACCACCACTACCACCTCCCTTCGGCCTGGAATTTTCCAAGTCGGAGGAATTCAAGATGGACGACCCCATAGTAAATTGATATAGCAACCCATGTGGTGATTGCTTGATGACGTCATTAGTAAATCTAATTGCGATTGATGACGTCATAATAACTAGGCACATAACTATGTTTAATCACTTTTAACTCAATAATTGATGAGGCTTCATAAAACGAAGCCGATATCTGGAATCATCTGTGCGAATAGAACAGGTTCGACACCAAAATCAACTAATGAAGGTAATATTTAGTTAGGCTTAGGCTAATATTTAATTGCTTATAGTTAACTAACTGATAACATAATGATCTATAATTTATATTTTTAACGGGCTCGATGAGTCGGACATCAGTATTTTCTAAACAGGCGAATATTTACTTATGATTAAGCTTAAAAACGCAGCCATGTCGTCAGCACACGGCAGCTCGCAATACCGCTCACAATACCTACTGCCTTGATGTAAGGAAAAATGGCCGTCCAAAGAGTCGAGAAACGTTTTAGGCCAAAATTTGTCAAAAATATCCGACCTGCAAGCGGTAGCCGCTCGATCGCAGTAAGGTATTGAAAAGTAGCCTTTTTGTTCGCTGTATGTACGTCACCTTTCATCCAATGGAATTCAGTCGTGAGTCTGCACGCCTGCTGTGCACTTCTGCTTTTGTTGTGCGTGTTTCCTCAAGCAATAATCCCACTGACAAGACAAACACGCATGAACTAGCCCAGCTTGCCGCTCCATTGCAGCAGAGGTGGCAAAAAATAATGCTGCACGACGTCCCAATAAAAGCGTGGGAGGGAGCTCATAGAAGACTGAACTATTTCCAAGGCAAGTGGCCGATACGTTAGCTTGCTTTCAGTTTTGCTACTACATAAGAATGTTAATACGCCAGAATCATCTTTATACCTCGTAGGGCTATACGGCCCCCTTTTCATCATTTAAACTACGCTCGCTCTCTCTTCCAGTCATCTAGGTGCGCTCTCAGGCTGCGCAACAGCGAATGACAGACTGGTTGCTCGCCAGATGTTGTACATAACGGGAGTACGGGAGAAGTACATAACGGGAGGAGCACCGGCGCGCCTTGCACGAAGTGCACATGTGGTGTTCACGTGCTAGGCAGTAACGTCACGCGTTCAGGCGAGAGTAAAAAATTAACGGTGCCTTAGCTTTGGTTAAACCGAGTGAGAAACAGTAGCTTCCCGATGGTTTAGCCTGGAAAATGCCAAAGAAAAACTCAACAAACCGCTGAACAAGACGTTGCCACGCTAAACCATCGTGAAGCTAGCGCTCCTCACTCGGTTTAACCAAAGCTAAAGCGCTGTTAATTTTTACGTAACGCACACTGCTCCAGGCGAGCGGTTCCAGTTGTGGTATAGGGTTGGTCAAGCTATTCGTGTGTTGCGCGAAGTGCAGTGCTTGCGAAGAGGAAGACCAGCAGAAGCCATGGGAGTAGGTGAACAAGATGACACAGGGCGCACTCGTCGCGCCGGAAGACGGGTGACCAAAGTGCCAGTCTCTTCCAGTTACCATAGCACAAGTTACACCACAGTGCTGATACCATACGCTGTTGCGCTCACTAGATACGCGCAAATGTGAAGTCGGGCCACTAAATGCTTTTTCATGGGCCGCCTCGGTGATTTTTTTTGTGACAGTGATCACGCACGCTGAATGGTGAAATTGTGAATGGTGAAGACGGTGAAGGAAACATATCTCTTGTTTCATCGGTTTGCAGGGATCAACAAGCTGCACACGATTCCTGTTTTTTAGTAATATCACTCGAGCTTCGACTGTTTGCTCCACGGCAGTGCTCTACCACGGCCGTGGCCGTGGTAGAGCACTGCCGTGGTAGAGCACAGCCACGGCCGTGGCTCTACTATGGAGCGAATCGCCAAACTCAGCGAGAGTGGGTGAATGCGAACGAAGCACACGGCTTGGCGCCCGTCGCCTCATAGCATCTTCCTTATGCTGCGCGCATCCCGAGATCCATTATTGAACAATCGCATTGTTTGGCATGCTCACGGTTAGTCCCGCGGCCTTTACTACTTGGAGCATGGGCATTGTATCTGGCGAATCTCGCAGTCAACTTTGTGCTTATTATTATATTACAGAGGCTTTTTTATCTTAGGTTCACATCAGACGGCCTTGTGCACTGTGAGACGCGCCAGCTAGCACGTCATGCTGGTCTAAATCGGGCGCTACAACATTCGGCTGGCTTTTTCCGAACGCTCACATCTGCTAAGAGGGCCTCATTGTGTTGCTACTTTCCCCTCATGGCGGTTGGCTACCATCTGTAACTCGGGCCGTTGCAGCCAATCTCTGCTCAGCTGCGGCACACGAGCCGTACGACGGAGCGGTTGCTGGTGGCAGCTGCCGGTGTGGTTGTGACAACCTCTTCATGTTGAACTCACGTTCTGCAGAGTCTTCAATCAAACGAATTAAATCTGTATCCGCCAGAGTCTGCAAATGTTTTTTCGCCGCGCGTAGCGGCAGAGATCACCTGCGCTACAACGTCAGCGAAAAAGGACTAATATAGCTGCCTTCTATGGTGTCTTTGTGCCTCTCTTTTTCATGGCACACCTCTGCCACTTCGCCGTCGTGTCTGATCAAACGCAGAGCGCGTGTACGTTTTCAGACTATTACGGCAGCGGATTAGGCAGACCTGCTTTTGTGCTCAGCGGGAATATAAACGGAAATGACAAAGTTCATCTTTAAATGAACAGAACGAAATGCATCCGGTAATATCGGGCTTTCGGTGCCGGGTATGCAAAACAATGCGACAGGCTATGGGAGGAATTCGTGATGAGCGCAGCTTTATGAACAGCCTAGCCGGTGACGGCGAGCCCGGCCTCTGCGTTGTGCGCAGTAGGCAGCTCTCGCCCAGTTGGCCTATTCGCACCGTCGTAGGCCGCTGATGAAGCGAACAGTCGACACTTACGTGAAGTTGCGGGAACCACTGAGAGGTCTGCATACAAGGCGCATATACACGCAGATTAAACATAAAATGCAAACATGTGTGTACCATAACCAAGCACACATCACATTCAAGTAAGAGCACACCTCTACTTCGCATGGAGCATGGCTGTGTTATAAACAGGCCGTTCCTTAAAGATATGTTTGCGAATAGTATCAGAATTTCCTCTTTAGTGAGCGCTATTCTTTCGCTCCGCCCCTCATTAAAAACTTTAAATGACAAAGCCAACCACGGATTCCGTGCATTTGTAGCACAGATGGAAAAATTGGTTTTGAGGAAAGAAAATGGTTCAATAAATCGCACATATCTCCTTCGACACGCGAACCGCACCGGAAGTAAGAAGGGAAACGAGTGAAGGAATAAAGGATGAAAGAGGTTCCGTAGTGGAAGGCCGGAATAATTTCGACCATATGGGGATCTGTAACGTCGACTGACATCGCACAGGGCATGGGCGCCTTCTTGTGTTTCGCCTCCATCAAAAGGCGGCCGCCGCGGTCGGGTTCGATGCCGGGCACGCCGGATAAGTAGCCAAGTGCCCTAACTGAGCCACCGCGCCTGGTGTGGCACACATCCCGGTAGCACTTTTTGTGCTTTCCTGTTCGTGCATTTGATAACTGGTACAAATCTCTGAGTGCCATAATTTATACACTGCTGGCCGGTAAAGTTTGGGCGCCCAATCAGACCGAAAGATATCAAAGCAGAGGCGCTCTTTCGATGTTCTAAAATTTGCGAAGCTAGTTGCCGTTCGCGAAATTCTTACCTGAGAAATAACAATAAAATGGTTTTGTGAATTTCAGGCAGTGATCGACTTTTTTTTTCGAAAGAGTAAATTTAGTTCGTTTTTCTAAAGTTTGCGATAGTTCAGTGAGGATAAGTCAGGAGGGCCTGCAGTTCCTACAAGCATCGCTATTTTTTAAATGACAACCAAGTATTAATTAAGGTCGATGTTCAGGCAACAGAACATAAAACATAGCGACAGTGATTGGAAGCGTTTAAGCGCCGTCAGAAATGTAAAGGTAAATGTACTTTCTTTAAACAAATCTGCTGGCAGCCGTTTATACTTGGGGCGGATCGTCATTGTACTTTCTCGTTAACTTCCAGCTTTAACATGACTCCCTCCCGCATCTACTGCGTACTGCGCCTGCTATTACTCACAAGAACGTCCCGGCATTTGGTTTGGTCTGTAGCTGCAGGCTGAAGCAGCGGTACACAAACCACAGTCGCACAATGCCCATTGTTTCGAGCACCGCCATCGCAGGGCCGTGGCGCATCGCTTGAACGCTGCACCACTTCTCCAGGAGTGGTATGTTGACTTCCAGGGATCAATGAATGCAAATAGTGAATGACCGGCATATACGCCGTTTAACCCATTATGCTGTCATTTCATACCCTTAAGTCGTAGCTTCGGTGTCGCCGCTATTTTTTCCATATTCAACGATAATTTACTGCGAACCGTCCCTAAGTAGCTGATAATTTGTATATGGACTTTCTATTATAACTGTTAGGTTGATACAAATATACCAAGCAAAATGTCAGTTTTACAAATATATTTTAAAGCTATAAATGTTATCGGGAAGAAAACATCCTTAATGGTGGCGTATGCTTGCCTTCATCCGCCGAAGAGCCTGCAGAATTTCCAGTGCGGGAATCCGCCGTAGAATTACGTGGTTCTTGGAGTGGCAGGCCGATGCCTGGTTGCGATAGGCACTCGCGCAGGGCACGGTAGGCGACGCGGTATACGTTCTGGATGTTGTTCTCATGCACGCAGAGCAACATGCAAGGACAGTAGCCTAATGCCGTGCGCAGAGTTACCATCACTCTCTGCTGGATGGTGTTGCCGGAGTAGTCGACGGCCAGTAAGGGCTGCCTTGGCCACAGAGCTACATACACGGCACTGTGTGCCTGGGCCGGGTTCTCCGGCTCTTCGGTCAGAAAGCAGGCGGTGACCACAGTCCTCTGCACTGTCCAGCCAAGTGTTGCTTCGCGTTGGCCAATTCCCAAGGCGGCAGCAATGCGCATCAGCAATGCGGGACACTCATCGTAAGCAGGTGAAACCCCAAGGCAGTGCACCCGCCACACATCTATGCACTGGCGATGCGCCGTCCAGCCGCGCAGCCATGCTATCCGCCGGAGACGGAATACGTCGCTCTCAGCAGCGTGGACACCTTCGTATACCGCATGGTGAACGTGGGACGGCGGTAGTTCCCGGAGCCGCGGCAGCCACCACAAGTTCTCTTCGTCCAGAAGGCAGAGATGCGCTGCATTGAAACTACGAAGCATAAATTTCAGATCTGACATGTGGAAAGCCGCCATTGATGAGCCGTGTTCCGGTGCTTATGCGCTGATCCTTAGGTAGCATGCGTCTATGTTTGCAATGCGCACTCTTCTCGGTAAGGTAAGAAACGTTATCAGTTCACTGACACCATTTCTTTTTTTCATTACATACGTATAGACGTGAAGCTTCATGTACTTCTATTGAAGGAGCGCTGCGAGCGCGCTCTTTAGTGATACTGCTGATAAATCTTATTCATTTGTGTCGCATGCTGGAATGGCTTATCTGATGACTCACTTCAAACTCTTGGCCTGGCGCTATGTCCTGAAGACGTAACGCAAATATGTTTTATCATTCTATATCTGGGGATTCTGTGCTAATTTTCTGGAAGATACGAATATATTTATCTCATAAGAAACCTTTTCAAGCGCTCCCGCAATAAAGGAAAAAAATGCGTTCATCAAAGTTATGAAGTATGATTAATACGAGCGACGCGATTTTTAGAAGCATATCTTAGCTCACGAACCCCTGGAGAAAAAGTTCCTAACTGGTTTTACGCATATCCCTAAGTGTTTTCATGCTGCCAAGCTAAGTACTTGCCCTATTACGCGATTACGCTTGTCGGCCGGGCACAAAAAGAAAGTAATCCGGGGTTCTAGCTCTTGCTTCTCTGCCAAACGGATAGTAGCGGAAGTGGCACGTGCTCACGACGGCAGCTACAGGCGGGAGATGCTTTCTTTCAGCGCGGATGCCTTCCCTCGCTGTATCGGTTGACACACACGTTCCTGTTTCCTAAGGCAACCGTTGTGATCTTCGGCTTTCGTGAAAGCAAGGAAAATATAGTTGTCTGTACAGAGTGTAAACATGCCCATTATAGAAGACAATACGTTCAAAGCATGGTGGCTTGTGGAGGAGAGCCAGGCAGTTCTCAGATGTGAATGGAAAAGCGAGGGCAACAATACTTATTCGCAAAATCATTGCAGAAGATAGGCTACCACCACGCCGAGGTCGTACAGTGGTTACGGCGCTCGGCTGCTGGCCCGAAAGACGCGGGTTCGCTCCCGGCCCTCGCTGTCGAATTTCGATGGAGGCGAAATTCTAGAAGCCCGTTTACTGTGCAATGTCAGTTATAGTTAAAGAACCCCAGGTGGTCGAAATTTCCGGAGCCCTTCACTAAGGCGTCGCTCATAGCCTGAGTCGCTTTCTATAAGCCAACTCCCGTAAACCAAACCAAGATATAGACTACCCAAAAAAACTTTAAAAGGCGCAAAGAAATAATGCAAACTTCGCAGAATGCAGTTTGGTTAAGCTTCATTTGTACAGGACTTTAATAAGACCGAAACTAGAATAGGCATGTTTTATTTTGGATCCTAACTAAATATCTCTAATCAACGCTTTAGAGACAGTTCACAACCACACCGCCCGCTTATTGTTCCAAATTACTCACGACCAGCAAGACTATTTGCACTAAAGTCAACTCTTGGTCTTCCAGCTCTTTCTTTGCGCAGTAAGTATTTTCGCTTATGTCTTTTCCAACGTATTTATTACACTCTGTTCTCAGATATCAGTTACTGCTTCCTCCATCTTATATATCCTCGCGCACTGATAATAGTTTTAAGGTAAGAATCCCGCACTGCAGAACCACCCTGTGCTTGAATTCTTATAACCCTCGAACTGCGAATGACTGGAAGCACCTTTCTGCCTTCATCGCTGCCATCGCCGATGTCGAACATTTCATGAAAATTACTACTGATTTTGTATGCCCCTACTCTCTGTAATGCCTCCGGGACTTGAGAGTATTTAAAATAAATAAATAAATAAATAAACACACTAATAGCTTAAGGATCCCTGGTCAGACCTCTTCTTCAATACGTGTCAGTCGTGTGGTCACCTCGTCTATCGTATGAAAAAGATAAACTTGAGTCGGTACAGAAAAAAGCAATCAGATTACACTTTGACCGCTATGATCGCAACTTTTTCCCCTTCAAATCCTCGCTATGCGTTATCACCGGATTCCCTCCAGCATCGACGGAAATGTCACCGGCTTATCATGCGACACAAAACTGTGCGCAAGTGCGTTTCTTTAGGTGCCCCCATTTTATTCACTAGGCATTCTGCACGTGTGACGTACCGGACCGATCCTATGAATATCACACCCGGTGTTTGTTTGGTTGCAATCAATTTTCTTTTTTCCCGCACGCAATTAAAATGTGGAATAAACTTGATGATTCGTTCCGACAGCTGCCACCTGAGCAGTTTTCGAAAGAAATGCCGACTTATGTATTGTGATTTTCATTTCTATGTAACCATTCCCGCAATGACACATACCCAGACAGCAGTGTCTGTAAATCATAATACTGTCATGAACTAGAGGGCTAACATTATCTAACGCTAACATTATCTTAATTCATAAGAAAGGAGACGTCAAGGACTTTAAGAATTACAGACCGATCAACTTATTGTCCGTTGCCTACAAGGTATTTACTAAGGTAATCGCTAATAGAGTCAGGACAACCTTGGACTTCAGTCAACCAAATGATCAGGCAGGCTTTCGTAAAGGATACTCGACAATAGACCACATTCACACTATCAATCAGGTGATAGAGAACTGCGCAGAATATAACCAACCCCTATATATAGCCTTCATTGATTACGAGAAAGCATTTGACTCAGTGGAAACCTCAGCTGTCATGCAGGCATTGCGGAATCAGGGTGTGGAATAGTGTTATGTGAAAATATTGGAAGATACTTATAACGATTGCACAGCTACTATAGTTCTCCATAAAGTCAGAAATAAAATTCCAATACGGAAACGTGTCAGGCAGGGAGACACGGTCTCGCCAATGCTCTTCACTGCCTGCTTACAGGAGGTATTCCTGGGGCTGGAATGCGAACAGTTGGGGATAACAGTTAATTGAGAATACCTAAGTAATTTGCGATTCGCTGATGACGTTGCCTTGCAAAGCCACTCAGGACAAGAACTGCAAAGCATGATCAATCAGTTAGACAGGCAGAGCAAAACGATGGGGCTAAGAATTAACATGCAGAAAAACAAAGTAATGTTCAACAGCCTATCAAGGGAACAGCAGTTCGCAATTGGTAGCGAGGTGCTGGAAGTAGTAAGAGAATATGTCTACTTAGGGCAGGTAGTGACCGCAGATCCGGATCATGAGAGGGAAATAACTAGAAGAATATGAATGGGGTGGAGCGCATATGGCAGGTTCTCTCTGATCATGAATGGTAGCTTACCAATATCCCTGAAGAGAAAAGTATACAACAGCTGTATTCTACCGGCACTCACCTATGGGACAGAAACGTGGAGGCTAACAAAAAGGGTTCAGCTTAAGTTAAGAACAACGTAGCGAGCTATGGAAAGGAAAAACATAGGTGTAACGTTAAGAGATCGGAAGAGGGCGGAGTGGGTGAGGGAACAAACACGGGTTAATGACATCTTAGTTGAAATCAAGAGGAAGAAATGAGCTTGGGCAGGGCATGTAATGTGAAGGCAGGATAACCGCTCGTCCTTAAGGGTAACGGAGTGGATTCCAAAAGAAAGCAAACGTAGCAGGGGACGGCAGAAAGTTAGGTGGGCGGATGAGATTAAGAAGTTTGCGGGGATACAGTGGCGGCAACTGACAGAGGACGGGGTTAATTCGGGAGACCTGGGAGAGGCCTTTGCCCTGCAGTAGATGTAGTCAGGCTGATGATTATGATGATGAACTAGAAGGAGGCCGACCTCAGACGTAGAGGGAGACCTCAAAGCGGTCGAGTTCAATCCCACAAACCTAGACAGCCCGAGGGCTCCTGACGCGACCGTGTCCGCATCGTCGTCCTCTCTGCTCAGGGCAGAGGTGGCACAGGTCAAGCTTTTGGCATTAGTCTTCCCTACCCTCGTCAAAGAAAAGTGTCATCCAGGTGCGGAACGGAATAATTAAAAAAGACGAGAAAAGCAAAAGAGGCAATGTAAACAAAAAAATTAGAGTGTAAAACTGACACGTAATTCATAAGGATGAGAAGGTGAGACAAACAAAGGTCAGAATAATGTGCATAGGGCGGTAGAGGCGTTTAATATACAGGCTTGGAAGCTCTGCAGTGACGTGAGAGTTGCGGGATCAAGTGGACCCCATGCACAACATTTATTCGAGCTCGCCGACGGCCACAGTTCCCCAAGGAACGACTTCATAATTCATGCTGTCGACGTGGCCGATGACTTCATATAGAGTGAATTAGTAGTGCAGGAATTTTTCACCCTTTTTGGCGGAGAAGGTTGACACTGAGATACGGTCACATGGGATACATAAACTTCTCTACGGCAGAGGTTGTAATGTCGGGAGTCCGTCTTTTGCTGCTTTTTCATGAGTAAGCGAGCCAACTGACGCACTTGTTCGGCTTGGGCGACGATTGTGCCCGCGTCTGGTGCGACGTCGTCATCCGCGCTCGAGAGTTCCTCGTACAGCATCATCCATCCTTCTCTCCGGTAGACAATACGGAACGCGGTAAAGCAGGATATTTCCTGAATTGCGGTGTTAACCACGTAGGTAACGGACGCGTAGATGCGGGAGTATCTGATCCAACGTTTTGATTTCCGCATCCACCTAAATAGACATTATATCCGCGATCGTCGTGTTCAGGCTTTCTGTAAGCCCAATTATGTGGGAACGATCTCGTCCTGGTTTGTGACAACTGAGGGACGTGCTATACCCGCGGCCATTAGTTCATGCCATCGCTATCCGTGAGGTCATTGTGTTTTCATCGGCTTGCCGTGACGCAACAATTGGGCAGCTGCTTTTGGTGAAGAACACTAAAAGATTGATATAAAATTATTTTGGCACTAAGAAAAAGATTTAAGAATAAAGAGTACCAGCCTGTGCCACAGGAGAGATATACATAGAGTGTGCTAAGAATAAAAAAAAATTAAAAATATACACGAGCCCGCACAAGATAGGTATAAAGTGGTAGCGTATCTTTCGCAGACGGCGATAAGTTCAAAACATGCCGGCTTGAGGGCACACAGCAGCACAATCTCAGATGTGAGTGGCGAAGTAAGCGAGGCCATCAATATGAAGAAAGAATTACGTGATAGTGTACATATTTCTTAAAGCTTACGCTGTGGTATAACATACATCGTCACGTTCGCAAAAAAGAAATGCATGAACGTTTCAGCCTTCAGCGCTGCACGCGACACATGGACGAAGACAGAAGACACGGTGAAACACAGTGTTCCCCGGAATCCTACACGTGAAAAAAAAAACAGCGTTTGGCAAAAGACATACACTCGAAAAAGGTTGAGAAAAAATAAAAAAACTATTGTCGCTTAAGCACGTCGCCACTGGCTGCATCATAAGTGCGAGGGCTAGTGCTATGGAGGCGCATACGATGTACGGGACGACGTCAAGTCACGGCAGGATGATTTCATTACAACCGTTTCAAAGAAAAAAGGAATGGACATTTCAGCACCCCTACCGCTACCTTGATCACACTATGATGAGAAAAAGCGCAATTGGCTGAATTTGCGACAAATTTTTTGGAACATGTGTATCCCTGGAAGATTGTGCCGTGTTGGTTGATCGTATGTTGTGTCGTGTGAATGCAGAGTAATTCCGTGAGCAAGCGTGCTGATATAAATATTCCCTTAGCAGCCACACGGACCACGTCCCACACGATAGCTTGGCCAGTGTCATTTGATGTTTTGTTAAAGCATTTGAACTATTATTGCATCGACAGATATGAACCAGGATCAGCCGATGGGTGTCGCCGGGAGACGCCCAAGCTGTAGCAAACTTCATACCTTGAGTTCTGTACACGAGGTAAGTTTGGACAAGCTAGGAAGGACCACCAACCTTGATGTGTTGGGATAAACCACACACATTCGCAAGCCGACTGCAAAAGACGCTGCCACCGCAGAAACTCTGGGATCTGTAATCAATACCCACGATAATATTGGGTTGTCAGAAATTGTTAGCGATTAGCACAACCAATATTCTATCGGTGTGGATAAAGTGGTCATATTAGGTTTCAGATCCGCGCTATTCAGAGCCCGAACGCTCACATTTCGTGATGTGGTAGCGAGCGATAGCTGTGAGACCTAGAAGTGCTTCGTATTCCACGCTGGTGATCGATGGCAAATAATTACGTGAGTCTTGTTCTTCGCGTCAGTGTGCCTCATTGTGCGTGCCTCTGGAAACCGGACAATGCGGGAGAAGGACTTGGCCTGACCGTCTTCGCTTTTTTACGGTGTGTAGCGGCCTTTATTGGCAAGAGATGACTGGTTGTTAAGGCCGGTTAGAGCGGGCAAGGGCTGGTCCGGTCCCGGAACAGTTGGTGCTTTTGCCGCGCGTCAGTTCTGCTGCTTCAGCTGCCGATCGTCGTCTTCTCGCCTCGCGCCGCGCATCGGTTCTGTTGCTCCGTCTGCTAAGCGTCTTCCTCTTTGCATTGGCCCCCGGGGGAAAAAGAGCCATCCTGGCGATTTAGGGAGTCAACAGGACGCAGGGGTCGTAATACGGCTTCAAACGCGAAACGTGAACGGTCTCGCGCCCACGTCGTCGGAGATCGGGTGATGGCGTCACGGGCTCAACGATGTATGTGACTGGAGAAGTGCGCTCAAGGACACGGTAGGGTCCGTGGTATTTTGGCAGCAACTTGGTAGAGAGACCTGGGGCAGCAGAAGGCACACGGAGCCAAACAAGGGATTGCCGCTGAAAAGTGTCTGTGCCATGGGAGTGGTCGAAACGATATTTCTGGCGCCCTTGGTCGTCAGACGTGAATGACCGGGCGAGCTGGCGGCACTCTTCAGCGTGTCTGGAGGCTTCAGATACGGTTGGGGATTCTGAGGAATCAGGATGGTACGGAAGAATAGTGTCGAGCGGCGAGGATGGTTCACGGCCGTATAGAAGGAAGAATGGTGAGAAAACAGTAGTGCTCTGCGTAGCGGTGTTGTAGGCATATGTGACGAACGGGAGGACGACGTCCCAGTTAGAATGGTCTGCCGCGACGTACATTGACAACATGTCACCTAATGTTCGATTGAAACGTTCGGTCAAGCCGTTCGTCTGGGGATGATAGGCAGTAGTGGTGCGGCGAGTAATGTTGCATTGCTGCAGAAGAGATGAAACTACGTCTGACAGAAACACCCGCCCACGGTCGCTCAACAGTTCACGCGGGGCTCCGTGCCGAAGTATGAAATGGTGCAAGAGGAAGGCTGCAACATCCCGCGCCGTAGCAGCTGGGAGGGCGGCTGTTTCGGCGTACCGTGTCAGGTGGTCTACAGCGACGATGACCCAGCGGTTTCCTGCAGCAGTGTAGGGAAGTGGTCCATACAGGTCAATGCCAACTCGGTCAAATGGCCTGGATGGGCAAGACAAAGGCTGCATAGGGCCGGTCGAATGGTGATGAGTGAGCTTGCGGCGCTGGCAATCGGGGCAGGAACGGACGAATTTTCGTACGTAGTTATACATGCCGCGCCAGTAATAGCGGAGGCGAAGCCGGTTGTAGGTCTTGAAAGCACCGCCGTGACCAGCTTGCGGGTCGCTATGAAAGTCTGCGCTGTTGGGTTTGGGATGCCCCCCCCCCCCCCCTCTCTTCGAGGACCGTGGGAACATGGCGGTAGCGGCGAAGCTCAAAAAGGGGTGCTGTAGGACCTGTGATGCCTCCCCTCCTGCCTAAGTGGATTAGGCAGCGACCTTCCAGGACCGTGGGACCATGGTCGCAGCGGCGAAGGTCAAAGATCGCCGAAGGCCGAAGATGCGGCGACGATTGCGGCGTTCCGTGGCCGAGTCGACCCTCGGGTCAACGAACAGAGTGGTGGCGTGCTTAGTGAAAGACAGCAGTGTTTAATTACTGAGCCTCTACCCTCTCCCATCAACCGAGCTGCGGCAGAGCACCACGGCCCAGCGCCGCCCCTGCCGTGGGCGGTATCAACAGTGGCCGCAACTGTCCGTCTGATTGGGCGTCATTCTTCGAACTATTTCCCTAGACAGGGATCTGGGGAATCTGTGCGCTATTTAACGGGAGTTGTTTTGAGGACTCCAGTGTGCTCTCCCGCTAGCGAAGCAGTCCTCATCCACTGAGAGTCCCTCTCAGTTGCTCTTCTGTAATCATGTAAATAGCCTGTATAAAGTTCTCCTTCTTCGTTTTCTTACTCGTAACCCCGTCTCCCGCCTTCCTCGTCCCTTCTCCGACCCGACCACGCTCACCCGATCCTAATAACTGGTGGCAGCGGTGGGATGGAAGCTACGTCCGAAGAATTGCTCGAGATGCCCAAGTCAACTCACCGGCTCCAACGGACCCCGGCAGCTACGTGATTGACTGCATCAGCTACGCTTCTGAAGACCGAGAGATGGACGCGTCAAGTCACCGGCTCCAACGGACCCCGGCAGCTACGGGACTGACGGCGTCAGCTGTATCTCGGCAGGGTGAGTGCCCGATGTTTGCCATTCGTTTCGCCAGACCGCACTAGCACAGGCAGATGTTAGTAGTGGAATTTTGGATTTCTGGGAAATGATGATTTTGGCAATTTTGTGTTTTGTTCGCCTCAAGTTGAGGGTTGTGTTTTAGCGGGGATTAGCGGCACGAAGTGCGTTCCGCGATGGAGAAGTTCCAGGTAGAGGACCTCCTTGAAATTTTGGAAGAACTGGGCATATCATTAGACCCCACTAAAACGAGAGAGGCGATTTTGGATGTGATGCGGGCGGAGGAGGTGACAGTCGAGGAGGCAGACGAGGCGTGGGAGACGATTGTTGAACGAAAATCGGAGCGAGAAACGCGAAGGCTTCTCCAGGAGAGAGAGAAGCGAGAGGAGCAGGAAAAGCGAAAACTCCGTGAGGAGAACGAGAAGAGACATCTGCTTCAGCAGCAGGAACGGCGAAGGCTCCGAGAGGAGCAAGAAAGTGAGTGGCAGGAGCAGCGTCGTAAGAAACGCGCTGAGCTCGAAGCACTACGTGAGCGAGAGCAGCAGGAGCTCATGCGTAAGACTCAGTTTCTCAGATGGCGAAGGGCCCGAGATCGTCTGAGGAGTTACCGAAGAGGCGAGAGCTTCAGAGCTTTCCTCGAGAATTTTGAGCAGGTATGCACAGAAGAGGAGCTCGACCAGGGCGAATGGTCCATGATGTTGGTGGCCATCCTCCCTGGTGACGTTGGCGGCGTATTAGCGCGCCTGTCCGACGAGGAAGTAGACCACTATGAAATAGCGAAAAGCGCCCTATTTCGCTTCTTCGACATAAAGGGAGAGGTCGACTCCAAAGGTCGAAGTGATGGCAGCGGGCAGCGCTCCCATCAGTGCGTCAGCGACCAGCCAACGAACCCCGGTTGGTCCGCTGCGCACAAAAGAGTCGCTCAGGAGAGCAGTGACAGGGCAGCTGCAAGCTCAGAAGTAACTGCCAGCTCGGCAGGAGCAGCGACCGAAAGTATAGGTCTAAAGGCAGACAAAAAGAGTAACAACGCCGCCAGTCGTAGCAAAAGCACCAAGAGTGTTTTGGTAGCAACTGCAGACAGTCAGCAAGAGAGTGACATGGCTAGTTCTAGCCCTGAGACAGTTGCCGCTATGGCAAATGAGGCGGAGGTTCGGCGGAAGAAATACGGTACTGAGCTTGTATGCCGCCGCACTGAAAGTCAGCTTTCCGGGAAAGAGCGCCACGGAGAGTTACCAGATATCAACGTTCAAGCGCCAAGTAAGAGCGCAGCGTTAGATATAAAGAGCGATGCCAGTCAGATCCTCGCTGGAGTCCGGAAGGTTGATGACGCCGCCCCAAAACGCCAAATTCAGGACAGCGAGCTGTTGTGCTCAGAGGAAACAGCAGAGGCCACGGGAGCGAGCGGTTGTGCAGGTGAGCCGTCGCCTGGCACTGTGAGCGAGGCGCAAGTGGATTCGCTCCGCGGCAAGAAAAATCGCGAACACTTCGGGCCTTCGGGAATTGATGGGCCGACTGAGGCAAGGGCCGGCAGCGTAACTTATGACGGCACCGCGATTACTCGAGACGCGCGTAACGGATCCAGACCCACTAGGACAGTTCCCAAGAAGCGGCGGCGCGCAAAGAAAAGCAATATGAACGGTTGCGCGGAAATGAAAACGGCACGGGTCATAAAGCCCGCGAGTTTGAGGACCGCCCAACCCCGTAACTTTGCAAAATTGCAATCGCGGCGCTCAAGGGTTCATGGGCACCGCATCAAAGCCAAGCAGACTACGCGTGCGCATGCAGGGCGTAAACGACCTGCTCCATCGAGAGATAAGGCATGTGACGCGGGCGGCGTGCTAGAGAGAAGGGTGCACGGTCGCCGCACAAAAGAACGCCACAGAGGACCCGCGAGTCGGAGGGGGACACAGCATGCGGGGAACCAAGAGAAGGGGAAGCGCCGCTCTAGCACAGGCGAAACTAATCAGCCCCGCAAATTTTTGGAAACCTTAACTGGTAGCCCGGCCGTCCGACCGCGACCGCGCAGGGCGCGTCTGAAGAACAGGAAGCGCTGGGTTCTTTGAATTAATCACCAGACTCTTTCCAGGCGCATTTCACTAAGCACATTTTGTGTTTACTGTTTGCTTTTCCTTGTATTCATTTAATCAACTGTAGAAGAAAAAAAAATGAAAGCAAACCAAGTTTTGAGCTTTTGTGCTTGAGTGGAATTTTGCATTTTGTTACTTTCATTGTAGTCATGTAATCTTGACAAAGCTTGTTTTTAAGTAATCTTTGTATGGCGCAGTTCAGTGTAGCGCGAACGATTTCCTTTGTGAGCTGTAATCTCACCCGCGCTATATCTATGTTTTGTTCTTTGACGGCATCACTCGGACGAGATTTGATGCGAATTGCCGTGCAGCAGGCACTTGTATATAGGTTTAACTGCGCTGCGAATTGTGAGAGCGCCCGCTGAGGCGCGGATGTACACCGAAGTTAAGGTGTCTATCGAAGTAACTCATGGGCGAATGTGGCATAGTCCCTCGCGTGGGCGCTACGAGATTACTTCGAGTTTTAACCTTGTTAGGTTTGTTTTGGGGCTTAACACGCAAACTTTACCTGCGCTGACTGTTGCGTGTTATAGTGTCCGCGTACACGGAAGCACGAAGGGACATTGTAGCGTACGTAGCTCATGTAAGCTCCCAGAGATGCTACCCTTAAGCCGAATTAGAGTTTTGCAGAACGTAATTGCTTCGACAGTGTTTGTTCTGCGGTTCTGCAAGTAGGGTTACCTACAATATTTGTTACACGCTAGTGTCCGCTGACGCAGAGGCGCGAGCGAAGCCGCTCTTGGACATTGTAGCGTAGCTCGTGTGAGCTCTTAGAGGTGCTACTTTGTGTGGCCGTGTGAAGTTGCGCAGACTGTTTCTTCTGCGAGGTTTGTTGTGCAAGTTTCGCACATTTATGTCGTGTATGCTGCGATGCAGAACGCAACGAAAACGACATGGGCAGCTGTAGCAGCTGCGAATAGGAATTAGCTTGGGGCAAAATTGAAAGCCTCTGTCTGACCTCTCGGTTGATTCCTGCCTGCCCGGGTGACATCGAGAATCGTTTCAATTTGTCCGACCGATTCTAAACCCATTCTAAATTTCCCTCTGTTTCTTGAAGTGCCATGCATTATGGCAACACTTTGAAGAGGTCCAACACCTGAACCGTGCATCGGCTACGCACTTCGTGTTCGTTCAGGAAAATTTTGTTTCATTTCAGATTTTACTTAGAGGGATGGCAGGCATAAGCAGTTTTGATTTGGTTTTGGTCTGGCGGGGCGAGTGGGCAGCAGACGGCACTTGCTTTTGCTGTGTGTGGCTTGGCGTTTGTGGTTCCGTTTGACTCGCCTTCCAGAGAAATTCCGAGAGCCGGACATCGACAGCCGAGGAAGAGAGGCCTGGAGAAAACGAGAGCCCCCTCTTGCACGTCCTGTCAGCCGAGCTGCGTAGGAGCGGCTCATCTTCCGGACGCATTGTCTGGTGGCGGGGGTGCTGTTGGGTTTGGGATGCCCCCCCCCCCCCCCCTCTCTTCGAGGACCGTGGGAACATGGCGGTAGCGGCGAAGCTCAAAAAGGGGTGCTGTAGGACCTGTGATGCCTCCCCTCCTGCCTAAGTGGATTAGGCAGCGACCTTCCAGGACCGTGGGACCATGGTCGCAGCGGCGAAGGTCAAAGATCGCCGAAGGCCGAAGATGCGGCGACGATTGCGGCGTTCCGTGGCCGAGTCGACCCTCGGGTCAACGAACAGAGTGGTGGCGTGCTTAGTGAAAGACAGCAGTGTTTAATTACTGAGCCTCTACCCTCTCCCATCAACCGAGCTGCGGCAGAGCACCACGGCCCAGCGCCGCCCCTGCCGTGGGCGGTATCAACAGTGGCCGCAACTGTCCGTCTGATTGGGCGTCATTCTTCGAACTATTTCCCTAGACAGGGATCTGGGGAATCTGTGCGCTATTTAACGGGAGTTGTTTTGAGGACTCCAGTGTGCTCTCCCGCTAGCGAAGCAGTCCTCATCCACTGAGAGTCCCTCTCAGTTGCTCTTCTGTAATCATGTAAATAGCCTGTATAAAGTTCTCCTTCTTCGTTTTCTTACTCGTAACCCCGTCTCCCGCCTTCCTCGTCCCTTCTCCGACCCGACCACGCTCACCCGATCCTAATAGCGCATATTTCTGAGCGTAAATGTCCAGGGATCACTAGGAGCCATTTGCGCCCATCAGAGAGGTAATTTCGGCGGTACAAAATCCCATCATAAACAGTGAAGTGGGCAGCCTGACGGCGGATTGCGCGCGGTACCGGCACGACAGAACGGTCTGAAAGATAACGTACAAGAGAAGTGATCCAAGGGTCCTTGGACTGCTCGTTGGGCATATCGTCCAATGACAAGGAGGCGCAGTCGATGGCGGGAGGAGAGGCACGTTCATTGGCTAGAGGTGAACGAGAGAGAGCGTCGGCGTCGTTATGCTTCCTGCCAGAGCGATAGACCACACGAATATCGTACTCTTGAAGGCGTAAGGCCCATCGGGCGAGGCGGCCATTTGGGTCTTTTAGGGAGGACAGCCAACATAGGAAATGGTGGTCCGTGACGACCGCGAAAGGCCGGCCGTACACGTAAGGCCGAAATTTCCCGATCGCCCAAACGATCGCCAAGCACTCTTTTTCAGTTACTGAGTAGTTTTGCTCTGGCTTCGTCAGGGTGCGGCTCGCGTATGCAACAACATACTCCGCATACCGCGGTTTGCGTTGAGCAAGAACAGCACCGATACCAACGCCACTGGCATCTGTGTGGATTCCAGTTGGAGAAGCAGGGTCAAAGTGGCGCAGTATGGGCGGAGAGGTAAGTAGACGGCGCAACGTGATGAACGCGTCGTCACAGGCAGGACTCCAGCTTGATAGGTCGCTACTGCCACGAAGAAGTGCAGTCAGAGGTGCGATGATACAAGCGAAATTTCGGATAAAGCGCCGGAAGTAAGAACAAAAGCCGATGAAACTGCGAAGTTCCTTCATCGTAGAGGGCTTCGGAAACTCAGAGACAGCACGAAGCTTTGCTCGGTCAGGAAGGACACCCTGTTTCGACACGACATGGCCCAAAATCGTCAACTGACGAGCAGCGAAGCGACATTTCTTTAAATTTAGTTGAAGCCCGGCTGCCGCGAGGCATCCCAAAACTTGCTCCAGGCGAACGAGGTGCGTCTGGAAATCTGGGGAGAAAACAACGATATCGTCCAAGTAACATAAGCATGTTTTCCATTTCAGGCCGCGCAGTATCGTGTCCATCATCCGCTCAAAAGTGGCAGGGGCATTGCATAGTCCGAAGGGCATGACGTTGAATTCATAGAGCCCGTCAGGCGTCACAAAGGCTGTCTTGGAGCGGTCAGCGTCGGCCATCGGGACTTGCCAATAACCCGAACGTAGATCTAAGGAAGAAAAGAATTCAGCTCCCTGCAAGCAGTCAAGTGCGTCATCAATGCGGGGCAGCGGGTAGACGTCTTTGCGGGTAATTTTGTTCAAGCGCCGGTAGTCAACGCAAAAGCGGATAGAGCCATCTTTTTTGGTGACAAGGACGACGGGGGAAGCCCAAGGACTGTGCGATGGTTGTATGACGCCGCTCTGTAGCATGTCATTTACCTGGGCGTCGATAACTTGGCGTTCGGTGGCCGAGACGCGATATGGGCGTTGGCGCAACGGTGTATGGGCGCCAGTGTCGATCCTATGGGTAACAGCTGAGGTGCGGCCCAAACGGTGGTTGGAGAAGTCAAACGATGATCGAAACTTATTTAGCAGGGCCTCAAGCTGGGTCTTCTGCGGTGGCGAAAGATTCGCGTCCATTGGGCGCTCAAAGACGGCTTCGGGAGCGGGATCAGGAGACGATGGGGAAGAAGTAAGTGAAGACACTTGCATGCGGCAGGGGTCATCCTCATAAGGGTCCCAGGCGACGATGGAGGCGAAACGCTGGACACGTCCCAGGCATTCACCGCGAAGAAGATTAGAGGGGCACAGGAATGGATTTGACAGGGGCAAGGCGCTGCAGCCGGCTGAGACGGTAAGGACGGCGAATGGCAGGGGTAGACAGTGACGAGAAGCGAAGGAGTCGGACGGGATGAAGATGACGGGGCCGTTGGATGCAGTGTCGCAATGAACAGAGACGAGCACAGCAGAGCACGGCGGGATCACGACGTCATCAGCCACAGTCAACTTGGAGCACGGGTTAGTGGAAGCGCTCACCGATGCGTCGCCGAATGGAAGAAGGGCGACTTCGGAACGAGTGCAGTCGACGACAGCTTCATGTCGCGAGAGAAGGTCCCAGCCTAAGATGACGTCTTGAGACGGCGATGCGAAGACGATGAATTCAACAACGTACAGAACGTCCTGAATAGTAACTCGAGCTGTACAGGCCCCCAAAGGCGCGATAATTTGCGAATTAGCGGCGCGAAGCATAAAACCAGATAGCGGAGTCATCACTTTTCGTAACTGGCGGCACAATTTTGCACTGAGTACAGATACAGCAGCACCGGTGTCAACAAGCGCGAAAGCATCGGTGCCCTCCACAGAAACGGTGATCAGATTGGCCGGAGAAAGTCGAGGTCTTGAGATTGGCGACGAGCACGCAGTTCTTGCCTCCGGAACTGCGGGCACTAGTTTTCCGAAGGGGAAGAGGGACGACGGCGCATCGGGGAAACCGAGCGGCGACGCGGAGATGGAGAATGGCGGCGAATAGAGGGGCTGTAATCGGAGGAACCAGTGGGCTCAGAATGCGAAGTGCGGTGAAAAGGCTGGGGAGGGGCGTAGGCGTAACCTCGAGGGTCGGTATCCGCAGCAGGGGACGAAACTTGTCGGCGGCAGTGACGCATCACGTGGCCAGGAATGCCGCAGGCATAACAAATGGGTAGGTTGTCTGGTGTGCGCCATGGGCGGAAACGTTGCGGTGGTGGCCGGGCAGGACGAAATGGGGTCGACTGCGGTGGATGTTGGTACGACACGAATGTGTCTGGGCGGGGACGCCTGACTGCTTCGGCGTAGGTTAGTGGCGCAGCGACGGGAGACTGGGAGGAAACCGGCGGCAGGGCCTCGGACACTTGCTCCCGGATCAAGTGCTGGAGTGTCGGAGTTAGGTTAGATGGACTCGGAACGGTAGGAAGAAGCGAAAGCTGCCGCGCAACCTCCTCACGGACAAACTGCTTGATCTGGAGCAGTAGCGAGCTGTCCTCTGTCGTCATGCTCAGGCTAGTTACTGTGTCTGTCTGTGCAGAGGGCTGCCGAGTGAAAACGCGCTGTCGGCGGAGCTCGTCGTTGCTTTGGCAGTGGTCGAATATATCTGTGACAGATGTGACATTTTTGCCCACAAGCATATTGAAAGCGTCGTCTTCGATTCCTTTCAGGACGTGTTTAACTTTTTCGGCCCCCGCCATGGACGCATTGACGCGCTTGCAGAGATTGACGACATCTTCTATGTAGCTGGTGTATGATTCACCACTCTGCTGTGCGCGAACGCGAAGACGCTGCTCGGCGCGAAGTTTGCGTACTGCCGGGCGGCCGAAGATGTCGGTGAAGCTGGTTTTAAATTCGGTCCAGGTGGTGAAGTCCGATTCGTGGTTTTGGAACCAAAGGTGGGCGACGCCGGTTAGGTAGAAGATGACGTTGGTGAGTTTCATAGTGTCGTCCCAACGATTATGAGCGCTCACCCTGTCGTAAGAGGACAACCAATCCTCCACGTCGTGATCGTCCGTGCCGCTGAAGACGGCAGGGTCGCGCTGGCGGAGCGCACCATGGCAAGCAACGGGTGCCGGCGAGGAGCTGGCTGGCTGGTTGGCGTTGGCAGGCATGGGGGTAGTGATGGTACGGTTACGTAGCTCCAGGACGGAATCCCGCAGCCTCCACCAAGATGTAGCGGCCTTTATTGGCAAGAGATGACTGGTTGTTAAGGCCGGTTAGAGCGGGCAAGGGCTGGTCCGGTCCCGGAACAGTTGGTGCTTTTGCCGCGCGTCAGTTCTGCTTCTTCAGCTGCCGATCGTCGTCTTCTCGCCTCGCGCCGCGCATCGGTTCTGTCGGTTCTGTTGCTCCGTCTGCTAAGCGTCTTCCTCTTTACAGGTGTAGTTAATCAAGGACTAGCTACTACAGCTCTTTCAGCATCGTGCATGTTTGCGAATTGACGGAATATTCCAGACATTCGTGGCCGTCTCTGCAATGTGTGGTGAACATTCAAGTCGTTTCCAGAGCAGCACAGAAATGATTTTTTAATGTATCTCGCATGGACCACAACATGGTAATGCCTAAGCTAGTGGAAATTGGGGAGCAGCTCTGGAAAAATAAACTCTTCCTAATATCAGGAAATGCTTGCATAAGCTATGTGTTTGTAGGTAGGCCGATATTCCTGTCGCGTCATTTGAAAAAATTGGGAGAATGTGGCCCATTTTCTTTTCTATTTCAAGCGTCTTACGCCGATGGTGCGACAGGTGGCTCCATTATGCCAGTCGCAAAGGCTTCGTGGGCAATACTAGGCGACGGCTAAAGGGCTATCGAGAGACATTGCTCTGGTCAGTTCACAGGCGACGACTAAATTGACCAGTGAATTTATTTATTTATTTATTTATTTATTTATTTATTTATTTATTTATTTATTTATTTATTTATTTATTTATTTATTTATTTATTTATTTATTTATTTATTTATTTATTTATTTATTTATTTATTTATTTATTTATTTATTTATTTATTTATTTATTTATTTATTTATTTATTTATTTATTTATTTATTTATTTATTTATTTATTTATTTATTCTGCATACTTCGACGGCACGTAGGCACTACAGAGATGAGTGGTTAGTTTGTAACATTAGTTGCAGAGCAACAACAACAACACAAACTTTTAAGGTACTTTCAACCGCGATCTTGAAGTGAATGACGTCCCGAATGAAGACTGTGGAGGCTTGAAGGCAGTGCTATTCAGTATCTGTTCTCGGCCGAAAGGGAGTATGGTGCGCATTAGTACGAGAAGTTGTCACTCCAATTTTGGGTTGTTGGTTGTTGGTCGATGCGAGATGAGGTGTAGTTGGATGCGGCGAAAATATTTCTTTCATTAATGAATTAAAGAAGCACATTTTATGAAAAAGACATAAGCGCAAGTTCTTGAGACTCAGAGAAAGGTCAGAATGGGGTTGCTCTTCCCGAGGACCTCTCACAAGCATTCATTAACTGAGCTGCCACCCGCCATGGTGGGCACTGTACATAGAACAGTCCAAGGGTGCTTGACAGCATCCAGACTCACACAAGGGGGCCAGTAGAGAAGCATTTCTGGCGGTGCTGGGTGTCAGTCACGGCTCAGCGGGACATCTGGCGGCAGTGATCGGCACATTGCTCGAGTTCAAAAGCAGGAAAATATTTCGGAGATGCCTAGTTGGTAAGAGAGAACGGTATCTACTTTAGCAGGAAGATAAAGTCGTAAAGATGAAAGAAAGGAGAGAAGCCAGGTCAAGCACAGAAACACGCGGCGATGGCAATGCCGCTCATGCTCAGGTTAATCTTCATCTTTCGCACAAATCTGTGTCTTCTTTTTACAATGTATACCAGGGGTTTCAAGGACGACTTAGAGTTTTCTTTAAAAAGGCTTTTTGGGGTACGGATACACCTTTTGTGGCATACTATTACCAGTTTAACACCACTTGCTGGGCGTGTTGGAAGTCTTGCTTGCAACTACACAGCGCAAAGACACACACGGCCAAGTACGGAAACACCACAAAGCGCTGACTTCAAACATCTATAAATCAGTGTCTTGTTCAACGGCTCGATTCCTACCTCTCTGAACGGCACCAGTACGTCCAGATCTCAAGGTTCCAATTTTATGCCAGCTCCAGTTCTCTCAGGAGTACCCCAGGGCTCCGTTCTCGGTCCAGTATTGTTCCTTATTTACTTAAACGACTTAAACTTCGACTCCCCTGTACGGTGCCGTTTTTTCGTTGAGGGCTGCGTTGTATATCTGCCTATTCAAAATGCGGAGCATCACCGTGTGCTGAATGACTACCTGTCAGAGGTCTCAAGGTGGTGCCTAGTCTGGCAAATGTGACTAAACATATCTAAGTGTTCAAAAATAACATTTACGCGTAAAAAGTGCGCTCTTAATTTCACATACACAATTAACGGTGCAGCTGTCTCTCCCGCAAACAAATACAAATACTTGGGGGTTGTATTCAATAGTAACTTGAGTTGTAGTTCGCACATCGAGCATATAGTTCCAAAGGCATCCAACAGGCTTTGGCTGTTAAGAAATCGTCTAAGGCATGCACATCTAAAACTAAGTTAGCAGCTTACACTGCACTCGTACGGCCATTACTGTAATACGCAGATGTGGTTTGGGATCCGCACACCCAAGTAGATGTACAGCGCATTGAAGGCGTTCAAAGGAAGGCACTTAGATTTATCTACAACGCATATGGAAGGCACGTTTCGGTTACTGATCTATTGAGGCAATCTAAACTGCAGACACTTCAATCTCGTCGCAAGTTGCACCGTCTAAAAATGTTGCATGGGATTGTTAACAACTTAACAAACATTCATTTTGAGACCTACATGGCATACAACACTTCACGACCAAAGCGCAATAAGCACAATTTGACAATCATGGTGCCACGGTGCCGAACGAAAGCGTATCAGTTTTTTTTTTTTCAAGAACGATATTGGAATGGAACGGGCTTCCGTGAGACGTGGTCCGTTTGACAGATCAGAAGTCTTTTTTTATCTGCTGTCATATCGTCATTTTAAGCGCAGTGTAATCATTCATGCTCTTTTGTTTGCTTCATTTTGTATTTTTAGGTAACCGAGTGCATTTAATCTTGATCTTTGTCTTTCTATAAAACCGTGTGTGTTAGCTTTTGCTTCTTTATTCGCATTTTTACTTGCTTTGTTTTGTCGCGATGTACAATGTGTCCTTGTATCGCTCCTGCCTTGACCACCAAATGGAGGCTGGCAGTATTGAATAAATAAATAAATAAAATAAAACTTTATTGCTTCGCGCAGCGTATATATATACCGTATAGCGTGCATGCGCAGAAACGAAAGACAAAAGGTAAGATGTCACGCTTTATCTGGCACCGGCATCGCATCGCACCAGGACCCACTCTCCCACGAACAAGCAAGCAAAACACAGGCTAAAAAGCTATCACGCACTAACCCAGGAGGGCCAGAATTAAATCCCCACATTCGTGACTCACTGCAGGTTACATTCATAAAAAATTGGCGCTATTCGTCGAAAGAACGACGATAATTCACAAATACGTGAACAAAGTGTCGGGGGAGATAGCGCAAGCTTCTGAAATTGCTGAGAGGACGAACCATTGTGTCAGCACTGCACCGGTGTTTTTGACTGAGAAAGAGCGCCAATTTCGCTGCATAGTGTGAAACCACATGCGCTTTCGAAAGGACGCATGAAAAGCACCCCTCCAGTGTAGGTAACTAGTAGAAAAAGGCTAATTTTCACGAGCACAACGCCAACGGTAATCGCGTTTTCGAAATTACAAACTCTGATAAGGCTATTTACCAACAAGCGTCTACAAACCGACCGGCTAGAGTTGGTTAACCAGCTAACTACTTAAGAATATTAACCGGTTTTATGGTGTCCGCCAACTCAGATAATATTTCCACAAAAGCCATATATTTACCCCAAAATGCCTATTTTTCAAAACATTTTAAAGTGTTCCCTGAAACACTCGTTATCTAAAAGCCTGCCGGGTGACCCACAACTCGGAGGGACGGTTGGCAGCCGGACACAAGACAGACTCTAGAAAAACAGACAAGCAAACAAACAAATCGTGATTATCAACCTGACTACGTTCACTGTAGGACAAAGGCATACCTGTACAATAAACCCTGTCCTTTGGCAGCTGGTGCTGCCTTATCCCATCAAACTTCTTTATTTCACTCGCCTTCTTAACTTTCAGCCGTCCCCCGCTATGCCCGCCTTCTCTTGCTATCTAGGGCGTTGCCTGATGACCACGGGTTATCTCGCCGCCGCATTGCATGTCCTGACCAAGACAATTTCTTCTTCTTCACTTCGGCTAGAATGCCATTAACTACGATTTGTTTTACGACCTACTCTGCCCTCTTCCGCTAGCTAGCTCTCTTGTGCTCAACTAAGTAGGAATCCGATTCGTTACAAAGCAAGTTCTTGCCTCATGGGTTAGTACGGGTAAGAAAAAGCTGTTATATCCTTTTCTCTCGCAGGATCGTGGTGAACTGCTTTTCATAATCTGAGGGAACAGCCAAACAAAAACACATCGGCTAGAGACGGGGAATCCACACTATAGGCGTTACCGCACGATAGTGGGTATGATCCCAAAAAATGGAATGACTAGCATTTCTTGTCATACAATGGCAAGTTTTTCAACTATACCTCCTGCAACAGGTGTTCTATGCGAGGAGTGCAGGAAAACGTGTTGCTTATCGCTCCAGCGTTACACGTTGTTCGGTCCTTCCCAGTTCTAGACGTGGTGCTGCAGCAGTAGGACATGTAGGAGGAGGTAGTGGTAACGCCGGTTCTAAAGCGCACGTCTTTGAAACCAAAAAGCGGCTTCTTGACGCTCTGGTGGACTCCATAGCAAAGCTGGAAGTTACCGCGTGCTTCAGATTCGATGTACGTAAAAGCTCTCGCCCTCACATCTCGAAAAACTTTTGCGATGTTTACATACGAATTACTGTCAGCACCGTAGCTGTTGAAGACAAACAAAAACTAGCCTTATTTTACTTTTGCTTTTCAGGCTGCTCTCCATGCGTGAATGAATTTAATTTGGAGCGCACGGTTGTTGTACCAAGCATAAGTGATAGCTTATCTCCAGCCTACGTTTGCCAGGTGAGCTGTATTTGAAAAGGAAATATGTCTTACTGTTCGAAGCAGCTGCTAAAGAACTGCACGCGAGCTTCACGGTAAAGCAATAGTTTGCATTGATATGCTTTTTTTTATTTCACTAGCAGTACTATGAGAAGCACAGCGATCGAGAGACACGACGTTAGTTTTCAACAAACATGCGCGGTTATTCAGCCATTCGGGCTCTGCATGTAAGAAGCAGAAACGCAATTGTTAATTAGCCGCCATTCACGTCCTTTCTTTTATTGTGCCAGAGCTGGACAGATTGGTCATTGATCACAATGTGATTGGGCTGGCGGTTTATGAGAACTGTAAGCGGAACTGGTACATAGTAAGGTTGCTTCATGGTGAGTATGCGAAACTAAAAGAAGAAGTGTTATTTCTGAAAACATCGGCAGCAGAATGTCACCAATATATTGTTCACATAATTTTATAATCTCGCCTAAAATTTATTCCCTATCACTGGGGTTTCCTATGAAGGATGCCATAAGAGAGTTTTAGCTGACCGGTTTTACGGTCCCCTCCGCATACGCTGGCGTGGTCATTATAAGCATAGCGGACGTGCGGCGAGCATGTTTTATAACAGCAAATTATTCCGGTGGTAAGGCTAAGCACAGTGGTTTGGCTTGTGACGCCATCTAGCGGTGACAAATAGACCCGATTTGATGAACAAAATCGAAACATGTGCTTCTAGTTCATATCCACTCCGTGGATTCCAAGAGAAGGCAAACGTACCAGAGGGCGGCAGAAAGTTAGGTGGGCGGATGAGATTAAGAAGGTTGCGGGGATACGGTGGCCGCAACTGGCAAAGAACAGGGTTAATTGGAGAGACATGGGAGATGCCTTTGCTCTCCATTGGGAGTAGTCAGGGTGATGATGATGATCAGTTCATATCTCTTGGTTCTTGTTTGCCTGGAACTTAACAAGTGTTAAGTGAACAAGCGTACTTAAAGGGCACCTGATCGGGCAGCTCAATGAAAGAAAACGCGACTTGCATTGGTAGTTTGATTCACACCGAGCAGTGCCACACTGTTTGTGCGAGGCACCGCTGTCAACCACTATATTAGTGTTTTTCCTTTTTTCTACGCTGCGCACAACAAGAATTCAAACTGCGGCAGTGCATGTTGCCTTTGGCGCTACTAAACTGGAGATAAATAGACGATCACTTTATTTGGAAACACTTGCAGTTTGTCGGTGTGAACACTTCTGGATATGATGGCACAAACGTCTGCTCATTAGCAAAATAAATTGACACATGCGTGAAGGGGGCGAATTTCCAAAATTTGCTCTGCATTTTGCTGGTGTAGCCCGTACGGAGGCCCACGCGGTTTTTCGCAGCTCGGAACGTCCAATCGCGCTTGGTTCCGACTGCGGCATTTTCAGACACCCGGTTACACATGCGCTCACAGTCGCTCGAAAGGATTCACCTTGACTACGTGGAAGTGGAAACAGCGATTTTTGGCCATTTTTAAGCGCTTTAAACGAGTGTAGTGTAGAAAACGAGCCCTCCAGACAGTGAAACTGGGAAGCCCTTTCAGATGCGACTGTCGAGCCAAAGGCAGACATCTTGAACTAACCGGAAAACTAGAGGCATTTCCATACGGTACGACGCTGCACTAAACCGGCACGCCTGCAGAACAGAGGCGCCGCTACGCTGGCGGCTGAGTAGTGCGCATGCGCAATTCAGCATCCGCTCAGCCGTGTAGCGGACCTCAAAACCGGTTAGCTAAAAGCGTCTAGTGGAGTCAATTGGGAAGCATTAACCACGCGGCTCGTAGCGTCAAGACAGTTCGCTCAGAGACAGGCTCGCAAAATCACTGAAGCACCTTACTCACCTCCCATAAATGATCAGACGGTTCTATGACTTTTTTTTCTCGGCGACAGCAACTTCACAATTTCTTCCTGGAACGTTCTTCCACTTGCGCATCATCGAATGACGAAAATATTCTAATATATGACAAACATAGTCCCCCTTCAAGTCATCCCTGCCGCACGCGTTGCCGAAACCGGTCACCGTATCGCAGCTTCAGAAATAGGCCACGTGAGGCCGGCAGCATCGCTGGAACGATGGCGCCGCGTTTCTCAGAGCACTAGCTGCCCCGTCAAGATGTGGACGGTGCGATTGAGTGGTGTTCCAGAGCAAGCGAACCACAGTGCCGTTTTCATCAATGGCAAGGTCTACTCGTTCGGCTCCTTTGAAGTGGACAGGCCTCACCCCTTAAGGAACGTCGTCGACGTGTCCATCTTTGACCCTGCAACGTCGAAGTGGGATATCGTGCAAACATATTCACAGCTCCATGGCCAGCCGTATAACATTTTCCGTCGCACCATTGTAGCCTACGATCACTGCGCGTACCTTCGGGGCTTACGGAACGGCTGGCAGTCAGAAATCGTCCTTTAACGATTCGACACCAACACCATGACATGGAGCTGGCCTCAAGTGAATGGTGAGGCACCGGCACCGCATTACGGCGCCTCAGCTTGCATAGTCGGTCAGCGCATGTATGTCTTTGGTGACCCACATGATTCCCAAGATGTCAACGCGCTCGACCTGGATACCATGGAGTGGCATCGCGTCCCCACCAATGGGGAGGTCCTTGCTCCGCGATCCTTCCACACGGCCTCTGCAATTGGGACCCGCATGTACGTATGGGGAGGTTGCTTAGCTGCCACTTTTCTCGCTGGTCGCTTTGAAAATGTCAACACTTTATTCTATCTGGAAACAACCACCTCGACCTGGGTGCGCCCACAAGTACAAGGCTTTCCCCCCGTGGGTCGGCACGGGCATTCAGCCTTTGTCGACAGAGGCGAGCTGTACATCTTTGGAGGGTACAACGAACTTATGGACGCTTTCTGTGCAGACATGCACAAGTACGACCCTGAGACATGGTGCTGGACTAAGGTGAAGCCGTGGGGCTCGGGACCGTCTGCCAGGGGATATCAAGGTTGCTGCATTACTGGCAAAAGGGTGTTTCTCTTCGCCGGCTATTGCCCGGTAGCGAACATGCAGGAAGGGGAGATTATTGAGGAGGAAGCGACGCTAACCGATCTTCACGTGTTGCACTTGGAACCGACACTAAAGAATTTATGCCTGCTTGCAGTCATCGATGCACGACTGGATGTGATGTGAGCAAAATCCCACTCATTAAAAATCAGGTCAACGCTATCCTCTCACCCTAATCGAAGTCGCTGAGCACATGTTGCACTTCAAGCAAATGGAGCGCCTTCGGCAAATCTATATTTCCCGTCGACGATAAATCAGTTTTCGACCTAGATACCTATCTCGTGAATAAACACTATTACTGTAAAAACTTTTCGTCTCACCCTCAGTATTCTGACACAGCAATATCGGTAGTGTTCACTTTATAATGATGTAGCAGTTTATTAATTTTTTATCAAGACGAAATATTTGTCCGAAGGCATATTTACTCCTGCATATCGATTTCACTCCATCCTGGCTGCTGCTTCTGGCAATTCAGGAGAATATTATTTCGCTTCAGTCTCGAGCTCGTGCCTAGCTGCATATAGAACATACGAGATATCTTTTTCAAGGCAGACGGCAGCGCGTCTTCGTGGATTAGACAGTAATCCTGCATTTGTGCTGTGCGCCAGGATGGATTCTTCTGCATCTGCATTGCTTCGGAAAGGGAGACGGTTTCCACCTGTTCCTGCGTGTCTATCCATAGGTTCATATCATAGAATATAATCGGTCGGAATGCTGACGAATTTATATTGTCGGGTCATATCGATAGTTTCCTAATAACATCTCTGAACGAACCTACTGCGATCGATGTCTTAACCTTGCACGGTAGTACTATTGATAGCTTGTGTATCAGATCGTATAGAAGGAAGTCGGCAGCATGCTGGCCGGAACAAGAAATTTCCTTTCATATCTGCATGTCTTATCTATGCGGATGTGACGGTGGCGCAGGCGCACATGGCATATCATTTGTATTCGTGACGATGCATCACCATGCCCCAACAGAATTGACTCTGCGCTTCACGACTAACGTCATGTGGCTGTGTTCTGTACCTTGCCCACTTCAAGAAATGTGAACAGCAGAGAACCTGGCAGGAAGCCGCTGCCGATGACATTGAACAACGCCTTGTCTGAGTGACTACGCATTTTATCGGGAAGGACGGGTAGCTTTCGTGCCAGTCGAAAAATTCGTTCTTTGCGTACGCTTTTTCTGTAGATAAAGTGCAGCTCGTGTTCGAGGCTTTAATAAAACCGCCCAAAAGCGCTGTTTTTTCCAAACCCATTTTTTTGGTTGAGACTGAATAACCACGGGGTGTCTGGCATAGAAACTGACATTCAGAGCTATCTTCAAACGAAACTGCGGTACAAATGCGCTTCAGGTTTTCTTCGTATCTACGTATTGAATTCTCTCAGCTCGCTCTGATACTTTTTCTTTCAGTGTGTCTTTCAGTGGCCACGGTCTTTCAGTGCCTTTCGCGCCAGGGTTTTGACTACTATGTCGCGGGTTGAATGTTGACCGATTTCGTTTGAGGCAAATTATGAAAACACGTTTCGCAATGTCGGTGCGCGCTAATGAATCCCAGGTGCTTAAAAAATATGTTACCTCTGGCGTAGGGCTGGTGCGTTCATTAAAATAACACAGCCCTCCATTACCTTGCTTACCCAGGTGGTACCCTGTACAGTCGTAGTTAACGCTTATAGTGTATTTATGACTCAGATTTTTTTTTTAATTCCCGCTTAACCCAGAGCCCTAAAATACGGTACTGCCCAAACCCTACGTACAGGCTCGTTGCTCTAAACACGGAAAACCCTACCACTCCAAAGCTTTTTTGCGCTTCAGTGAGACTGTGAGAAATCACAGGCACGCTAAGCGCATGCGTCATATACTTTTTGTCCAAGAAGTGAGCCGCTTCCTCGTCTTTAGGCAGCCGCGCGCCGCGTCATTCATCCCTAAACTGACCGCCGCTGAACAGCAGTGGCTCTTGGTGCAGCAGCTGGGCATCTGCACACGTTCTCGCGCCCGCAAAGATAAGGGCGCAATAGGCGTCAGCTGCACGCGATCATAGAAAGTGCTTCGCAGCAAGTGGACACGGTCAGTCAAAGCGCCGCGGCGTCTTCGTGCCCGATCAAAGACTCAGAATAATATGCGAAGGAATGCGGGCCGGTAGTGGCGCAGCTACCAGTGTTAATAGGCGTATCGAAATTTCTGCTCTAGCTCTCTAGTGTGAAGTCCTGATATTGGTGCTATTACTTGAGTGGACGATTAGAGTTTACTTTCTCCTTAACCTTCTCTGATATCCTCAAGCAGTTATTTGCCTTTTAAAAAATTTCTGAGATTGTTCTAAAGTTTTTCTTCTTCCGAATACAGGGGCGAGTCTTATATAACAGCTGTGTGCTCTTAGAGCAAGTAAATGTGTACGGTGCCCAATGGCCAACTTAGCGTATATATATAGTTTTTGGTGCACACAGCAAAATAAAGAAACCCTTGTGCAAATATGCAAGATTCAAACTATTGCATCGTAAGGCCCGGGAAGCAATCCTTTGTAACTTCCGCCTTTAAAACTGCTCCTCTGCCTTAGTCCCGATGCATCAGCTTCTTAGGAATTTCTGCGAAGCTTGCATATTGCGTATAAGCAGACATGACAAGAGAAATGAGGGGCATGTCATGGGAGGCATTGCAACCAAGGGCTGAAACTTTCTATATTCCCAAGAGGCCACGAACAAGCGACGCTAGCGCCTATCTCTCTTCATGTTGGGTTGAAAGTAGTTGGAGGCCGAATAATTCGTATTAATATGATTGGCAAGGGACGACGAATATACGCAGGCGCGGGGGGTGTTCGCAAAGCATCTGCTTCAGGCGTGGACTGGTAAAAATCGGGCCACCTATTTAATGGTGGGCGGATGTAGCGTTGTCCGCCTGCTCTGCGCGTGGCCGTGCGCCGCGCTTTATACGGGGTTTCCAACACCATTTATTTCTTGTTGTGGCGCGGTAAAATTGGCTGCGCTGCTGGTGAACTGTAGTAATCGGAGTCGAGCCTAATGTAGCGGGAGTAGAGAACACATTTCTGCATGGTATTATTGACATATATGTCCTTGTCGTTACTTTCAGTCTAAAAGAGATATTTCTCAAAATAAACTTGGTCTTGGTTCAAGAATTTGACATGCCGTAGATAATCTGTGTAGACATACTAGAGGTGCTCAGTTTATCGCAAACGGCGCACCCGACATTCTAAGTCCATCAGATTGGGCATCGTTCACGCAATAAGTGTCCAAACATTTTGCGCATACTGTTCGCGCAATAGAGAAAGATCCCTCTGTGCACAGTGAGTTCACGCACTTTAATGAGTGCAAGATGTATGTTGCAATCGTAAATAATTGCAAAAATCTTCTTAGTTCTTATGCGCACACTTGAAAGCAGACCACTATCACGCTAAGGTCTTCACTGTCCGTGTTTTACGTGCGACATCAATAGAATTAAATTAACATTCAGATGCACAATCGGCTCCGATGATGTGCCAACCCTTCAGCAGACCAAGCACGATGGCTGTTTTGTCAATGGTAGTGATTAAAGTGTGGTTCACAACCACCGCGCCGAAATTAGCGGTGGGTTCCGAGGAGGCGAGCATAGGCAGAGGTTGCCGTCTTATCCGTGCGTGCCTCGCTGCACCCTTCGCAATTTCGAATGTCAAGAGCACAAACTAGAACACGACCGTAGCTTTCGCAGCACCGACATAACTAATACATGAAGGAACAGGACGCCATTGGCTGTGACCGGTTCCGCAAAGCAGGCGCCAGCGCCCGACATGATGCGGCTGAACAAGTGCGCGAAACACGCTATGGACGCATGACGGTCGCAAGGGCCGCGCGGCTCAGAAATCAAAAGGGATAGAGAGAAAGAGATATATTTTCTACTTTCAGAAACTTCTTGCGGTTCGATCTTGAGTCTTTATTATAGCCGCTAGAGCCAATAACTTCTTGACTTAAGTTCACAGCGGCTGGAGGCGCCGTTACGGCTTAAGCGATATATGCTTTAACAGCAGCTGTTGGTGATCTGCATAAGCCATCTTATATTGCGCTAAAACTACGACACATAAGGGAATAACACAAGTACCGGACGAGCGCAAACTATCAACTGATTTATTCAGGATCGAGCCCCCAAATTTTAGAAAAACTCATGCATGGGAACCCGCACAGAAAATGCTCATAAAATAGATATTGCGTTCGGGACTGTAGTGAGCGAGACAGGTTCTTGGCAAAGCGAGGTCAGCTTGTGTCTCCTAAAGCATTCGAAAAAGCTTAAAATACATGACAAGAAAATAATAACATACATACAATAAAAGTTGGACGTTCAGCGCTCTGTACTATCTTCTCCTTCAGCTTCCTGCGCTATGTTCGCGCTGCTGATACGCATACATATACATGACCCGTTCGCTGTCAAGAATTCGAAGGATGTAGCAGGCAACCTAAAAAGCTCGATAATATCTGGTATACGTTTTCTGTAGTTGTAGAGGACGTTTTTTACTCGATCCCGCATGCTGAGCTGCTGGCGCGAGTTATAACATGCATTGAGGGCAATGGAGAAGTGTCCCTACAGAACTCAACAAGGATGACGGCAGACAATTTTATCGCTATGCTGGAATTTTACCTGAACTGCACCTTCATAACATAGGTCAACAGGTTTTGCTTGCAACGGCTTGGTATGTGTATCGGCTCATGTGTGGCACCTGCGTTGTGCAACATTTTTTTATCATTGACCAGTCCTTGACGACGGCTTTAGATGGCTTGCAAATATTGAAAGTATTCAGGATTGTAGATGACTTTTTAATTTTTTTAGCAAGGAAGAATGATTTGCAGTCTGAGGACTTGAAGGCTGATATTTTAGATCAATTCAGAAGACTAGCTGAGGGCTTGAACTTCACGCACGAAGCCCCTATCACGAACACTTTACAGTATTTGGACATGCAGCTAACTGGTCCTGTCCGATTTTCACCTATGTTTAATGCTCCATCGCAGGGTAGCGAAGGATTTACTTCCATTCGATTCAGCTCACTCGAAAACTGTCAAGAGAGGCACTGCTGCCCTTCGTCTAGAGTAAGCGATCAGGAGGTCGCGCAAGCATAGAATGAGTGACAGCCTTGGAAACCAAATTTAAAGATTGGCCGCTGCAGGTTACCCCTGTGCGAGCGGGACAGCGGTATGCGAATCTCTTCTCCAGAAGTTGAAAAAAAAAAAGCGCGCAAAACGCCTACAAACAATGATACGCAAGCTGCTGTGATGCCTTGCCTACACATTATCGCGCACAAACTGAAGAAAGTGGAAAGAAGCTACGAAGTAAGCAAGGCAACAATGTGGGCTAGTTGGTTGTACATTTGAGGGGAATAACGCGCTATAACGGAAAAAACAGCAACTGACATGACGGATAAAGGACAAGCGCGCTTATCCTGCGTCCGTCGTTTCAACGGCTGTTTTTGTCCGTGTGTAGCGCGTTATTCCCCTCAAAGGTGCTAAGTACCGATGAAATTCTCAGCGCCAAAGAGGCTAGGAGAGCTGTGCTCACGCATGGCAAAGCATAAGGACAGGAAAAGTGGCTCTGGAAAAAGGCACCTGAAGCACTTTGTAGAATGTGCGACAGGAGTGGTTTACAAAAATTGGCGCGCGGTGCGAACTCATGCCAGATGGCGCGGCGAGCGCGCGACTTCCGCCAGCTGCGACTGTTGCTAGGCAACGGCTCAAGGTCGGTCTCTGTGGCTCCTCGGAGCACCACCGTAGGGAAATCGCAGGTTCGTGGCCAATGTTGCTTTCTCTAGAAAATGCCACTGACATGTGAAAGACACCTATGCAAGACAGGGCGGTGCGTAAATTATCGTACAGGTGAGTGTGGGCGTTCATGAGGAGATAAGGGTAGCAGGACAAATTTCTCAACATTGCAGAGATTGCAAATATCTACCATGTTTTCATGAGACAAAGATTCCTGGCAGGGGCAGTAGTGTCAGTGGACGCGAAAATTTGGAAGCGTTTCGATAAGGAACGATAGCAATTTTGTAAGTGGTGCGCCACTTGGCTTGTACAACAAGGCGCTGGCATTTTTGAGCTCTGTCTTTTAGGTTTCGATGAGTGTACACGTGTATCAGGGCTTGTCGTGAATGTACCTTGCGCACATGCGCGGCTGTTCTCTATATTTAGGGTCTCGGCCCCTGAATAAATCAGTTTATAGTTTGCGCTCGTGCTGTGCTTGTGTTCTTTTATGTGTCGCAGTTTTCGCCCGAATAAAACATGACTTATGTAGCTTAAGCGAAAGTTACTCGAATAAGCCGCTAAGGAAATTCCTCGCTCTCTCCTCCCTCTGTACGAATCCTTTCAGGGTTAGGGTACGCGCAACATAAATACCCCTTAGTTGATAAGATAGGAAAGGGAAATTTGAAGGTCGTGGTTTAGCAAATCACCGGTAGCATGTTGTGTTTTGTCTTGTGCATTTCGGACAAGTATATTTTTGGCGATAAAATAACTGCACTATTAATTTTCCTTTCATAAAAACCACAAAATCAAAACATTAAAGATCCTCATACCTCCTGGTTATCGGTAACTGTTGGCTTGCTTCAAGTATGTCATAACGATCCCCTATTTTCCCTTCTCTTCTAGGCTCATTTTGGCAGTCTTGATGCCGTAGGCACTATAAGAGCGTCTGTAGGCCTCATAGGTAGGGCCTGTCAAGCGAGATATCCTTTAAAACTCTTTTCGTTCCACGTCGCCACTGGCTGCATCATAAGTGCGAG
The DNA here is from genome assembly GCF_055824585.1 of Amblyomma mixtum. Lineage (NCBI taxonomy): Eukaryota > Metazoa > Arthropoda > Arachnida > Ixodida > Ixodidae > Amblyomma > Amblyomma mixtum. The sequence goes on from NC_143021.1 coordinate 93,308,481, forward strand.
GGCTAGTGCTATGGAGGCGCATACGATGTACGGGACGTCGTCAAGTCACGGCAGGATGATTTCATTACAACCGTTTCAAAGAAAAAAGGAATGGACATTTCAGCACCGCTACCTTGATCAAACTAAGATGAGCAAATGGGCCACTGCCTTAAGTTGCGACAATTTTTCTGGAAGATAATATGTGTATCCCTGGAAAATTGTGTCGTGTTGGTTGATCGTATGTTGTATCATGTGAATGCAGAACAATTCCGTGAGCAAGCGTACTGATATAGATTTTTCCTTGGCAGTCACACGAGCCACGTCCCAGACGATGGCTTGGCCAGTGTCTTTTGATGTTCCGTTAAAGCGTTTGAACTATTATTGCAGTGACAGGCACCATTACGTTGATAGGAAAGGACTGTATGTGGCCCTATATGAACTAGGATCAGCCGATGGCTGTCCTGGGAGACGCCCAAGCTGTAGCAAACATTACGCCTTCAGTTCTGTACACGAGGTAACTTCGAACAAGCTCGGAAGGACCAACAGCCCTGATCTGATGAGATAAACCACAGATATTCCCAAGCCGTGTGCAAAGGGCACTGCCATCGTAAAACTCCGGGAACTGTAATCAAAATCCACGAGAAAATCAGGTTACCAGAAATAGCTAGCGATTAGCACAACTAATACTCAATCCGGCGGATAAAGTGGTCATATAAGGTTACAGATCCTCTCCCTTTAGAGCACGAACGCTCACTTTTCATGAAACAGCAGTGAGCGATAGCTGCGAGCCCTAAATTGCTTCGTATTCCACGCTGGTGGCCGATGGCGAATAATTACGTGAGGCGTGTTCTTCACGTCAGCGTACCGCATCGCGCGTGCCTCTGGCCGCCGGACAATGCGGGTGAAGTGCTTGGCCTGACCGTTCCCGCTCTTCTTCAACTGTGCCGTTAATGACTAGCTGCTTGAGCTGTTTCAGCATCGTGTATGATTGCGAATTGACGGAATATTCCAGACTTGCGTGGCCGTCTTTGCAGTGTGTGGTGAATATTCAAGTCGTTTCAATAGCATAACGGGAATAATTTTTTTATGTATCTCGCATTGATCACAATATGGCGATGCCTAATCTGGTGGGCATCGGGGAGGAGCTCTGGAAAAATGCAGCCGCCTAAATATCAGGAAGTCCTTGCTTAAGCTATTTGTTTGTAGGCAGGCTGATATTCCTGTCATGTCATTTGCAAGTATTGGGAGAGAGCGGCGGATTTTCTTCTCTATTTCAATCGCCTTATTGCCGATGGTGCGACAGGTGGCTCCATTATGCCAATCGCTAAGTCTTTGTAGCCAATACTACACGACCGCTAAAGGGATCTCGAGATCGCTCCTGTCAGTTTCCAGGCGACGGCTGAACTCACCAGTTTATTTTTTACGCATTCTTTCAAGGCCCGTAGGCACTTGTGAAAGGAGTGGGGAGTTTGTAACATTAGTTGCAGAACAACAACAACAAAAAAATTTAAGGCACTTTCAAACGCGATCTTAAATTGAATGACATCACAAATGGAGACTGTGTAGGCCAGAAGGTGGTGCCATTCAGTAGCTGTTCTTGGCCAAAAGAAAGAATGGTGCGAATTAGTACGGCAAGCTGGCCCTGCAACCTTGTGTTGGTGATCGATGCGAGATGAGATGTAGCTGGGTGCGGTGAAAAGCTTTTCTTTCAGGAATGGATTAAAGAAGTACCTTTTATGAAAAAGACATAGGCGCAAGTTCCTGAGACACAGAGAAAGGCCGGGCAGAATAAGCGTATGTTCAGAGGACACGACGCTGGAATGATTGCACTGGTGCACTGGTTCAGCGATGGTGCCGAGTCCTGCGATGGCAGGTGAGCCAACGGTGGAAATTGCGAGACTTCGGTACCTATTCCCGAGCACCGCTCACTAGCATTAACTGAGCTGCCACCCGCCATGGCGTTCACTGCGTATAGGACAGTCCAAGGGTGCTTGATAGCGTCCAAAGTCACACAAAGGGGCTTGTAGAGAAGAATTTCTTGCGATGCTGGGTGTCAGTCATGGTTCAGCGGGAGATCTGGCGGCAGTGACCGGCATCTTGCGCGAGTTGAGGAAGAGGAGTGTATTTCGGAGACGCCGAGTTGGTGAGGGAGAGTGGCATCTACTGTAGCAGGAAGATAAAAGTCGTAAAGAAGGAAGAAAGGAAAGAACCCAGGTCAAGCCCAGAAGCACGCAGCGATGGCAATGCCGCTCAGGCACTGGTTCATCTTCGTCTTTCGCACAAATCTGCATCATTTTTTTACAATACATACCAGGTGTTTCAGGAACGACTTAGAATTTTCTTTAAAAAGGCTTTTTGGGGTAAAGATACACCTTTTGTGGCATAGTATTACCAGTTTAACAGCACTTGCTGGGCGTGTTGGAAAATCATGCTTATAACTACACGGCGCAAAGGGAAACACGGACAAGTACGGAAACACCACAAAGCGCAGACTTCAAAACAACTTTCTTGCTGCGCGCAGCGTATACATATCCCCTACCGCGCGCATGCGCAGCAACGAATGAAACAAGGGAAGATGACAGGCTTTATCTAGCACCTGCATCGCATTGCACCAGGACCCACTCTCACACGAACATGCAAGCAAAACTGAGGCTAAAAAACTACCACTCACGAACCCAAGAGGCCCAGAGTTAAATCGCCACATTCCCGATGCACTGCAAGTTAGATTTCTAAAAACAATGGCGCACTTCTTCGGAAGAACCACGACAGTTCTCAAATACGTGAACTAAGTGGTGAGGGAGATAGCGGAAGCTTCCGAAATTGCTCACAGAACGGACGATTTTGTCAGCACTCCAACGGTGTTTTTGAATGAGAAAGAACGCCAATTTCGCTGCACAGAGCGAAAATACATGCGCTTTCGAAACCATGCATGCAAAGGAACCCCTCCAGAGTAGGTAAAAAAGGCAAATTTTCTCGAACCACAGCGCCAAGGGTAATCGTGGTTTCGAAATTCTAAACTCTGATAGGGCTATTACCAACGACCGTCTACAAAACGAGCGGCTACAGTAGCGCCTAGACGCCTAATTTTACTAGTTAAGAAGTTCATTATTAATAACTGATTAACCAGCTTACTACATTAGAGTAAAAGTGAACACTTTAAACGACGTTTCGGCTCCCACACGGGAGCCTTGTTTTTTGTGAACAAGGCTCCCGTGTGGGAGCCGAAACGTCGTTTAAAGTGTTCATTTTTATTTTGGTCGGTGTTCTGCCTTCTTCTCCATGTACAGCCCCGACCAGACGGGTTTCCGTCCAACCCTCGACTTCAACTACATTAGAGTATTCACCGGTTTTCTGGTATCCGCCAACACTGATAATACTGTCCAGCAAAAGCCGTATTTTTACCCCAAAAAGCCTATTTTTGAAACTTTTTTAAGTGTTCGCTGAAACACCCGCTCTCTACACTCCTGGCGGGTGGCCCAAAACCCGGAGGTACGGTTGGTAGCCTGACACAAGGTAGTCTTCTGAAAAACAGATAAGCAAACAAACAAATCACCATTATCAACCTGACTACGTTAACTGCAGGACAAACGCCTCTTCCATGCCTGTCCAATTAACCCTGTCCTTTGCCAGCTGGTGCCACCTTAGGCCCGCAAACTTCTTTATTTCACTCGCCCTCGCAACTTTCTGCCGTCGCCTGCTACGCCTCCCTTCTCTTGCTATCCAGGTTGTTGCCTGATGACGACGCGTTGTCTCGCCGTCGCATTACATGTGATGATGATGATGCCTCAGGCTTAGTGGCACATACCCTCGGCGAGGCATTACATGTCCTGACTAAGCCCACTTCTTCTTCTTCACTCTGGCTAGAATATCATTCACCCCGGTTCGTTTTCTGACCCACTCTGCCATCTCCCGGTACCTTTCTGCTCTCTTCCGCTAGCTAGCTCTATTGTCCTCAATTAAATCTGAAGGTTTTTAGGTACCCAGCACGTTTCGCATTCGGCGGTTAGAACCGGTAAGAAACAACTGTTATATACTTTTCTCTCGCGGGATCGTGGTGAACTGCATTCATAATCTGAGAGAACGGGCAAAAAAAAAATAGCTGGGGCTTGGAAAGAGAAGTTTATTTTTTTCTGTGTTAACATAAAAAATACAAAACAAAAGAGCCGAACTCAATGTCAAATCAGTCAAGCGTCACGTGCTCAGTGACGCAGCACTGAGCACGTCAGTAAGGCAGTAAGACTTTGGCAGCAGCAGTGTTCGAAAGAGCGTTTGCCTAAATGCTCCTGCATACTGTTACAGATAACCCTGGATCCTAGGACGACACCACAATAAGCCGAGAAGCGCACATTTTCTGAGGCTGCATTTCGACCCCGGTTATCAACTAAGAGTTATCAAGGAAGGACGTCACCGTCTGGCATCACCTGGCGTGGCGCTTGCATCGACGCATCTGCTATAAAGCTGCGGCATCGCATCCAAGACGGCACTTTGGCAGCAGCAGTGTTCGGAAGAGCGTTTGCCTAAATGCTCCTGCATACTGTTACAGGTTAGTGGCTTTTTTGGGGGGAGTGTTATTGTGTTGCTGCCACTGCTGCTGCCAAAGGAGCGAACCTTGTTTCTGTCAGTATGGAGTGTGTTGAGTGTGAACAAGAAATCTTGGATCCCAAAGAGAGTATATCTTGCATGACATGTAAGCTTTCGTACCATGTAGGAAGCTGCGCAGGAGTGTCGGATGCAACAATAAAACCTAAGAAATCAACCTACCAGAAATGGAAATGCCCGAAATGTAGGGTACAAACGTCACATGTTAACCAGGATGAGAAAGAAAAAGCACCGTTGACCGTAGAAGATATGTTGGTCGTACTTCAGGATATTAACCGAAAACTTGATGTTTTGTTGCCACTGAAAGAAACTGTCGATGGAATTGAGCAATCGGTGCAGTTTATGTCCGAACAGATGACAGACGTGATGACGCGCACAGAACAAAATGAGCGAGATATTAAAGCAATCCAGACTAGGCTCGCAAAAACGGAAATGAACAAAGAGCAGCTTGAATCGCTCAGTGTCCAACTTGATGATCTCGAATGGCGCAACCGGAAACTGAACTTAGAAATTCATGGTGTACCACAAACGGAAGGCGAAAATCTTTTGTCAAAACTTAACGCTCTCGCCAGTGAAAGTGAATTGCCCCAGCTATCAGAACACGACATCACGGCAATTCATCGATTGCCGGCAAAGCGTGACAAAGTGCCTGGCATCATCTGCCGTTTCACGAGACAGAGTGTGGTGTCTGGTTCAGACCAGACGCATGACACGGGACCACGCAAGCGCAGTATGCAGAAACACTCATTTATTCGTCACAGTCAAGCCACTTATATAGGAAATCATATTGAATGACGATGGCGATATGTACACTGAAAGAAACGAAACTGAAACAAGAAAGGATACAACATCGCCTCCCGCTTGAAAATGCAACATAGTAATTTACAACAACCAAAATAACACGAACTAAACACTTATTGTTCAGGTAAAGAAAACCCAAATCTTTCTACAGGTCGGCGTACCCTAGTGCTTCGACGCAAAGGTTGCTCCACCGAATCCTCTAAAGGAGCAACCACTTCTTCATTAACTTCAGCACTTGTTTCCGGCAATCGCAACAATTCACCCTGTTCAGCGCCTGCGCGGATTTCAGGCCCAGCGGTACCCGAGTAGTGATGAGGCAATTCCCATGCCCATTGTTCTATTGTCTGCGATTGATTGCAGGGAACCCGAACTAGTTTAGACGCGTTCCAGCAACGACCGTCGCTCATCAAAAAGCTACTTTTGCCTTTTCTGCCGACAATCTTGAAAGGTCCCATGTAATTTACCGACGCTTTCCCACCGCCTGCTGGCTTGCGTACACGAACGAAGTCCCCTACTCTAAAGGCTGGTCTTTTCGCACCTCGCCTCCTGTCCGTATACTGTTTTGCATACATCTGCTTCGCCTTAACCCTAGCAGGAACATTCGAACCGGCATGGACACCCTCTCTTGTCGGCAAACCCACTGTATTGAGTCTTGTCCTTGGCTGACGCCCGTGGAGCAACTTAGCTGGCGACACACCCGTTGTCGCATGCGGCGTGGACCTATATATGCCGAGATAGTCAACCACAGCAGCCTGGAGGGGCCGTTGTTCCAATCGGGCAACCTGCATGAAATCTTTCAGCACGCGATTAAAACGTTCAATCGCGCCGTTTCCCTGTGGATAGTACAGAGAAGAACAACGATGCGCAATACCCCTCTCTCTCAAGAATGTTTCAAATATTTGCGATCTAAACTGAGGCCCATTATCTGTGACAATTTCTTCCGGATAGCCTTCTCGGCTGAACACAGTCTGCAAAAAATCGACCACACTCTGTGACGTTACTGTAGATGAAAAGGCAACCTCAGGCCACTTGGAATGATAATCGATCAGCGATATCATGTACCTACAGTTTGAAGGGGCCCAGTCAATCGGTCCCATTATATCCATTGCTAGCTTCTGCCATGGTAGCGCCGTAAACGTCACCGGCTGCAGCGGTGCAAACGACGGTTTAGCGGACTTGTCCGCGGCCTGGCAGATATGACAAAAATGAATTGCTTCTTCTACCTGTTTATTCAAACGCGGCCACCAGTAAAGATCACGTAGTCTCTGCTTCGTCCTCACAATTCCTGGGTGACCTTCGTGCGCAAAACCAACCAGGAGCGAGGTTAATTCACTCGGAACAACTACCTGCTCACCGCGCATCAAAAGGCCATCAACGAAAGAAAGCTCTTCCCGCACGTTAAAGTACGGCATTACTTCTGCTGGCAAAGCTTTTCTAGGCGCCCAACCATGTACCATGTGCACAACAACCTGTTGCAGTGTGCTGTCTGCAGCAGTGGCCACCTGCAGCCGTTCCTTTGTTAGGCACTCTGATACAACGCACACAATTTCTTCCTGCATCGTCTGCTGCGAATCACAGTCAAGAGGTAGGCGTGAAAGCGCATCGGCCACGACATTTTGCGATCCCTTTTGGTACTCTACGTCGAAGTTATAGTACAAAAGTCGAGCTGACCATCTGGATATACGCAAAGGTCGGCGTCCTGTACCGGCAGCTGAAAGTAACGTCACCAGTGCCTGGTGGTCCGTACGTAACAAAAATTTTCTACCCCACAAGTAGACGTGCCAGCGCTCGCACGCGAAGAGACAAGCAAGGGCCTCCCGTTCCCCAGCGGAGTACTTCCGCTCAGCAGGAGTCAGGGCACGTGATGCGAAGGCCACCGTGCGTACGCTGTCACCATCGCGTTGCTGAAGAACGGCTCCCAGACCCTTATCAGAAGCATCTGTCGTAACAATTACATCAAGGTCTGGGTTAAACATTTGTATGACTGGGCTTGAAGACAAAGCTGTCTTAACAAGCTGGAAGCTACGCTCAGCCGCATCATCCCACGTGAACTGTTGACCAGACCGCAGGAGCCTTCTAAGCGGCTCGACGAGATCAGCAAATCGCGGCACAAATCGAGCATAGTAACCAGCGAGACCCAAAAATGACCTCAAAGTGGCAACATCGTGAGGAGCAGGCACTTTGACAATAGCGTCAACCTTAGACTGCAATGGTGTGAGCCCTTTTGAGCTCACCGTATGCCCTAAAAAGGATAGTTCTGAAACAGCAAATGTGCATTTCTGGTTGAGCTTCAAACCTGAATCACCAATGCGTTTTAGCACCTGGTGTAGATTCTTGTGGTGCTCCTCACGTGTCTTGCCCCACACAATCACATCATCAATGTAACAAAGTACGCCTTTACAATCTTTCAAAATATGCTGCATCATTCTCTGAAAGGCTGAAGGGGCAGATGCAAGGCCAAAACACACTCTCTTAAAACGAAACAATCCTTCGTGTGTGATAAAGGTGGTTAGTCCCCGACTTTCCGGAGTCAGTTCTAGCTGGTGGTATGCCGACGCTAAGTCGAGCTTTGAGAAGCACGTTCCTCCAGCTAGTTCATGAAGTAATTCCTCTGTATGCGAAAGAGGAAAAGCATCGGCAATTACTGCCTTGTTCACTTCACGTAGGTCCACACACAACCTAATTGAACCGTCCTTCTTCCTCACGACGACGATCGGTGAAATCCACTCCGATGCGTCGACAGGTTCAATTATATCTTCGGCCAGCAGGCGTTGTATCTCTACCGATACCTGTTGCCGTAGCGTGAGCGGCAGGCGTCGGAGTTTCGCAACGACTGGTTTCACAGATGAACGACAGTTAACATGGTGAACAAAGCCTTTCACATGCCCTAACTGTTCCGTGAACAAGTGCGCAAACTGGTGCGTAAATTCTGAAGGCAGTGAATCAGGGCATGTCACCTGGCAGCAATTCAAGGTTGAGCCGTTGATAGTGATTCCCAGGCTCCGAACGGCATCAAGCCCCAGCAGCGAAGTGCCCTTGGTTGTGACATGAAAAAGCACACTGGCCTGGCTCTGTTTCCCTTGTAAGATACGTCAGCAAGAAAGCAACCGCTTACCTTGATTTGTTCTCCGGAATAGTTGCACAAATTGGCAGTCGGCGGTCGTAATGAGTACGTGTCGGCTAGATATTTGTGGTAGTGCTCTTCACTGAGCAAAGAAACCGTAGCGCCTGTGTCAACAATCAACGACAATCTTATCTTCCCGATAGAAATGTTGGCTCGAATATCCTTCGCCGACGCATTACGGTCACCGATTTGAAGTACCGTGACGGCGTTGGCCTTCTCGGGCTTTCGAACGGCATATTTCTTTTTCTTCGATTTGCACATGCTTGAAAAGTGACCAATTTTTCCACAAGAGTGGCAACGCTTGTTCCTCGCCGGACATGCAGTCGAGTTAGCCATATGCGATGACGAGCCGCACCTGTAGCAACTTGCTTGCTCAGCGTCTGACCTTTTTCGCACATCTTGAATCTTGTTCACAGTGCTATGCGCGAATTCCCCGAGCTCTTGTTGTGTTTGCTCAATTTGCTTCCCGATGTCAACAGCACGCTGCAATGTAAGCGAAGACCCTTCATAAAGCATGCGTTCACGTGTTGTTCGTGACGAAGTGCCTTCCAGTAATTGGTCTCGAATCATGCTATCGGTAGCACTTCCAAAATTGCAAGTAGACGCAAGGTCCCGAAGACTGTTTGTAAATGCTTGAAATGTCTCACCAGGCAGTTGTCTTTGGCGAAACCGACGCCGCTCCACCAAATCATTCGTAGCGCTAGCGAAATGCGTATCCAGTGCAGCAAGCGCGTCCTTGAACTGGTCCACCTCTTCCTTCTTGTCCCCGGCCTTGGCGTCCACAGTCACGTCTGCTCCTTGTGCAAGGATGCTGTAGAATATTCGCTGGCCTTCAACCCCGAGCGAGTTTAGAAGAATTTGCCTTGCAACGCTTCGGCTTCAGTTCATCGCCGCCAATGGCCTCCAGGAAATTCAGGAATACGCGTTTCAACTGCTGCCAAGGCACAGCCGGGTCACCGGGTGCAGGCAAGAAAGGGGGCGGTGCTGGGAAACACCCGAGTGACATGGCTCCGATACTGATCCTCGCAATATGTGGTGTGAGCAAATTTCACTTATCTGCGTTCTTGCGCTCCTCCGGCGTTCTTGCGCTCCTCCGGCGTTCTTGCGCTCCTCCGGCGTTCTTGCGCTCCTCCGGCGTTCTTGCGCTCCTCCGGCGTTCTTGCGCTCCTCCGGCGTTCTTGCGCTCCTCCGGCGTTCTTGCGCTCCTCCGGCGTTCTTGCGCTCCTCCGGCGTTCTTGCGCTCCTCCGGCGTTCTTGCGCTCCTCCGGCGTTCTTGCGCTCCTCCGGCGTTCTTGCGCTCCTCCGGCGTTCTTGCGCTCCTCCGGCGTTCTTGCGCTCCTCCGGCGTTCTTGCGCACCTCCGGCGTTCTTGCGCTACTCCTGGCCGCCGATGAGATCGTGGCTGCAAGGGCTCCGTGTCGCCTTGCACCGTAGGCGGTTCATCCTCGTCGCCAATATGTGGTGTCTGGTTCAGACCAGACGCATGACACGGGACCACGCAAGCGCAGTATGCAGAAACACTCTCATTTATTCGTCACAGTCAAGCCACTTATATAGGAAATCATATTGAATGACGATGGCGATATGTACACTGAAAGAAACGAAACTGAAACAAGAAAGGATACAACACAGAGCATGAGGGACAAATGGTGGGCTAGCAGGCGGGAGTTGACAACTGCGGATGCCAATGTTCACTTGTTGGAAAACCTGACCAGGCGAAATCGAGAACTGCTGAGGGAAGTGAAAGAATGGGCGAAAACAAATCAGTACAAGTATGTCTGGCACAGCAACGGTAAGATTCTGATAAGAAAGACTGATGGCGCGTCAGCAATGCTAGTGCAGCATTCTTGCGACCTTGGCAAGCTGCAATAAGAAGGGAGAATTGATTTTTAATTTTTATTTTGTTTCCTCCCAAAAATGCAGACTGTAACAGAAAAGAATTATCTACTCCCAGAGAACTTCAAAGATTACCTTGGCCCGGTTTTCCAGACGTCATTCAAATGTCTTCATATCAATGCTCGATCTGTCAGACGTAAAGAAGCATATTTCGACACTTTCTTTCAACAACTAAATGTTCCCATTGACGCTATCATGATCAGCGAAACTTGGTCTACAAGTGATTATGATGTCTTTCGAATTCCTGGTTATGAGACATTTTTCTGAATCGTTACGCTGGTATTGGTGCTGGCGTATCCATATTGCCACGTATCATTGTACTGTTCGTTCACGCTCAAGGCTGCAGGAAAGGGTTGTTATCACTTTTATTCGTGACGCGAGAAGCGACCAGACTAATCTCGATTGATCGCAGCCATGAAAGGCTGCATCTAGGTTTTTCTAGATTACTGTAGATGATCTTGTCCTGTTATCTGGAAGTTTCCTTGCCGCCTTTAAATTGAGCGATGCCGCGAGCGGCGGACGTTCGTAGTTCGACGACCGACGAGCACGCTTGTTGCTGCCCGAGCTCGTCCAGACCCAGCGAAGGTTTTTTTCGGCGCTGGCTTCCTGAGAAGTTTCATCGACAAGTGCAGGCGGGCCCCGGATCCACTGCGACCCGGAGGTTCCGCAACCAGCCTCCCCCGCCCAGGCGCCGTGCCTTTGCCGGTGCTCGGGCAAACTGCGTGAAGTTCGTGCAAGCAGCAGCCCAGCCGGCCACCCGTGACGTCATGGGAGGCCCGGGACCTGCTGCCCCTCCCGTGTTCCGTGCGCCGCCCCCAAAGGCGCACTGTTTTTCATTTACAGTTACTTCCGACGCGACAGCTGACGACATCGTCGACGGCATCGAGTTGGTTGTCGGCCCGAAAGGGCTAGAGAGCCTCCAGCACCATGGAGGCATGAAGTTCTGCGTCGCCATGGCCTCGGCTGCGGCGGCGGAGAAGATGCTCGTGGAAGGCGCCTTCAACGTGAACGGCACTTCCGTCCCAGTAGCCTGCGTGGGTCCTGCCGTGGTCCACGTGACGGCTTTTCGTGTGCCGCTGTTCGTGGGAGACGCGGCGCTGGCAGCGGCACTGAGCTCCTACGGCAAGGTGCTTGACATCACCCATCCCGTCCTCAAGGGCCGTCGTCACGTCGGCAACGGGACGCGCGTGGTCCGGATCGAGATGAAGCAGGTGGTGCCGAACTTCTTGACCGTCCAGGGCCACCGCGTCATGTTTGACTACCGAGGCGTCCGGAAGGTGTGTTCCCGCTGCGGGCAGGACGGCCACATCGGCGCGGCGTGTCGAACGCCGCGGTGCGCTCGCTGCGAGGTGTTCGGCCACGACACGGCCGGATGCGGAGCGGCTTGCAGGCGCTGCGGTGGAAGCCACGCCACAGCGGACTGCCTGCGACCACGGTCCTATGCGGCGGCCGCCGCCTCGAGAAAGGAACCGAGCAAGGACAACGTGGTCGCAGAAACGCGGAGCACACCAACTGTCCGGACGCCTGTTGCCGACGCGGACCCTACGACCAGCAGCCCGAGGGAGCCCGAGCCCACCCCCGCGACGGAGGTGCCCGTGAAGGAGCAGCTCGAGGGGACGCCTTCAAACGAGGTGGAGCCGTTCGGTGCTGTTTTCGCGGAACCCTTGCCGCCGCTACCCCGCACAGCTTCCTTCAACACCGAGAGCAGCAGCGGCGATGAGTCGAGCGTGGCGTCGGGCGACCTGGTGGACGTACCGGACAAAGTCACGCCGCTTCGCCTGACAGGCGACTTGACGTGCGGCCAGGTGTCAGGAACGACGACTCCTGGAGGTGCGGACGACGCGCGCTTCACGTCACCAGCCAGCCACACCCTGGCGTCGGCATCGGCTTCAGCTGCGAGCGTCGCCAAGACCACGCAGCAACCGGTGAGCGAGGCCACAAGCGCCGACGGCCCCGAAAACATGGACTTTTCCCGACCAGACTTCAAACGTGCCCACCCCCAATCATCGGAATCCGAAGGGACTGTTAACGAACGTTCTAGCAAAAAAGTGCCGCGCGCGCCAAGCGCCGCCCATGGCAGCGCTCTTTAGGTTGTATGCTATGCCGTCGGTGCTCTTGGCAGTCATGGCGGTTGTGCATCTCCTCTCCCTGAATGTTCGGGGATTTCAATCCGTAGACAGACAGAGAGAGGTGATGCACTTTGCCAGGGCTAGGGGCGTCGACATCCTGTTTTTACAGGAATGCAACTTCCGTACTTCACTTGATGTGCTGAATTTCACCACCCGGTTTTCTGTTTTTGCTTATTTTTCGTTGACTGATTTTCATATGTGCGGTGTTGGTGTCGTTTTTTTAAACCCCTGCCTGCGCGCGGGTGCTCATTGCACTTTCGGGCTGGACGGCCGCACTCTTGCGGTCGACTTCACACTAAACCAGCGGCGGGTACGTGCGTTGGTTGTATATGCGCCAGCACGGCGGACTAGTAGTTCTGATTTTTTTGAGCGCCTCGACTCATTCCTCCTTGATCCCTACCCCACTTTCATCGTCGGTGACTTCAATTGTGTACTTAACGTCGACCGTGACGTCCGCGGACAGGGTCACGGTCGCCGTTATTGCGGTGCCCCCGCGCTCCGCGATCTCGTGACTCAGTTCCGCTTGTGTGACGCGTGGGTGCAGCTTCACGGGGATGCCTTTGGAGCGACGTTTGAGAGAGCACAGTCAGCGAGTCGGATAGACAAATTCTATTTTCCACCAGAGCTCGCTTCTTTTGTCGTTAGCTGCGAAGTTCTCGCGTTCCCTGCAGGCACGCCGGTGATTTCCGAGCACCACCCCTTGTCAGTCAGGCTCGACTTTGGTGAGGACACCCCACGTACTGTTCCGTGGCGCATGGACACGAGCCTACTGGCGGACCCGGAAAGCGTGGCGTCGCTGCGTACGGCGTTGGCAGCATCGTGCAAGAGCTTCGTTGCGACTGATTCATGGGACACACTCAAGGCTCGTTGGCAGGCAACTCTGGTGGCGGCCGGTCAAGACCGCAGACGCCGAGTAACTCATGAACTGAATGACACCCTCAAGCGCATCCGTATAGTGCAAAGGGGAGCACCCTTAACCTTTGCCATGAGCGATTACCTGAGTCTACTTAAAGCACGTTACCACGTGTTGCTCTGCCAGTCATCACGGGCAGCTAGTCGTGCACACCAGCTCGGGCGGCCGATATCAGACCCGGCTGTGCTACGACACGTACGCGCAGGCACGGCAGAGGAATTCGCTCCCGCTACTGTGCCTTTCGTGACACTCCCAGACGGCACCCAAAGCAAAACCACGGCCGATATCTGCACGATCTTCGCAAGCCACTTTTCGAACCTGTTCTCTACGGACAGTTGGCTACATCTTCAAGATGGTTATGACGGGCTTCTACAAAGTTTTTTTGGAAACTTGCCACGAGTAGCTGAAGAGTTGCATGAAAACCTTTGCGCACCAGCCACAAGCCAAGAGCTGCACGCCATCCTGCAGAGTATGAATGCAGCCTCTGCCCCCGGTCCAGACGGTATTCCAACAAGTTTTTATTCAAACTTTTTTTACGAGATCCAAGGAGCGCTCCTGAAGATGGTCAACGGCTTCCTAGCGGATGGGTTACGTCCAAACTCTTTCCGCGAATGTCGCATCATACTCATTCCGAAAGCGGGCGGTGACCCCTCCGACCCGCAAGCATGGCGGCCCATAAGCCTCTTAAACGCAGATTACAAAATAGTCACATCTTTACTGAACACAAGAATGCGGACGATCCTACCTCACCTAATCCACCGGGCTCAAACCAGCAGCGTCCCTGACCGCTCTGTGTTTGATGCATTGGCACTCACTAGAGACCTGTTCACATTTGCCAGCAGGACGGGCTTCAGCGGGTGCTTTGTTTCACTAGACCAGGCGAAAGCATTCGATCGGGTGGAACACTCGTATCTGTTCGGAGTCCTTGAAGCTTTCGGATTCCCTCCGCAAATTGTCAGCAGGCTGCGCTTACTTTACGCAGACCTGAACGCTCGTCTCTCCGTAAACGGCCACCAGAGCGCTCCCTTCTCAGTCACCAGGGGCATAAGGCAAGGATGCCCTCTCTCCCCAACATTCTTCGTGTTGTGCCTGGATCCACTCATCCGGCGCATTAACGACAGCCCATCCATACGCGGCTTCCCTCTGCCTGGCCAGGGCCAAATCAAGGTATCGGCCTACGCCGATGACGTGTCGCTTTTCCTCAAGGACGAGGATAGCTACGCCGCTTTTTCGCGGCTGTTTCTCGAGTACAGCGAGATATCTGGGGCCCTATTGAACAGGGTAAAAAGCAAGGCACTAAGGTTTGGCACCTTCACACCGAACCTTGCGGGCGAGGTGGAGTGGGTGCAGGGAGTGAAAGTCCTGGGAGTAGTATTCCTCGCCAGCGGAGAAGTAGCCCGCGAAACCTGGACTAACCTCCGCACGAACGCTGGGAAACGCCTCTCGGTGGCGTCAACTTTCCGCCTTTCAATGGCAGAGCGCTGCTATATAGTTAAGTCCACAATCCTAGCCGCATGTTTTTTTGTCGCCCGCGTCGCAAACCCACCGCGCACGTTTGCGCGCAGGCTAACCTCGGCCTGTGGCTCTTTCGTTTGGGCGGGCAAAACCGAACTTGTGTCACGAATGTTCATGCGCCTTCCATCGTACATGGGTGGGTTTGGTATACCTTGTATCCGCACCATGTGCAATGTGCTCGCCTTGCGAGGAGTACGAGATCTTGTACGCAACCCAGACTATCCCGGGAGAACACTCCTCACATACTTTCTGGGTACAGGGCGTAACGTGTTTTTTTCACAACTCGCGGTTGGCCCAACAGCCGAGCAGCCGCCGGAATTTTTCGTTAATGTGCGTCGCACACTGACGTCGTTCACTGCCGGCATGCCCGATCTGGATGTTGATGAAACCCCGCCCTCCAGAATGTGTGAAGCACTAACGGTCGCTGCGCTGACCCGCGAACAACTCCAGAAAACGAGACGGGCACGCTGGCGCCAACTGACCTCAGCTACGCTTCCTGCAGATGTCAGGGACTTCGGCTGGCTGCGAGGCTGGCGGGTCCTGCCCACAAGAGACCGCCTTGCGGCGTGGTTCGTGGCGCCCTCCGCCCGATGCCCGCAGTGCGGTCTGCTTGAAACTTTGCAGCACGCAATGTTTGAGTGTGTAGTTGCGCGCACCTTTTGGACATTAGTGTCACGCATGTTTTTAACCCGCCTCGAAGCGCGCACTAGTTCACGCGAACTGTTCACAAATATGCTCTTGTGTGTCGGCATGTTCGTTTTGTGGCGGCAGCGTGGAGTGGCATCCTTAAATGGGCGTCCGCAAAGAACAATGTTCCCAATGTTGCAGCGCCTGCGCACGCGCCTCTTTGAACAAGCATGCATGGACGCTCTGTCAATGAGCGAGGCCGAGTTCTTGCGCAAATGGTCGACATACTTTATCGTCCTGCGCGGCGGTCGAGTATCGGCATTTTTACTGCATTACTGACGTGCTCAGTGCTGCGTCACTGCGCATGTGCTTGACTGATCAGAGAATTAAGTTCATCTGTTTTGTTTTGTATTTTCTATGTTAAAACAGAAAAAATAAACTTCTCTTTCTACGCCGTCGCCGAGTGATTCAGTTCGCGTACGCTAGCCGTTCACTGTCGAAAGCCGAGGCCAACTACTCGACCACCGAGAAAGAATGTCTCGCCATTATTTGGGCCACGTCGAAATTTCGCCCCTACCTGTACGGACGACCATTCAAGGTTGTGAGCGATCACCATGCTCTGTGCTGGCTAGCCAATTTGAAAGATCCCTCCGGCCGCCTTGCTCGTTGGAGCCTGCGCCTTCAAGAATTCGACATAACTGTAGTCTACAAATCTGGCCGCAAGCATTCAGACGCAGACTGCTTGTCGCGAGCCCCCGTCGACGCAGCACCCGAAGAGGAAGACGACGACGCTTTCTTAGGACCGGTAAGCGCGAGCAATTTCGCGCAGCAGCAGCGCTCGGATCCTGAGTTGCAAAGCCTGGTTGATTATCTGCAAGGCAAGACCGCATCGCCTCCCCGAGGGTTCAAGCGCCAACTGTCGTCCTTCGTCCTTCACAATAATGTCCTTCTGAAGAAGAACTTCGCGCCCAACAGGACAGTGCATCTTCTTGTCGTGCCCAAAAATCTCAGGCAAGAAATTATGCAGGCATGTCATGATGAGCCGACTGCAAGGCATCTCGGGATTGCTCGCACGTTGCACCGCATCCAGGAGAAGTACTATTGGCCGCGGCTAGCTACCGACGTTTCGCATTACGTGAAAACGTGCCGTGAGTGTCAACGACGCAAAACGCCTCCGACTAGACCAGCCGGACTCCTGAACCTCATACCACCGCCAAGTAAGCCCTTTCAGCAAATCGGGATGGACCTACTCGGCCCCTTTCCTACTTCATCATCAGGTAACAAGTGGATCATCGTGGCCACCGACTACATGACCCGCTACGCCGAAGCAAAAGCGTTGCCTAGTGGTACCGCAACAGAAGTTGCAAAATTTTTTGTCGAACAAATTCTCCTCCGACACGGCGCACCCGAAGTACTCATCACAGACAGAGGAACAGCATTTACAGCGGAACTGACGCAAGCCATTTTAAAGTACAGCCAGACAAGTCATCGGAGGACAACTGCCTATCATCCGCAAACCAACGGACTCACAGAGCGTCTGAACAAGACCATCGCAGACATGCTCTCCATGTTCATCGACGCCGAACACAAGACGTGGGACTCTATTCTGCCCTACGTGATCTTCGCCTATAATACTGCCACCCAGGAGACAACCAGGTTTACTCCATTCCAGCTGGTATACGGCAGGAAGCCCACAACAACACTCGACGCAATGCTCCCGCACGTTTCCGACGAAGACAACCTCGACGTCGCCGCCTACCTTCATCGCGCCGAGGAAGCCCGAAGACTTGCACGGCTTCGCATTCAAGACCAGCAGCACACCGACGCCCGACGCTACAATCTGCGCCGACGAGACACGCATTACAAGCCAGTTGATCGGGTTTGGATATGGACGCCAGTTCGCCGCCGCGGATTGAGCGAAAAGTTGCTGCGACGCTACTTTGGCTCGTACAGGGTTCTCCGTCGCATCGGTGACCTCGACTATGAAGTCAGCCCCGACGGCACGACAGCATCTCAGCGACGCCGCCCACGCCCGGAAGTCGTACATGTCGTACGCCTGAAGCCATATTATGAACGCTGAAGGACTCGAAGTT
Source organism: Amblyomma mixtum (assembly GCF_055824585.1). NCBI lineage: Eukaryota > Metazoa > Arthropoda > Arachnida > Ixodida > Ixodidae > Amblyomma > Amblyomma mixtum. The sequence goes on from NC_143021.1 coordinate 93,326,156, forward strand.
TCATTCTCCATGTTTATTTTCATTTTAAAGCATCGAGACGATGCTTCTTTGGAAGGGGGGTAATGCCACGTATCATTGTACTGTTTGTTCGTTCACGCTCAAGGCTGCAGGAAAGGGTTGTTATCACTTTTGTTCGTGACGCGAGAAGCGACCAGACTAATCTCGATTGATCGCAGCCATGAAAGGCTGCATCTAGGTTTTTCTAGATTACTGTAGATGATCTTGTCCTGTTATCTGGAAGTTTCCTTGCCGCCTTTAAATTGAGCGATGCCACGAGCGGCGGACGTTCGTAGTTCGACGACCGCCGAGCACGCCTGTTGCTTACGCCGCCGCCGAGTGATTCAGTTCTTTTGAGGGCGCAAGTCAGCCCAAATAAAGAGCTTCGTTTGCAAGTATTTCTGGTGTCTTCCTGACCGCTGGACTGCCGTCACTACAACGTGACAATATGATTTAAAAAGAAGTGGCGGCCTGAAGTGTTAGAGCGGTTCACAGTTTCTGTGAAAGAATATGAAATCTTAACAATGTGGTTGAATAACACTATTTTTGCAGTGTGCTATCGTCCACCAAAGGGTTGCGTAGCTATTTTCTTGAATTTTCTTGAAAGCCTGATTTCATTTGCAACCAGTCAGCACTTAAACATTGTCCTTGGTGGTGACCTAAACATTAATATGTTATCGGTTGATACATCCCAAATGAGTTTAGATTTATTGCTTAGAACACATGGACTTCTGAATGCAATCAAAATGCCAACGCGTGTTACGGTCACGTCTTCATCGCTGATAGATTTGTTTATCACTAACCATGACCCTAGTATGATCACATCTGGAGTAATAATTTCTGACATCAGCGATCACTTGCCAATATTTATGTGTGTTAAAAACATGTCTAAAAAGAAACGTAGTTCAACATATTCTTTCCAACTTATATCTGAAAAAACACTGTCCCCATTTAGAAACTCAGTAGAAAAGAACAACTGGAGGCCTGTCCTTTTAGAAAATGACGCCAATAATGCTTACGAGGCATTCTTAAGCATTCTGAAGCCGATTTACGAGGCCTGTTTCCCAATATTAACAAAAAAACAAAGGCGTCACAGTCGCAAACCATCGGTCACACCAGAGTTGGTGGCAAAGATAAACACAAAGAACATCCTATACCATAAGTTTATTAAATCGAGAGCTGAATGTGATCTGACAGCGTTTAAAACATATCGAAACCGCTTGAATACTGAGCTCAAGAAAGCCAGAAACGCCTATTACACAAATCAATTCACGTCAACTTGTGGTCGTGTCGACATTCTGTGGAAGCGGCTAAACGCAATTTTGGGGAGAAATAGCAAATCAGGTGAATTAAATATGCTAAATATTGATGGTGTAAGTATAACTGGAAAAGAATTAGCAGATACGTTTAATACGCACTTTGTTTGTGCTTCTAGAAATCAAGTACCCCATAACAATCTCAGTGATGTTGTTCATATAAGCGACACTGTGTTTCTCAAACCGGTTGAAGAAGCAGATGTAACGGCAGCCTTCCACGAACTAAACAATAGCACATCCATTGATATTGATGGCCTCGAGATAAAACCTATACGGTATATTTTTGACCTTATTTTACCATACATCACGCATATCTTAAACCTTTGTGTCAGTACCGCTGTATTTCCTCGTAAAATGCAGATTGCACGTGTAACAGTTATCTTTAAAAAGGGTGACAAAAACCAGCTCGGAAATTACAGGCCAATATCCATCTTACCCGTGTTTTCTAAGCTATTAGAAAAAGTAATACTTAGAAACTTTTTGCAGTTTGAAGAAAAACACAAAATTATAACAGCGGCTCAGTATGGCTTCCGTAAGCACCGCTCTACTGAACTTGCACTACTAGATCAACGAGAACATATATTGAACGAACTCGAACATAATAGGATAGTCATTGGTATTTTTCTTGATTTTTCGAAGGCATTCGACTTATTGAAGCATAAAATACTTCTTCGTAAACTTGAGCGTTGTGGCTTCCGCGGCCATGCACTATCGCTTGTGCAGTCATACCTCATGGATCGCAAACAGGCAGTAGCAATAAATGGTCTCCTCTCAGATATGCAATCTGTAGGCTGTGGCGTTCCACAAGGTAGCATTTTGGGTCCATTTCTGTTTAATCTCTACATCAATGACATTGTACATGCAACTCCATTCGTTAAATTTATCATCTATGCTGATGACACCAGTATTTTTCTTGCCGGAGATAATGCAGCTGAACTCACAGATACTGCAAACAATGCACTGAAGCAAATAGAAAACTGGAGTAGCAGAAATGCGTTGCTGATTAACACAGCAAAGACTAAAGTCGTTGTTTTCAGAGGTAGAAACAAGAAGGTCTGTCTCACTGAGAATATATTCCTTCAGTCCGTACCCTTAGAAGTTGTGCCTTCATTTAAAACATTATGTATAATATTTAATGAAAGAATGTCATGGGATGATCATGTTAGCTTTGTAATAAATAAATGTTCACGTATTATTGGTCTTCTTTACAAGAACCGTGAGATACTGCCGCGAAATGTAATGCTAATGCTATATAATTCATTGATACAATCTCATTTCAGCTATTGCCATTTAACCTGGGGTGCAACAACAGCAGGCAATCTTCAGAAACTACACTTGTTACAGAAAAAATTTCTAAGAATTTTTGAAAATGTTTCGCATACCTACCATACGGCCGCACTTTTCTTAAAGTATAACTTACTTCCAATTACTAAGCTTTATGACTATCGTCTGACCAAGTGTGTGAAAAACGAGGTGTTGAAGAATATATCTTTTCTACCCAATTTAGCTGGTTTAGAAAAACGAGATGCAATGTACAACACAAGAAACATAGCACAATGGAACGTAAAAACATACAGAACTTTCTATGGTAATCAAACATTAGAAAATAGACTACCACGACTTCTTTACAAACTCGCACAAAACGATATTGATCTCCAAAACACAACACGCCACAAACTGTTCGAGTATTTTTTACACTACAACTAACCTTTTTTTTTCTGTGATTTGTTTACCTAATTCTTTCTTTCACCATCATTGTAAGTTTTCTTTCCAGCCAGGACAATGCTGTTGATTTTATGCTGACTACTGTAACCTGATAACAGCTCTGCTATATGTATTTTTTTTCCTTTGTTATCTATATTTCCTGTATTTTCTTTTTTTTGTGTGTGTGTGTGTGAAAAAAAAAAAACCACTGCATTGCTGTCAGAGTGGGGGCCCGTGGCCTTGTCAAGCTGTCAAACGGCAGCTTTTACTACGGGTCCCCACCATCATCTGTACCATGGTGGCAAAATAAAATTTGAATTTGAATTTGAATTTGAAAGGTTTATGGTTTATGGTTTATGGGGTTTAACGTCCCAAAGCGACTAAGGCTATAAGAGACGCCGTAGTGGAGGGCTCCGGAAATTTCGACCACCTGGGGTTCTTTAACGTGCACTGACATCGCACAGTACACGGGCCTATAGAATTTCTCCTCCAAAGAAATTCTAGCCGCCGCGGCCGGGATGAATTTGAAAGCCTACACTCGACCGCTGCGCAGGACGATGAAGTATGTCGACCATTTGCGCAAAAACTCAGCCTCGCTCATTGACAGAGCGTCCACGCATGCTTGTTCAAAGAGGCGCGTGCGGAGGCGCTTCAACATTACAAACATTGTTCTTTGCGGACGCCAGCGTGGAAGCCACTCCACGCTGCCGCCACAAAACGAACATGCCGACACACAAGAGCATATTTTGAAACACTTCGGATGAACTAGTACGCGCTTCCAGGCGAGTTAAAAACATGCGTGACACTAATATCCAAAAGGTGCGCGCTACTACACACTCAAACATTGCGTGCTGGAAAGTTTCTAGGAGACCGCACTGCGGGCATCGGGCGGAGGGCGCCACGCCCCACGCCGCAAGGCGATCTCTTGTGGGCAGGACCCGCCAGCCTTTCACCCCGCTTTGTTTTCCATTCACCCCGGTTCACCTGCGGGCCTTTCACCCCGGTTTGTTTTCTGACCCACTCTGCCCTCTTCCGGAACCTTTCTGCTCTCTTCCGCTAGCTAGCTCTCTTGTCCTCAATTAAATTTGAAGCCTGTTCGGTACCCAGCACGTTTCGCCATCGTCGGTTAGTACCGGTAAGAAACAACTTTCATATACTTTTCTCTCGCGGGATCGTGGTGAACTGCCATTCATAATCTGAGAGTACCGGCGAAAAAAAATTGGCTGGGGCTTAGCTAAGGTTAAGCTTCGATATCTCGAAGCGAAAAGCTGCGGTGATGCATATGGTTTAGCTTATGGTTATGCTTTATGATTTAGCCTATGGTTGCAAGCTGTTATATGGCCGGCCTCCGTGATAAACACGCGCTTGCGGTGATTATCAAACGATGACGCATAGCATGCCGCAGCGTGCGCCTGTTCTATGGGCAAGCCCGCCTTATATACCCCTCCTTTCAAAAGCGCACTGCGCACGGCTGCGGCAAAAGGTAAAACGTTGGCGAGGTGAAGAAGCGGCGGCGCACATGAGCAGTAGCCTGCGCAGTGCGTGACGTCACTCGTGCTCTGACATACGCCTGCTCACGCGAAACGCAGTGTTGACTAGCGTAGTGAAGTTTCTCGCTTCAAAACACATCGGCTAACGACAGGGAATCCACACTATAGGTGTTACCGCACTACAATAGGCATAAACCCAATAAAGGGAATGACTAGCATTTCTTTCATACTATGGCAACTTTTTCAACTATACCTCCTGTAACAGGTGCTATATGTGAGGAGTGCAGGAAAACTCGTTGCTTATCGCCCCAGCGTTGCACGTTGTTCGGTTCTTCATAGTTCTAGACGTGGTGCTGCCGCAGTAGGACATGTAGGAGGAGATGGTGGTAACCCCGGTTCTAAAGCGCACGTCTCTGAAATTAAAGCGGCTTCCTGACGCTCTGGTTGATTCCAAAGTAAGGCTGGAAGTTACCGCGTGCTTGAGAATCGATGTACGTAAAAGCTCCCGCACGCACATCTCGAAAAACTTTTACGATGTTGACATAGGAATTACTGTCAGCACCGTAGTTGTTGAAGACACACAACTTAGATTTATTTTCCTTTTTTCTTTTTTCAGAGCTTTTTCCTTTTGTGAACGAATTTTATTTGGTGCGCATGGGTGTTATACCAAGCATAGAGGCTGATAGCTTGTCTTCAGCGTACTTTTTCAAGGTGTGTGGTATTACAAAAGGAAATATATCTTACTGTTCGGAGCAGCTGCTAAATAATTGCGCGAGCTACACGGGAAAGCAAAAGTTTGTAGTCATAAGTTTTTTCTTTCTTACCAGCAGTAATATGAAAAGCACAGCAATGGAGAGACACGACGCCAGTTTTTAAGAAACATGTGCGGTTATTCAGTCATTCGGGGTCACCATGCAAGAAACGGAAACGCAAGTGTTAATTACCCGGAATTCACGTCGTTACCTTTATTGGGGCAGAGCCGGACAGGTAGGTTATTGCTCACAATGTGATTGGGCTGGCGCTTTATGACAACTGTAACCAGGACTGATACACGGTAAGGTTTCGCGTTGATAAGGATGCGAAACTAAAAGAAAAAGTGTTCTTTCATAAAACATCAGCAGCAAATTGTCACCAATATATCGTTCACATAATTTTATAAGATTGCCTAAAATTTAGCCCCTATCACTGCGGTTCGCTAAGAAGGATGCCATAAGACAGTTTTAGCTCACCGGTTTTACAGTCCCCTCCGCTTACGCTGGCAAGCTCATCATAAGCATAGCGGACTTGCGGTGAGCAAGTTTTATAAAAGCAAATTGTTCCGCTGGTAAGGCTAAGCAGAGTTTTTTGGCTTGTGACGCCATTGATAAATATAACCGAACTGATGAACAAAATCAAAATTTGTGCTTCTAGGTCATATCCACTCCGTGGATTCCAAGAGAAGGCAAACGTACCAGGGGGCGGCAGAAAGTTAGGTGGGCGGATTAGATTAAGTATGCGGAGATACGGTGGCCGCAACTGGCAAAGGACAGGGTTAATTGGAGAGACGTGGGAGAGGCCTTTGCCCTGCAGTGGGAGTAGTCAGAGTGATGATAATGATCAGTTATATCTCTTTGTTTTTGTTTGCCTGGAACTTAACAAGTGTTAAGTGAACAAGCATACTTAAAGGGCACCTGATCGGGCAGCTCAGTGCCAGAAAACGCGACTTGCATGGATGGTTTGATCCACACCTGTGGCTCTTTCGTTTGGGCGGGCAAAACCGAACTTGTGTCACGAATGTTCATGCGCCTTCCATCGTACATGGGTGGGTTTGGTATACCTTGTATCCCCACCATGTGCAATGTGCTCGCCTTGCGAGGAGTACGAGATCTTGTACGCAACCCAGACTATCCCGGGAGAACACTCCTCACATACCTTCTGGGTACAGCGCGTAACGTGTTTTTTACACAACACGTGGTTGGCCCTACAGCCGAGATGCCGCCGGCATTTTTCGTTAACGTGCGTCGCACACTGGCGTCGTTGTCTGCCAGCGTGCCCGATCTGGATGTTGATGAAACCCTGCCCTCCAGGATGTGTGAAGGACTAACGTTCGCTGGCTGACCCGAGAACAACTCCAGAAAACGAGACGGGCACGCTGGCGCCAACTGACCTCAGCTGCGCTTCCTGCAGATGTCAGGGACTTCGGCTGGCTGCGAGGCTGGCGGGTCCTGCCCACAAGAGACCGCCTTGCGGCGTGGGGCGTGGCGCGCTCCGCCCGATGCCCGCAGTGCGGTCTCCTTGAAACTTTGCAGCACGCAATGTTTGAGTGTGTAGTTGCGCGCACCTTTTGGATATTAGTGTCACGCATGTTTTTAACCCGCCTGGAAGCGCGCACTAGTTCTCCCGAAGTGTTTCAAAATATTCTCTTGTGTGTCGGCATGTTCGTTCTGTAGCGGCAGCGTGGAGTGGCTTCCTTAAATGGGCGTCCGCAAAGAACAATATTTCCAATGTTGCAGCGCCTCCGCACGCGCCTCTTTGAACAAGCATGCGTGGACGCTCTGTCAATGAGCGAGGCTGAGTTTTTGCGCAAATGGTCGACATACTTCATCGTCCTGCGCGGCGGTCGAGTATCGGCTTTCTTACTGCATTACTGACGTTCTCAGTGCTGCGTCACTGCGCATGTGCTTGACTGATCAGAGCATTAAGTTCATCTGTTTGTTTTGTATTTTCTATGTTAACACAGAACAAAATAAAGTTCTCTTTCCACACCGACCAATACAGCAGTGTTCGTGGGAGGCGCCGCTGTCAACAGCTGTATTAGTGTTTCTCCTTTTTTCTACGCTGCGGACAACATGAATTGACTCAAAAGAAAACATTCGACAGAAGTCTGTCTGGTTGGGAAATTTAATGTTAGGAGAAGGTAAGTGACGCCAACCAAGTAAAATACAGGAAAAACACGACGTTTCGGGACCGGCTCGGCCCCTTCTTCACGGTGTGACTACGGGCGAGCGCAGCTTGGCTTTTTAAGCCCCTGTGTGGAGGACCTGCGGGTCAATGGCCGCAGCCCATGGACGTAGGATGAGGGGAGAGTCCCCAGGGAACGACCCGCAGGTCCTCCACACAGGGGCTTAAAAAGCCAAGCTGCGCTCGCCCGTAGTCACACCGTGAAGAAGGGGCCGAGCCGGTCCCGAAACGTCGTGTTTTTCCTGTATTTTACTTGGTTGGCGTCACTTACCTTCTCCTAACATGAATTGAGACTGCGGCAGTGGATGTTCCCTTGGCGCTACTAAACTGGAGATAAATCGACGATCACTTCATTTGGAAACGTTTGCAGTTTGTCGGGGTGAACACTTCTGGATGAGTGCACGAACGTCTGTTCAGGAGCAAAACAAATCGAGACATGCGTGATGGGGGTGAATTTCCCTAACTTGCTCAGCATTTTGCTTGTGTAGCCCGTACGGAGGTCCACGCGGTTTTTCGCAGCTCGCAACGTCCAATCGCGCTTGGTTGCGACTGCGGCATTTTCAGACATCCGCTTACACATGCCCTCACAGTCGCTCGAAAGGATTCACTCTGACTGCGCCGCAGTGCAAACAGAGATCTCTGTCAATTTTGAGGCGCTTTAAACGAGCGTAGTGTTGAAAATGAGCCCTTGAGACAGTGAAACTGGGAAGCGCTCTCAGACGCGATCGTCGAGAACTAACCGGAAAACTGGAGGCTTTCCGTTCGATACGACGCTTCACTAAGCCGGTGCGCCTGCAGAACGGAGGCGCCGCTCCGGTGAACCACTAGCGTGTGAGCGTACTGCGAATGCGCACTTGAGCTTTCGTCCCGCTCAGCTGCGTAGCGGACCGCAAAACCGGTCAGCTCAGCTAAAAGTGTCTAATAAAGAGTCAACTGGGAAGCATTAACAACGTGGCTCGTAGCGTCCTGAAAGTTTTCTTTCAGGAACAGGCTGGAAAAATTGCTGGAGCGCCTTTGTGATAGCACTTACGGTTTTCGTTCTTTTTTCTCGGCGACAGCAACTTTACAGTGTGAAGTTTCTTCTTGCAACGTTAATCCACTTGTGCATCATGAAATAACGAAAATATTCTAATGTATGACAAATATAGTCATCCTTCAAATCATCGCTGCCGCACGCGCTGCGGAAACCGGTCACCATATCGCTGTTTCAGGAAAGGACACGTGAGGTCGGCAGAATCGCTGGAACGATCGCGCCGCGTTTCTCAGAGCACTAGCTGCCCCGTCAAGATGTGGACGGTGCAATTGAGTGGTGTTCCAGAGCAAGTCAACCACCGTGCCGTTTCCATCGACGGCAAGGTATACTCGTTCGGCTCTTTTCACGAGGACGAGCTTCACCCCTTAAGGAACCTCGTCGACGTGTCCATCTTCGACCCTGGAACGTCGCGGTGGGATATCGTGGAAACAAATTCACCGTCCAACGGCCAGCCGAATAACATTTTCCGGCGCACCGTTGTCGCCTACGGTCACTGCACGTACCTTTGGGGCTTAAGGAACGGCTGGGAGTCGGACAGCGTCCTTTATCGTTTCGACACCAACACCATGACATGGAGCTGCCCTCAAGTGAATGGTGAGGCGCCGACACCGCATTACGGCGCCTCAGCTTGCATGGTCGGTCATCGCATGTATATTTTTGGTAACCCACATGATTCCCAAGACATCAGCGCGCTTGACCTGGATACCATGGAGTGGCATCGCGTCCCCACCACTGGAGAAGCCCTTCCTCCGCGATCCTTCTACACGGCCTCTGCAATCGGGACCCGCATGTACGTGTGGGGTGGGGGCTTAGCTGCCACTTTTCGCGCTGGTCGCTTTGAAAATGTCAACTCATTATTCTACTTGGAAACAACCACCTCTACCTGGGTGCGCCCACACGTACAGGGTGTTCCCACCGTGGGTCGGCACGGGCATTCAGCCTTTGTCTACAGAGGCGAGCTGTACATCTTTGGGGGATTCAATCAACTTCGGGACACTTACTGTGCAGACGTGCACAAGTACGACCCTGAGACATCCTGCTGGTCTGAGGTGAGGCCGCGGGGATTATGCCCGTCTGCCAGGTGGTATCCAGCCTGCTGCATTACTGGCGAAAGAGTGTTTTTATTCGGCGGTTATGGCCCGGTACAGAACCCGGAGGAAGGAGAGGAGGAGAAGGAAGCGGCTCTGACCGATCTTCACGTGTTGCACTTGGAACCGACACTAAAGAACTTGTGCCTCCTTGCGGTCATCGATGCACGAGTGGATGTAAGCGAGATCGCACTCATTAGAAATCAGATCAACGCTATCCTGTCACCAAGATGGAAGTCACAGGCAGATGATGCACCTGGAGCAAATGGAGTGCCTGCGACGAAACTGTATTTCTAGTGGACGATAAATGAGTTTTGTTTATGTAGAAACACTTCTATTTTAAAAGTACTTTTGGACTCAGCCTCAGTTCTGTGACACACAGTAGTTTAGGATGATATAGCAGTTCAGCAGTAATTTTTGTAACAGGGCGAAATATTTGTCCGAAGGAATATTTTCTCCTGTATATCGATTTCACTCCATCCTGGATGGTTCTTCTACTGATTCAGGATAATATTATTTCGCTTCAGTCTCGTTCTCGTCTCTAGCTACATATAGAACATACGAGACTTCTTTTTCAAGGCAGACGGCAGCGCGACTTCCCCGATTAGACAGTAATCCTGCATTCGAGCTGGGCGTCAGGATGGATTCGTCTACATTTGCAATGCATCGGAAAGCGACACAGTTTTCGCCTGTTCCTGCATTGCTGTCCGCAAGTTGATCCCATAGTATGTAATGGGTCGCAATGCTGACGACTCGTATTTTTGGCTTGTATCTGTAGATTCCTAATAACATCTCTCAAAGCACCGATAGCTATCCATGTCTTAACGTTTGTCCGTAGTACTGGTGATAGCTTGTGCTTCAGATCGTACTGCAGGTAGCCAACAGCATGTTGACCGGACCAAGAAATTTCCTTTGATATCTAGGGCGCTGTATCTATACGGATGTGGCGGTGGCACAGGCGCACATGGCATATCAGTTAGATTCGCAACGAACCATCACACTACCCCGATAAAATTGGCGCTGCACTTAACGAGTAAGGTCATGTGGTTGTCTTCTAGGCCTTGTCGACTTCAGGAAATGCAGACGGCAGAGAACCACGCTAGAGGACGCTTCGGACGGCATTGAACAGCGCCTTGTCTGAGCGACTCTGCACATTTAATCGGGATGGACGACTAACTTTCGTGCTAGTCGTAAAAATCTTGCTTTGCGTGCTCTACTTCTTTAGAGAAAGTGCACGTCGTGTTGGCGGCTTCTATAAAACTGCGCAAAAGCGTGTTATTTTTGCCATGCCCATTTTTTTTTTGTCGAGAGGGAATAACCACGTGGTATGGGAAATAAAAAGTTAGTCAAGGCTGTTGTTTTCAAACGAAACTGCGGCACAAATTCGCTTCAGGTTTTCTTCGTGCCTACGTATCGCATTTTCTCAGCACGCTCTGATGCTTTTTCTATTTTCCATTTCCGCGGCGTTTCAGTGGATTTAGGGCCAGGGTTCAGACTCCATGGTCCCGGGACGAATCTTGCCCCTTTTATATTGAGGCAAATTACGAAAATCCGTTTTGCATTGTCGGAGTGCGCTAATAGATCGCAGTTGGATAAAATATGGGTTAGCACGGGCGTAGGGTTGGCGTGTTTAATACGATGACACAGCCTTCCATTGCCGTGCTGACTCAGACGCTACTCCAGTACAGTCATAGTTAACGCTGATATCGTATTTATTATGACCAAGATATTTAATCACGCTTAAACGAGAGCCCTCCAATACCGTACTGTCCACACCCTACGTACAGCCTCGGGGTGCTAAAAACGCAAAACCCTACCACTCCAGAGCTTCAGTGCGCTTCAGTGGAGCACGTACCGCTATTCTGCAGCCCTGCCTGAGTATAGAAAGTACATGCTCTATAATGTGCTGATTAACTGCAAGTGCGTGAGTACGACACAAGCCTCGTTCATACGTAGAATTGCGTCAGCCCTAGTCGACTTCACAGCTGTCAGCATGATCATCATCAGCCTGGCTACGCACACTGCTGGGCAAAGACTTCTCCCACATCTCTCTAATCAAAACAGCCCGGAGCCATGCCTCCGCAAACTTCTTAATCTTATCCGCCCATCTACTTTTCTGGCGCCCCCGCTACGCTTTCCTTGAACTGAACCGATTCGCAGTTGTGCGCGCTCGCAATCTAGACGTCGTAAGCTTAGTAAGCACACACATATTGAAGGCTGTGCGGTGTGCTCTCTCCTGTTGTGGCAGGTTGTGAAGCCCTCATATAACTTTTATTCAGTACTGCAGCGCTCTGCATTACTGCACCGACACTCCGCCTGCTGTAAACGATTGCGGCCACCTGCGTGGGTTCTGGTGATACCACAAACACACTAAGCGCAAGTGTCATTTGTTGAACGCCGAAGAACTCAGCCGCTTCCTCGTCTTTAGGTTGCCGTGGCTCCGCGTCATTCACCACTAAACTGACCACTGCTGAAAATCGCTGGCTCTTCGTGCAGCCGTATCTTCACGCATACTCGCGCCCGCGATGAGACGGACGCAAGATGCGCCAGCATCATGCGAGCATAGGAAGTGTGTGAAGCGAACGAACATAGTCAGTCATAACGCCGCGGCGTCATAGTGCCCGATCGAAGCCTCAGAATGCTAGTGGAAGGAATGGGGACCAGCCGTGGCACAGCTATCAGTGCTTCTAGGCGCTATCAAATTCCGTCTCGAGTTCCTTAATGTGGAGGCCTTATATTAGTGTTATTTCTTCAAGAATCAACATTGGGTGGACAATTAGAATTTACTTTCTTCTCAACCTTCTCGAATATCCTCAATGAGTTATTAGCTTTCTTAAAAATTCCTGAGACTGTTGTAAAGTTTTTTTTTCCTTTTGAATAGGGGCACGAGTCCAATATAACAGCCGCGTGCTCTCAGAGCAAGTAAATGCAAATGGAATTAGGCAACGGCGAAGCGTATATTTTTCTTTCCGCACATAGCAAACTAAACCATACCTTGTGCAACACCGCAAGTTAGTCGTCGTGACATCAGAAGGCCCGGGAAGGAATACCTTACAACATCGGCCCATAAAACTGCTATTTTGCTTTGGCGCCGATGCACCTGCTTGTTAAGAATTTCTGTGAAGCTCGCGTCTTGCGTGTAAGCCGACAAGAAAAGGGAAATCAGGAGCGTGTTATGTAAGGCATTACAACCAAGAGGGTGAAACTTCCTATATCCCCCAGACGCCACGAATTACTGACGCTACGCCAATCCCTCTTTCACTTGCGTTCATAGCCGTTGGACCCCGAAATCTGGCAACGGGCGCCCGAAACACGTGGGCGGGGGGAGTTGCTAGCAAGGCATCTGCTTTAGGCACGGAGTGGTAAAAATCGGGCCTGCTAAGGGAGGTCGGCGGATGTATAGTTGTCCGCCTGCCCTGCGCGTGGCCGCGCGGCGCGCTTTGCATGGGTTTTTTTACAGAGTTTCTTTGCTGTTGTGGCAGGGTAAAATTGAATGCGCTGCTAGTCGACGGTAGTAACCGAGGCTCTGGCCTAAAATGTACGAAGGGCAGAGAACACATTCCTCCTTGGTTTTATTGACGCATATATCCTTGTCGATACATTCAGTCTGTGAGAGATATTTCTCAAAATACACTATGTTTCCGTTACAGCGCTCCACACAATACAGATATTGCGTGTCGACAGACCAGAGTGTTAAGTTTATCGCAAGCGGCGCACCTGAAATTCAAATCCATCAGTTTAGGCATCATTCATGCAGTAAATCTGCAGTCATTTCGTGCATACTGTCACTCAGTTGAGAAGGACCACTCCGTGCACAGTGAGTTCACTAAATTTAATGCATGCACGATGTACTTTACAATGGTAGATAATTGCAAAAAAATTGTTTACTACTTACGTAAACACGGGAAAGCAAACCACTATTACTCTAAGGCCTTCAGTGTCCAATGCTAATATATGTGACATTGTCACGATATTCGGCGCATTTACGAAAAAAAAACCAGCGCCGTGCGAAAACGATCTCGACAGCGCGCGCAGCTAGAACAGGGGAGAAGAAAACTTCGGAGAAGGCCTAGCCTTGTGTGTGTTGCTGCCCTCTACACCATCGCCGCTCACCAGCGCGGCGCCAAGGAATTACTTCACCACATGTCGTCATTTCTTCCACAATGTCGGAGTAGTTTCTACTCAGTGCTGACGCAGAGGGCGCAGCCTTGAGTGTGTTAAATGATGCCCTATCCCCCTTCGCTAGCGCCGCGACGCCGGCAGCACGCCAGAATGATCTCGAAGCATATCGAAGCCAGTCTTCGCGCCTGACCACTAGGGACACGCGCCCGGAGTGAGAGAGGAATGAAATTGCACAGATGATACTGTGTGTATGTGAGCGCCTGTCTTGGAGCGAAGAACGAACAGACGCGGAACTTACCTATATATGAAGGGCGTTGATCGCTGTCTGTCAGCCCGAGCCGCCGTTTAATAAATTCTCTTCTCCATGGACACATCCGAGGTGCACGAGCGCAGCGCCTACGCGCCCAGCATCACGCCGGGACAAGCGTCGGAAAACATACGCAACTGCATGGCCTGTCACCTCCTGTCGCTGGTACTCGCGCTCAGCTCAGCTCAGCGAAGAAAACGGCGCGAAGGGCCGTACCGGGTGCCGAGACAACGCGTTCTCTGATCGGTTACCCCAACCGCAAACCAGCGAGCCACTTCCGGTGCCGGCGCGAGCGAGGCGCAAATATCTGACATGGACAGATATTTGTCAAGCGCTAGTGCCAGCTCGCGTCTGCACCTGGCCCATTCGCAGACCAGCTACGGCGTACGCTTTTGCGTGTACGCGTTGCGCTCTTGTGCCTCTGATGGGCCCATGGAGTTGCGCCTTTAAAAGCTTCAGAGAAGCGCGCCCGCTCGACTCCAGGGACAACACCACTCGCCCAGTCACGGTCCAACGAGGCAGCGCGCGGCGGTCTGCGGGACGCACCGTCGTGAACCTCTGTTCGTCGGACTGTCGCAGTGCTGGCGACCAAAGTTTGTTTGTTTGTTTGTTTGTTTGCCTCTCTCGTTTGTTCGTGCACTCTAGGTGCAATAATTAATTTTTGTAATCTCTCTCGAGTGTAACTTTGCACGAATTGCATTGTTTTTTCAATTACTTTGTATGTGCTCGTACGAGTGCTTGTGAAACCCTCTGTATCATCTCTTTGCTGTATAAAGTATGTTTTATTTGTGAACCTTTGGCTCCGACCCATTCTCTGGCTTGCGGCTGACGAAAGCTGGACACCAAACGTCCAAACCCCTCGACACTTGGTAGCTGTTCTCTTGCTGAGTCTGCAACGCTGAGACGTGGCGATCCGCTTTGCGACCGAGGCCTCTACCCCCACACGCTCTCAGGGTGTCTGGGAACGCACGCTAAAGTGCTCGAAGTGCTGACAGATGTGAGTAGAATTATATTGACATACAGGCGCATAAGCGGTTCCCACAAATTGCCAACCCTTCTGCGGAGCAAGCACGATGATTGTTTCGTCAACAGTAGTGAATAAGGTATAGCCGCTAGATCCAATTACTTCTTGAGTTAAGGTCACAGCGGCTGGAGGCGCAGTTACTGCTTAAGCTAATGTTGGTCCATTTAGCCGAGCCGGAAGTTCCTCGCGCTTTCCTCCTTGTGTATGAATTGTTTCAGGGTTAGGTTACGCGCAACCTATACGTATACATCTGAAAGTGAAATATGGCAAAAAGAAATTTGAGAGGCATGGGTTCGCATCCCAACGCAAGCATCTGGTGCATTGTCGTTTGCGTTCCAATCAATTACCTTTTGGTGGTAGAATAATTATTATATTTAATTCCTATTCATCAACACAATAGAATGAAAAGAATTTGAAAGGTCCACTATGTTTCGTCGTTTTCGGTAACTGTTTGCTTCCTTCAGGCATGTCATAACGAGCCCCTCTTTTCCCTTCCCTTGTGGGCTGAATAGCTTAACGAAGGCCTCGGTTCTGGCAGTCTTGATGCTGTAGGTACCATAAGAGCATCTGTCGATGCAGAGGCAGCGTCTGTCGGGCAACATATTCCTTAAAACCACTTTCGTTCCACGTCATCGCTGGCGGCAATAAGTGCGGGTGCTAGTGCTACTCACGCTCACATGCAGCATGCCACGCCATCAAGTCATTGCAGGATGCTTTCATGACAACCGTTTCAAGGCGTTAGGCGCTGTTCTTTTCAGCTATTTGCGCGGGGTTCCCGTGAGGAGCCAGGGTCGACCTAAGTGGACTGGAGGAGCATATGATTGCGTTTCAAGGCATTTTTGCGGTGTCTTTTTTGGACAGCAAGCCCCACTTGACAACCGCGAAGTTAGCCTGAGTCGTGGGACCGGCAACGAACGGGCTTCACTGGGGCACCAGCAAGGAAGGGCTCCGGTAAATAGCTCGCAAAGTAAAAATCATCAAAGCCAGTGCTCTTCTCACGCTAGTCTTCTCTACATGAACATCGCTGAAGGGTTGGGGCCTTTAACTTGTGAGCGTCCAGTTCGGCAACACTTCTATAAGCATTAAAGTTTGGATTTTTAGGTCTCAAAATAAATCTCAACCAAACGGTCCTTCTAGCATCTTTACTGCAGAATACTTATCCCCAAATTATCCGTTCTTTTTGTTTCAGTCTCTATAAAGTATCAGCAGGGATGGATGCATAGTGTTCCAAAAGTGAACACAAGCCTGCATTGCAATGCAATTGCAATGTATCAGTGTCAGCATTGCAGTGACGTTGTGTCAGCAGTAGCAGCGATCCTCCTTCCCAGCTGTCCTTTGAAGGTGCACACTTTGCATTGGCCGACACTGTAGGCGTTGACATGTCTTTATTGCTTGAACGGCTGGTGGAATTTGACGAATTCTTTGACGATTTGTCAACCGTGACATCGCGGTTTAGAGGACGGGATTAGCGTGTAAGGCCATACGGTAACTACTGTGTCCGCAGTATCGCAGGTTGGAACAGTGACTGTTTGTAAGGAGATAGCGCCACCGAGCGTCGTTCGTGAGGAGAAGACGAAGAAGCACGAGGAGCGCGTGCGGAGGGGTACGCCGGGACAGGTGGAAGAGGATTACGTGGCAGAGAAGAGAAGAGCGCGGTGGGCGACGGACGTGGACGAGTTCTGCTGGCTCCCCGAGTTCCGGGCTTGGGCCTCAGTCGCAGACGTCCGGGCCACCAGACCCGGACATCCGTTGTCGAGAGCCTCAACCACCAGGCCCAGGCGCCACTCTTCTCCGTCCATCCGTCAGCTGCTCCACACAGGCCGCCTCTGGTGCCTACGTGGCCTTTCCGGGATACCAGACCTGGGAACCGTGCTGGGAGCCCACAGACGCTGACGCTGCGGTAGCGCTGAAGTCCAACGGAGAAACGCCGGCAACAGTGCATCGACACTGGAACGCGCGGAGATTGCCTGACTGCCCGACACCCAGCCAGTCCTCCCCGCTCGATGCGCGTATGAGAGACAAGTAGTGTGCCTTTCCTTTTTGACTTTCTTTTCCCTGTATTTTTACCAAGGATTTTGTTCTGTTCCCCCGTGTGTTTTTTTCCGTGTGTTGTTGCGTTGCTCTCTTGTTTTTTTTTTCATTTTTTTCCATGCCCATACCGAGATTAGTTTCCTTTCCTATAAAAGCCGCCTCGTTTATTGTTTATACCTTTGTGTTTGTGTTAAATACAACCTGCAATCTTCCACATCCTCACACTGTTATACGTCAGAAGTTGACAGAGGGCGATTTTAAGGGCACTATCTCTTAATCATCACGTTTCGAGATTTCGTGGGGACTGCTACCACCCTGAGACTACAGCATCATCTGTGGCAGCAACTAGAAAACAGCACATCTCGCGTTGAGACTTGTAGCGCCGTCTACAATAGCATTGTAGAAACCACCAGCTGCCGCATGCCAATGATGACGTCACGGGCATTCAAGATACCGTCACCGTGGTATCGAAGTCTGTTTCCACGAATGGAAGTCTGCCCCCGTTGCTCGTGGCTGATTTCAATCGCAAAGTTTTACTCAAGAATGGAAGACTCATTTGGGCTGAAACCAGAATAAAACGGCAACGAACCGACCACGCAGTGTGGAACTGCGTTGGTCTTGGTTTTCTGTGAATTCGTTGGAAGGGGGGCGGAATTCGTCGTGGGTATTCCGTAGCTAACTACTTCACAGATCATACGATTGTGTTTGTGCTAATTAAGAAGAGCCCAGAAGAAGAATGCGAATCCATGGCTGACTACGAAAGTGTTATGGAAGAAGACAGTTCGGCTAAACAAATTAAATGAATAATTTGATGAAGGTGTCAGTGAAGACGTTAAGCAGTGATTTCTGTGATGGTTGGAATATGTGTAAGTGAAATGTTTTGAGTGTATTTATCACATCGGGAAATAAACGTACAAATTCCTATTTCTATTGGTGCACCTACCTTTAATCTCATTCATATAAATTCTAGTAAAAAAACAGCTAACTCTTGTTAGTTCAATATCTTCCAGATAGCCGCCGCGCTGGCTCAGTGGTTATGGTGCTCGGCTGCTGACCCGAAAGACGCGGGTTCGATCCCGGCCGCGGCGGTTGAATTTGTTTGGAGGAGAAATACTTGAGGCCCGTGTACTGTGCGATGTCAGTGCACGTAAAAGAACCCCAGGTGGTCGAAATTTCCGGAGCCCTCCACTAAGGCGTCTCTCATAGCCTCAGTCGCTTTGGGACGTTAAACCCCATAAAAACCAAAAACCAAATGATCTTCCACATGGTGGCGGTCTTTTTTATGGCAGGTTCCTAAAAGTTTGCAAAGAGGTATCGACAACGAACGTCTTAGTCGACCCCAATCTGACTGCCTTGTTAGGAAGCGATCTATTCGGGGTCACAATTTATCTCGAATTATACACCACCTAAAAAACTTCAAGTTGCAGCTCAATGCGCTGTAATTATTTCCCTCAGCTGTTACGCAGGTTAATAAAAGCCAGTCGGATCTAATGAAGGTTTTTATTAGAAAATTTTATTTCTGTACATCTGAGTGTAGTTTTATTTCCTTAAAGGCGCTCTCTGGCCTTTTCTGGCGTTTCTGGCTTTCTTTTGGCTTTTTAGTTTCTTAAAGGCCCTTTCTGGCCATTTCTGGCTTTTCTGGCGTTATCTGGCTTTTTTCCCTTGACCCTCTGCATGTGTACATGCCAAATAAATAAACTGAATTGAATTGAAAACTGAATTTCTTTGCGTACAATTTTTTCAAGGATAGAAGCTGCAGTTTAATTTCTTCACTTATCTTAATTCCGGAATAAATTCGGAACTGCAGTGACAGAAGTTGTACCCTTAAAAATACAAGCGAAAAGGAATGCAAATGACAGGTACTGCAAATTAAGTTCGGACAAAGAAGAATAATTCAGTTAGAGTCCCCAACTAAAATGCGCAAAGAGAGAATTCTAGTAAGTACTAAGTAAACTGTATTTCACAGAACAGAAAACCTGGGAATAACAAAATTTGACGAAATAACCAGCAATTATGCTATCTATGTCCGGAATTCTCAGCCTTTCAGTAAAACCGCATCTCATTAACGAAATATACCCATATTGCGTCATTCGTTAGAAAAGTTGGAAGTGGCAAAATCAGACTGTCCTACTGACGAATACTGTGCACGGAAAAAAAAGCGGCTGCCGATTTATCACCTACAAGCACGAAATATTGTGCGGAAGCGCTGTTTGTTGGAGGAAGACACCAACTACGCGTACCTGAAATCGCGATTGAGAACCACAGGACGAAGAAGCCAGCTATACGTGTCTTAAACTTTTCATCGCCAGTGCCAGTGTACAGGGGCGATAAAGATTAGCCCAATCACGTCACCGCAGCGACCAAAATCTCGCTGTGCGGCTGGCACAACGCTGAACTTCGCGAACAAGCCTGGTACTTTTTTTATCGGTGTGTTCCTATTCGGAGCGCCAAGAGTTGTCACGCGCCGCAGCCTTGGCACGTCACAGTGCTGATCTTTTTTTTTTCGTCACGACTATGGTCCACTGCCGCGTTTCTGCAGCAGTGTTGTCGACGCCAACACATATTAAGGCGAAAGCCTGTAATGCCTCATCATTGTCGACAGAAGGTTGTCAGCAGAAGGTTGTCAGCAGAAGGTTGTCAGCAGAAGTGTCAGGCTTTCCTAGTAAGACCAGAAAAAAAATCTTTGTGCAAGATGGGATTTGAACCACCACACTTCTGTTCCGCAGACGGATCAGACGGATGCCTCCCAAACGCCCTCCAGTGTATACAGCATTTAAGATTCACAAACAATTCTTTGCCTAATTAACATCTTAATCACGCATCAGTGACACAAGCAGTAACACCGCGCTAAAGGCTTTCGCCTCACCACACTTTTGGGTGAACAAAATGCCCCCCCGGAATTTTTGCTGAAGTGCCGTGTTTCTGTCACAGCGCTTCCCGCCAACGCATGCAGCGCACATCTCTCTGTCGCTACCACCACGGAACTGAAACCGTGATAATTAGTTTTATAGTAGCATTAGTTAATGACGAAGTCTATGTCCAATGCACCGCGTGAGAGTGTGTTGCAGCTTAACCTCAGGTGAGTTCCGTTCCGTTGATAACCTGGTGCTCTCGCACAGTGACCCGCGAAGCTTATCTTTGGGCGTCGCCGCGGGTTTGAAACCCAGTCGAGGATATTTTTTTTTTAATTTATTTTAGTGTGAAAGAAATATTAACCCCGAGGAGGACTTTGCGATGTTTTTTGGTTTGTGCCAACTGATAGAAAGAGGAAAAAGAGACAATTACAGCGCGAAGCTTGGGGAAGGTGGCAAGAGAGCAGCGTTCGTCTGGCGCTCCGCGCGTTTTCGCATGGAAAAAAAAAAACGCCTCATATGCTGCCTGTAGCGCGTGTGTGAGCATTCGATTTCTGCGGGGCGCTCACGTTAGTTGAACTGAAGTCGTGCAAGTATGGTAGATGTTGTGGGAACGAAGGTGACCCACTATTTGCGTCGTTCGTCCAACGCGCATTTCAGTGAAGTAAGCACTTGCATGGTATTATTTCATTACCCCTTTGGACACGCCAAAAAACTTGGAAAATTTATTAACAAGGCTGTTATACCCCTGTCTACACCTGATGCCTAGCCGAGTGTCCTTCAGAACCCCTACTGTGGGAAAAAAGTTGGAGGCTTATCAAGGTTAAGCCCCAGTGGATGCGAAGCAGCCTTCGTTTTGCATTCTTATTATTAACGTCCTTAGCGTTTGGAGGCATCTTGACCGCATACACGGCCGGCGCTAAGACGCTGGCGCGGTTGCGGGCACAGAGACTGAGGCGACGGCGGGCGCGAGCCGTTTCATCCCTGGCGTGACGTCACATATCACGTGATGCAGAGATGGTGGCGCCGCCGCCGCGTCGCGCGCGACGGCGCGAACCGAAGCGTGGAGGCCTCTGCCGGGCGACGTCGGACGGCGCGATATGAGGCCCCATCTGCAGCCGGTGTGACGTCATCACGTGACGTCACATCATGTGATCTCACTTCAAGGTCAATGGTGGCCACCGCCGGGCGTCGCGCGAAGGCCCGAAACCTACGTTAATATGCTTCGCATAAAATAAATCGAGTATCCTTCAATTGGATTCGACCCCGCGACGGCATTAGCAAAACTAGGCTATCGCAGCAGCCGAACACGCCACTTCTTAAAGTGCAAGATACTCTCGCGCGGTGTATTGTACATGTTATTCTTCGTCAGCTAACAGCAGTACCAAACTAATAAGCCCGCTTTGAGCTATGTGGTCGTAGTGACCGTTAGGTATGCGCTGCATGCGTCGCAATGAGCAACGTTGCGGCAGGAACATGTCATTATTAGTTAAAAGACTATCGCATCAAACTAGGACAGACATAGAAGGAGACAGGACGAGCGCTAAACGTCAACTGAGGATTTACTGCGGCAAATAGGTACATAAAAGCACTTCGGTGATACATGCACAAACTGAGTAAGAACGAGCACAAACTGCTCCTGAGAAACATTTCTTCCTTTCTGGACAGGGCAAGTGATGTGGGCAAGGATGATCTGGGCAAGGAAGAAATGTATCTGAGGAGCAATTTGACACACTTTGGTCAGTTTTTGCTCCTTCTGACTCAATGTGCGCATGTGCCACCGAAGTGGTTTTATGTACTACCGTGAGCAATATGAGCAGGAACACAGGAGCGCGTGCACGATAGCTTCGAACCCTACTGGCAGCGAAATGCGGCGGCCGCTGTACGAAACAAAGTGGAAAGGGCGCCGCGGTTCCGCTAACTGCTGGCACTCCCGCCTCGCTAACGTTGCTGCGAAACGGCAGCTGATTGCGTGTCAGCGGCTGCTAGCGATGATAAGACTATTGTGGCACGCAGAACGTGGCAATGTGTCGCCTGCAGTTGTGCGCAAAATGCTTCTCGCTCTATTTCTATGATATGCGCGGGACTTATGCTAGTGATTCCGCCCCGATACTGTAGCGCCTGTAATAGCGTTCACGCCCAAGAAAAAGCAACATTGTTTTCTGATACGTGTTTTGCTGCATCCTTGTTTTTGTGAACGGAGAAAAGTTGTATGCAGCAGTAGGTTGAAATCTTTTGTTGGACGCTCGCCAAATGGTAACAAAATTTGACTGCACACAAACAGTACCCCAATATATTAATATTAGCTTGAGCTTTTCTTGCACGTTTGGTGAGTTAATAACGGGTCATGGCTCCGCCGGCTTGAAGGACGACCTCCATTCTTCCTGGCAAAGATCCGTACAGAGCCTGCATGAAGGCTGTGTCACGTTGAAGCTGTTGCCACTTGTGTTGTATAGCTTCCCACAGTTCATCGGCGGTCGCCAAGTCCAAGGAGAGCCTTGAAAGCTTTGCCTTCATTCGTGCCCAAACATGTTCTATGATATTCAGGTCCGCACCCTTCGCACACCACTCCAGGCTCCTTACCCCATGCTCGTCTAAAAGACTCGACACGACCTTTGCTGTGTGAACGGGAGACAAGTCATGTTAGAATAGATAATACCCATCGGGGTGCGGACCATTCAATGCATAGGGGATCATCTCGTGTTCCAGCAATGGGCAGTACGCAGCACTCGTAAATCTCCCAGGGATTTTTACAATGGCACTTAGGCCTTCACACGAAACAGCCGACCATACGTTTACAGATGTGCGTCCACTTGCGGCCACCTCCTTGATGTTCTGAGGACAGAAGCATGTGTTCTCCATGCGCCATACTCTTTTCTGCTGGTCCCAGCGAGTCGAGAAAGTAGATTCGTCGGAGAATATTACATATTTCCAGTCCCCCACTTTCCAGCTACGGTGATCGACAGCGAACTTCAGGCGAGCAGTTTTGTTGGCAACTGTCAGAAGGGGCTTCTGAGCGGCGATGCGAGTTCTGAGTGCGGCTTCCCTTAGCCTTCGCCGTACCATGCTGTCGCTTACATGTTCCAGGCCGAGAGCACTGCGCACGTCCTTCGCACTCTCAAACGGCTTCTCGTTGCCTGCAGCAACAATCTGTAGGTCTTGATCCATCGATGTGGCACGGGGTCGCCTTTTGTGCGGCGCATCCTTAATGCGTCCTTCATCTCGATACGCTTGCACTATCCTGTTCACAGTCTTCAGCTGGCAGCCTGTCAAGGCAGCAATGTTCCGCTGCGAGTAACCTTTCTTAGACAGTTCAACGAGTTCTTCCCGCTGACTCAAAGGAACTCGAGACATCATTGGGCGCTAAAACACACCGCTAAGGCTAGACAGACGTGGTGTGCTTTTATAAGCATTTTTGCAAGAAATCAATCAAAGGAGGCGCGTCGGCCGTGACGTAGCCTTTTATTTCTTGTTCATGATTGATTGAAGGTGTGACTAGCCATACGATAGCCCATTTTAAATGTAGGCCAGAAAATATTCGTTGCAGCATGCTTGCCAATATCTAAGAATCGCCCCCCCCACACACACACACACGCACACAGACACACACACACACACGCACGCACGCACGCACGCACGCACACACACACACACACACGCACGCACGCACACACACACGCGCACACGCGCACACGCGCACACACGCGCACACACGCGAACACACACACACGCGCGCGCGCGCGCGCGCACACGCGCACACACACGCACGCAAAAGAAGCAAAAAAAGGTTAACAGCGGTATTTTTCGCACAACTGCAGGTTACACAGTGCCACGTTCTGCGTGCCATAATCGTCTTATCATCGCTAGCAGCCGCTGACACGCAATCAGCTGCCGTTTCGCAGCAACGTTAGCGAGGCGGGAGGGCCAGCAGTTAGCGGAACCGCGGCGCCCTTTCCACTTTGTTTAGTACAGCGGCCGCCGCATTTCGCTGCCAGTAGGGTTCGAGGCTATTGGGCATGCGCTCCTGTGTTCCTGCTCATATTGCTCACGATAGTACCTGTTTGTCGCAGTAAATCCTCAGCTGATGTTTAGCGCTCGTCCTGTCTCCTTCTATGTCTGTGTCCTTGTTTTATGCGCTAGTCTTATAGTTAATGATGGCACACCAACTAGCCCCGCTTTCCGCCTTGATTGCATTGAGAAACATGTCACAAGAGCAAAATGTGTTGGCGTTGGCAACATTGCTGGAGAAACGCGTCACTCGATCATAGACTGCCGGCGTAAATTATATATGCCAGGTGGAACTGACGATAAAAACGTTGAAGACGCGCATCCTGTCTCTCTGGGCAGCTGACTATTCAAATGAGCTTTCAAGTACGTGGCGGTAGTGTATACCTGCAAAAACTGTGCTTCCGCAGAATTTTTTATGCCTGGCGATGGGAAACCGCCCGACATTTACTATTTATTTACTTATTTGACTTCGCACAAATCTAGAAACATCGCGAACCCAAACCCAGAGAGAAAAACACAGAAATAGAGAGAAAAAAAAACTGAAGGATTTCCGGGCATGCCCGCCAGTCACTGCACGACGACACTGGACTCAAGTGTTTATGTTCCTAAGGTCTATAACACTGGCAGCCAGGCCGGTGGCGATGTTGTGCACGGACAGGGCCGCCGAGCGCGGCAGGGTCTCCCAGACCTCCCAAGTCCTAGATCGCAAGACCCTCGTCGAGGTTTACACTTTGGAGTAATGCTTTCGCAGTACATAATAGCTGCACCAAGAATTCCGACTTTCTCTATTATCCGCGCATTTGGTCTGGCTCGCAAGTTTGTTTCAATAAACTATTGTTTCCGGGTCTATAACTCCACCACCAATATAAATTCGAATATACGATTCTGAATAAGCTGGCATAACACAATTTAATTCGATTGTGTTGTTAATGCACAAAATGCCAAACGTTTGTTGCTGCATTACGCACACTGGGGAGTGATGCACATTGGGCTGAGAAATAAAGTGGAGATATACAACATTGGAAGCAGAGCCTTCGGTGGTCATCAGTTCACTTCTTAAAAAGAGATCAGTTCTGCTCTCGCAGCCAATTCACGCCAATGTATAACTGATTTCATCGACAGCCGAGCCTAGACGCGAGTTACGCGTTGAACTTCGTGGGATGCAGTGTATGCGGGATAAACCTCAGCAAAGAAGAGAGTTCAACAGGGAAGTCATTCGTCCAAGTCATGCCCTGCACGAACGTGTTGCTAGGCGACCAGTAAGAAACAAAACAGTCTAACCTTATGGCAGCAATAGCTGACATCATTAATGAACGGATCTGCTTCAGAGAGCAGACCATTCCCAGAGATTCCTTTACAAATACAATGAAAAAACGATTGTTCTGTTAATTCTTCTGACAAAAGGGAGACTTTTGCTAACACTTAAAAAGAAGTAAAAGGGGATAAACACCCCTTTATTTCAGGTACAAAAATTTGACTGGTCGCGTCCGAAAAGAAACAGCTCACTTTTTTTTCTAATTTCAGTACATTTCTATTTTTAGAATCTATAAAGTATGCAGGCACACATGCATAAAAGTTTTCCTCACTTTGACCTACGACATGAAGGGCAGATTTCGATCGGATTGAATGCTAAAAGTGCTCTGCGCTGAATGTTTGCGGTTCTTCGTGTACGCCACAGGGTCGAAGCCAATCAGGAGCGGGCTACTAAGACATTCTTGAAAAACCTTAGTCCTTCTTTGAATTAAAAAACACAAGTTCTCATAGAACTGGAGGTAGTGCGATTGGAGCCAACACCGGTGGAAGTACACTGCACGCAATTCCACATTCGCATTGTTTTTATTTTTGCGCACCTAGAGTTTTTGTCAGTCAATTAACACAGCTTCGGTCATAGAATATTTGAAGTCAATTACCAATTTGGAAGCGACGGCGGTACCATGCCACTGCAGAAACGGCAAAGGTTAGACTGTTTTGTTTCTTACTGGTCGCCTAGCAACACGTTCGTGCAGGGCATGACTTGGACGAATGACTTCCCTTTTGAACTCTCTTCTTTGCTGAGGTTTATCCCGCATACACTGCCTCCCACGAAGTTCAACGCGTAACTCGCGTCTAGGCTCCGCTGTCGATGAAATCAGTTATACATTGGCGTGAATTGGCTGCGAGAGCAGAACTGATCTGTTTTTAAGAAGTGAACTGATGACCACCGAAGGCTCTGCTTCCAATGTTGTATATCTGCACTTGATTTCTCAGCCCAATGTGCATCACTCCCCAGTGTGCGTAATGCAGCAACAAACGTTTGGCCTTCCAGACGCGCACGCAGATCGCCACGTTGTCACAGCAAGACGTACTCCACGGGAGATACTTTTTCTACTATTTGATATTGTAAGCACAACATGCGACCTTCGTCTTCATCTGTACATATCCATCATCATCGCTCAAAGCACAACATGCGATCTTCGTCTTCATCTGTACATATCCATCATCATCGATCATCTTTTTCTTCGAAGGGTTGGTCGCCATACTTGCGGGTGCCATTAAAGCTCGCTCCATCCTGCGCTCTGTCTCCCGTCTCACAAGTGGTGGAGTGTGCTCTCGATCCCTGCGTCCTCTCCGCCGCCAGACTGCAGCTACGTTCCGGTCGCCACCTGCTCGTACCATCCGCACCGATGGATACCGTCAGCGACAACACCACTCGTACTCCCGATGGGCCCCCCGTTCTTCTTCCTCTCGATTCGAACCGTCTGGAGCCAGCCATGATGAGCCAACCCGGTTCTTCCCAATCTTCTGGACACCCCACTTGGACCATCACCACACTCCAGCGCGAGCCTCCTATTTTTGCTGGTCTTCGTGGGGACGATGTCGAGGACTGGCTCGACCAATATAACCAGGTCAGTGCCTATAATCGTTGGGACTCAGCGATGAAACTTGTAAACGTGTCGTTCTACCTCACTGCCGTGGCCAAGACTTGGTTCGTCAACCACAAAGATGCCATCCCGGACTGGGCTCACTTCTCGGCACAGATACGACAAATCTTTGGCACATCTGGTGCAAGCCCCGCTGTCTACAAAAAAAAGCTAGATACGCGCGTTCAGCTACCCGGTGAGTCCTACACATCCTACATTGAAGACGTGCTTTCGCTGTGTCGACGTGTCAACAGCGCTATGTCAGAGAACGATCGGGTACGTCATCTTCTGAAAGGGCTTGGGTCATTTGCCTTCAACACGCTTGCTGCTCAGAATCCAACGTCAGTCCAAGACATCCGAACAACTTGCCATCGTCTTGACGACCTTCAGTCGCTTCGATTGAAAGACACCTGGGACACCCCAGTTTCACCCGACGTGGACTTACGCTCCCTGATTCGCTCCATTATCCGGGAGGAACTGCACGGCTCCACCTTACCGCCAGTTGATTCCCACCCGCCCCCAGCCCCGTCGTCCTCGCCTTTGCGTGATCTCATCAAAGACGAGCTCGCTTCGGTCACTCGCCCCTTGGCTGTGGAACCACCTGTACCGCGTTTTGTGCCTACCTATGCCCAGGTTGCTGCGACGCCTCCTGCTGCTGTTTACCCGTCGCATCCACAGCCCGTCCAGCAAACTCCGGTCTCTGTGTCCCCGAGCCCGGCTATGTGTCCTGTTTGGAGTCCGCCTGCACGTCGGCCGGTGTGTCACTACTGCGGAATTCGAGGGCATGTTGCCCGTGTGTGCCGTCGGCGTCAACGCGACGAGCGCGAGTGGTACCCAGACTTTCGCAACGGAGCTACGTACTCGTCGCCTGCTTACCGTCCGGCGTTTGCCTCCAGTCCTCCTCGTCGCCCATCGTACGCGGACTTCTCCCAAGACGCTCCGCACTCGTCGTACGCTTACCGCCCACCGTTTGCTGACCATACCAATTATCGTCCCTCCTATCCCTCTACCTCTCCGGACCGCTCCTCGACCGACAGGCCGTCGCGCCGCCGCTCCCCATCGCCTTTCCGCCGCTCGTCGTCGCCTCTACGTCCACCATCCTCCCAGACAACTGGCCACACGGAAAACTAAATTGTGCAGTTTCCGGAGGTAAAACTGCACCACACGCCGCCCTCTCAATTCCTCCTGCACAGCCATCGAACATGTTAACCGTTGACATTGAAGGCACTGTAGTAGAAGCATTGATCGATACTGGCGCCGCCATTTCTGTAATTAGTTCTGATTTATGTTCTCGTCTTCGCAAGGTGCGCACCCCTTACAGTGGTCCTTCTCTCCGTGCTGCCAATGATGAATCAATGCGTCCTTCCGGATTGTGTACGGCACGAGTCACTATCGACAGCATCCTGCACTACATAGTATTTGCTGTGCTTCCCTCCTGTGCTTATCCCCTCATCCTCGGCTGGGACTTCCTCCACTCTGCGCAAGCTGTAATTACCTGCTGTCCCCCTACTCTACAGGCTTCTGAATCCGACCTTTCTGCCGTTTCTGTCCTGCCTTCTCATCATCTGGTTACCACCGCTGATCATGTACTTTACCCCGGCTGCGAAGATGTCCTCTCTGTTGCTTCTGCCCACGTCAACGCTGGGGATGTTTTCGTCACACCAAGCCCCCGTCTTCTCTCAAGGGGCATCTTTCTCGTCGCGTCCCTGCTCCGCTTCACCAATGGGTCTTCACTACTGACTGCCTTCAACACTACGCCGGAACCCATTCTTCTGCGTCAAGGCACAGCCATCGCTTCTGTGGATACCACTCAACCTGTGGCCGTTCTTTCCTCTGACCCATCAAGCTTCGCTGTTTCGACCCCTGCCTCTGCCTCTGCATCTATTTCAGCTGCTATTAGCCCCGGTCTCACCCCGACTCAAAAAGATGAATTGCTTGCCGTCTTGACCAAGCATGCCGCTTCCTTCGATACCCAGGCAACAACCTTGAGCCAAACCACCGCAGCTAAGCATCGCATCTACACAGATGGTTCGGGCATCATTCGCCGTCGCCCGTATCGTGTGTCTTCTAGTGAGCGCAAGGTTATTCAAGATAACGTAGCCGACATGCTCAAGCGCCACATCATACGCCCTTCTTCGAGTCCTTGGTCTTCGCCTGTCGTGCTGGTTCAAAAGAAGGATGGCTCAGTACGCTTTTGTGTTGACTATCGCGCCCTTAACAAGATCACTAGAAAAGATGTTTATCCGCTGCCTCGGATTGATGACGCCCTCGACTGTCTCCAAGGTGCACAATTTTTCTCTAGTCTCGACCTAAGATCCGGATACTGGCAAATACCTATGCATGAGGCCGACAAGGAAAAAACTGCTTTCGCCACTCCCGACGGATTATACGAATTCAACGTTATGCCGTTCGGCCTATGCAATGCTCCGGCCACGTTCGAGCGCATGACCGACACCGTTCTCCGAGGCCTGAAGTGGAAAACGTGCCTATGCTACCTCGACGACATAGTCATTTTTTCTTCGACTTTTTCTGAACACCTTGTTCGTCTCGATGAAGTATTAAGCGCACTTTCTGAGGCCGGCCTTCAGATAAACACCAAGAAATGTTGCTTTGCTTCCACTTCTATCAAGGTACTCGGTCACGTCGTTAGCCAGAAGGGTGTAAAGCCTGATCCCGATAAAGTGGCTGCAGTTTTGCATTTTCCTCGCCCATCGCGCGTCAAAGACCTGCGCAGTTTTCTGGGGCTAGCGTCATACTTCCGGCGCTTCATACGCAACTTTGCCTCTATTGCGGCCCCCTTGCATAAGCTCCTCTGCGCTGACCAGCCGTTTGTTTGGTCTGAGGCCTGTGAGGTCGCTTTTACTACCTTAAAGAAGGCTCTCACATCTGATCCGATACTAGCACATTTCGACGACAATGCTCCAACGATTTTACACACGGACGCCAGTGGACACGGCATTGGTGCAGTTCTTCTGCAGCGGCAGCACTCTTCGTGCGAGCAAGTCATCGCCTACGCCAGTCGTACACTGACTGCAGCGGAGCAGAACTACACCATAACTGAGCAAGAGTGCCTCGCTGTTGTCTGGGCCATTCAGAAATTTCGCCCTTATTTGTACGGCCGCCAGTTCACAGTTGTCACTGACCATCATGCCCTGTGCTGGTTGTCCTCGCAGAAAAACTTGTCCGGCCGCCTCGGCCGCTGGATTCTCCGTCTCCAGGAATATGACTTTACCGTCACCTATAAATCGGGCAAGAAACACCAGGACGCCGATGCGCTATCTCGTTGTCCCCTCGCCCAAATCCCACCTCCGCATCCGCAACCCGTGTCCTCCGCATCCTCAAACTGCCAAACTACCCCTTCGACGGCTATTTCAACCTTGACCGCCGCACCCATTGACTTGATGCCAGCTCCCAGTCTTGGCGATCTCGCCTCAGCGCAGCGGGCCGACCCTTACTGCCGGACTCTTATCGACCGCCTGAGCGGTGCTACGCGGCCACCGAATGCCCGCTTACGTCGCCAACTTAACTCTTTCAAGCTAGTCGACAACATCCTTCTTTGGCACAATTACAGCCCCTTCGGTGACTCATGGGTCCCTGTCGTACCCCGTTCTCTTCGCCGAGAAGTTTTGCAGGCCTTTCATGATGATCCCCCGGCTGGCCACTTAGGCTTTCAGAAAACTTATGACCGCATCAAGCGCCGTTTCTTTTGGCCTGGCCTCTCAACCGCTGTTGGAAAATATATTGCGTCTTGCATCTCTTGCCAACGTCGTAAACGGAGCACGTCTGCCCCTGCGGGCCTTCTACAGCCTCTCCCCTGTCCTTTCTCCCCTTTTGAAGTCGTTGGGATTGACCTCTACGGTCCCTTACCATTAACACCAACGGGCAACCGTTGGATCGTCACTGCCATCGACCACTTAACTAGATACGCTGAAACGGCCCCTGTTCCTTCCGGCTCTGCTTCAGAGATCGCCCACTTCTTCCTGAACGCCATCCTTCTGCGCCATGGAGCTCCTCGTGTCCTTATTAGTGACCGCGGCAAGTCCTTCCTCTCCAGCATCCTTGCCGAAGTTCTTCACGCCTCCAGAACCGTGCACAAAACCTCTTCAGCTTATCACCCTCAGACCAATGGGCTCACAGAGCGCTTTCATCGCACGCTGTCCGATATGCTAGCCACCTACATCCAGCCCGACCACACCAACTGGGACACCATGCTTCCCTTCGTTACCTTTGCATACAATAGTGCCGTGCAAAGAACCACCAACTTCTCCCCATTCTTCCTTGTGTATGGACGTCAACCTACCTTCACCCTCGAAGCGTCTTTCTTCTCCGCCCCCTCAACCTCTTCCAGACTCTCTCACGAACAGTTTACTTCTCGTCTTACCTACTGCCGTGCCATTGCCCGCCTGAATACCGACGCCTCCCAAGCCTCCCGGAAAAACACCTATGATCTCTCCCACCGTGCCATATTTTTTCACCCTGGTGATGAGGTACTGCTGTGGACTCCAGTGCGTACCCCGGGATTGTGTGAAAAATTTTTGAGCCGTTATATTGGTCCGTATACTGTACTCGAACAAACGTCCCCGGTGAACTATCGCGTTGCCCCTGTTCATCCTGTTAATGATCGTCGTTGCCGAGGTGCCGAGATTGTTCATGTTTCACGCCTCAAACCCTTTGCCCGTCGCCCTACTGAGCTCTAATCTGCGCCCGGGCCGGTCGCTTTCGTACGCGAGGGGAGAAAGTGTAAGCACAACATGCGACCTTCGTCTTCATCTGTACATATCCATCATCATCGCTCAAAGCACAACATGCGATCTTCGTCTTCATCTGTACATATCCATCATCATCGATCATCTTTTTCTTCGAAGGGTTGGTCGCCATACTTGCGGGTGCCATTAAAGCTCGCTCCATCCTGCGCTCTGTCTCCCGTCTCACAATATAAGCTTAGTCTACAGTTTGACGTCTTGTATAAAATAAATTGATGTGTCATCAATTTATCAAATAAATTAATAAGTTAGGTGCAGAATTGCTTTAAAGTGGTTGTAGTGTACGTTAGGCATTCCTGCGGAAGGTTCGGAAAGACATGGCTAATTGTTGTCGGAGGAAATTTCTGTGGATTTACGTAGTTATTCCCCACTCCCTCCTGTTTGACTGGAGCTCGTCCGAGCTATACCATCCCATAATTCATATCATGGAAGCTTCGAGTGGATTGCCGGTTAGACCGGTCCTCCTTTATTTCTCGTCTGATACAGGAAGGCTTTACCAAACAGGAAAGCAGCTTCCCGTCGCGGTTAAGTTTGTGAAAGCTACAACCTCACAGGTATATTGTGAATTTAAAGATCAGTACGAAGGGATTGGTAGCAGGTGTGGTCGCTTATCAAAAACGCGTCCACTGCTTAGAATTCAGGAAAGGATAATCTTTGTACCGTTTTTCAGCAGTACACCAGATAAGAGTAAATGGCCTAATATTCACGGAGGTGAGACATCGGTGGGTGATCGACACTGACCTTAACAGTGAGTTATATGAATATTTTGATTCTCCCCTTTGCCAAGTTATCAGTGTTAGTGAAAGCGAAATTAACGTTAGTGAAGACCGCTACCAACGGTGCAAGATTTGCCGGAGAGTGAGTGCGTCTGAGGTCTTTTATCGCGATTCGGCAAGCATACCCGGGTTCCCAAAAGGAGAGACGATTCGCGCTGTATTGGCCATTTATGCCAAGGTGCATGGAGACGTTAAGAAAATATCTGAAGCTTTGGCTTTTATTGAAGGATACTGAAGCCTACACCTTGCACATAGAGAAAATAGGGCTTTGGCGAGATTTCAAATACAAGGATTTAGTCCTCCTTCCTACTGGTAGCAGTATTTTATCAAGTGGAGACGTTTACCCATACGCGCAATATTCCCCTGTTCCGCTGTGCTTCTTCAGCCGGCGTAGGGTAAGGAATAGAGTCACCTTTATGGATACCTGGACATCATGCGCCTACTTATGCTTCGCTTTAGTTGGAGCCGCGTCTACAATAGGCGTCTTTACATTTACCCGCTGTCACCTACTTTTTGAATCGCAACGAACGTTCCACGCGGGAAGCTATTTGCTGCTGCTTTCATGCGCACTTCTGTGAAGGAGTCCTCCGATGTCTGCGGCTGACTCTTTAATAAATCGACACCTGGCAACTGCTTTCTGGGCCCTAGGCATGCTCCTTCTCAACAATTATATACTGTCCAGCATTACAGCCACCCGAAGCGTTCCGATTGTTTCAGGCAGTGTGAAATCCTTCCAAGAAATTCAGTATCGAATTGAGATAGGCTACACTTGGCTTTGCTTAAGCATGGACTGGATTGGGTTCAATAAAGGAGAATTAGAAGATAATAATCTGAAGGATTTCTTTCAAGTCATTTCTAAGGCTATCGACCGGTGCATTAGCAGTTGCAAGTATGAAACCGAGATGTCCGTGTGCTACAAAAAGGTATGGGAGAGTTCATATGTTGCATTTTCGACGTGTAACGAGGAGGAAGTGCGTGCGGCTGCACAGTGGAATTTGGCTCCGGGCGATCATTTCACCACAGTGCATCAAGTACCAGCTTTGCATGTTTTGAACCCACTGAGGTAAGTACTTCTGCTTGTCTAGTTGCGCCCTTACATCTGCTGCTCGAGCAAGCGGCAGGGTTTACTATCAGTGGCGCATGTCTATCTATGTTTCCAAATTCATTTAGCACCCTATGAAGGGGCCGACGCAGCCCATACATAAGATGTCACCTGTTTTCTCCCTATGATTGGCAAGTCCTAACGGGACGAGGGGCTTCACACTGCAGGAAATAAAATCGTAAAGTTCTGCCTACTCTGTAAGCAACAAATGAACTGTTCTGAACGCAGCATAGCAATTCAAACGCATGAACTGTGTGAATCATTCGTTACCAGGCTTCCTATTACTGCGAATTGAAATGGTTTCTCTATGCTTTGCTGCTATCAAAATTTATCGTCATTTTCCTTACAGCGAGCAACACCGCCACCTACTGCTTGCTATCCCTGAACATGGACTAGCTATTCCTCATCGCATCACGTACATGTCGCAGGAATCAGGCAATAACGATGAGCATCAACTGTTTGTCTTCTACTTTGTATTGTATCTGCTCGGCTGCGCATTATCGGCTGCAGCTCTGGCTGGAGAACGGCTACAGAAATCTTCATGCCGAGAATCGTTGCATAGCCTCTTCACCGAAACAGAGAAATGAAGAATAATCAGTTTA
The DNA here is from genome assembly GCF_055824585.1 of Amblyomma mixtum. NCBI lineage: Eukaryota > Metazoa > Arthropoda > Arachnida > Ixodida > Ixodidae > Amblyomma > Amblyomma mixtum. Next base: position 93,360,211 of record NC_143021.1, read on the forward strand.
TTCTGCCCTCCCATACTGATGGTTTGGTTTGGTTTATGGGGTTTAACGTCCCAAAGCGACTAAGGCTATGAGAGACGCCGTAGTGGAGGGCTCCGGAAATTTCGACCACCTGGGGTTCTTTAACGTGCACTGACATCGCACAGTACACGGGCCTCGAATTTCTCCTCCAAAGAAATTCAGCCGCCGCGGCCGGGATCGAACCCGCGTCTTTCGGGACAGCAGCCGAGTACCATAGCCACTGAGCCACCGCGGCGGCCCTCCCATACTGAATTTGTTTTTTCACGGGAACCACGCGCCATATTTACGGACCATTGTTTATCAATTTGGCACAAAAACATTAATAATTCCCATATTACAGAAACGAATTTCCTCTTTGGATAGTGTCCATCACACCTGTTGCGCACCGCCTCCTTCTCAACTATTTTCCAGCGACGCCAAGCCTGCACTTGCTGTGACCCTGCGTTGAAAAGTGCACCGGAGTTCACGTCGTGGGCGTAGTAACGTGTAATTATGTCACGAACGCATATTATTCTGCTTGAAATAACCACACTGCTGCGTACATATTCTTTGTTCGGTTTTCAAGAAAAGGTTGCAGTATATTGAAAGTGAGTGAGTGAAAGTTAGCAAAGCATGGCACAGGTAAGGTGCGCACTTTGTCCTTACACTAACATTACATTATATAATGAACCTGCGCAGATAGAGAAACGAAAAGTAATAATATGCAGTAAGCAACAAGGAAAAGTTTAACACTTGAAGTACTTCTGTTTTCGAAACTACTGGGTACGTTTTGCCCTGGTGCCGTCCCTATTTATGCAGGCGAACCTATTTCACTCACAAAGCAAAATTTTTCCTACCTTTTAATTGCTTTGATTACCGAGTTTTGCGCACACAATAAAATCATTATTTCCGATGAAGCTGTTAGAGAAGACCACTTAAACGCGTTACGCGAATGCACCGTGCACGCTAGACTCGTTTCAACGTCTATTCAATATCGTTCAACTATATATGTTCAACTATATATTCAACTATACACGGGGTGTTACAGGGAAGACTAACTAATCTTATTAAAAAATAAGCTTTCGAGGTCAACTTTTTCTTGCGAGAACTAATCAGGGGCCGTAGCGGGCGCTATAAAAAGGGTTCCAAGTGTTTTTTAGGTAGATAATTAACTAATTTTTTTTTTATTCAAACTTTCAGTTATTGCAGTTAGGTGTCTGTCATTCGCAAATTGTAGAGGATCATTGGTCAACCCGATATCAGTCATTATATTTACGAAAATGTAATTGCGCGCAGAACTACGGCGCTCAGAATCTCCTCGCTCGACACGCCCGCAACGGGCTCCGTTCAACAGCTGGGTGCCGCAGTCATGCCCTAGTGTTGACGTCACTCACAATCGAAAACGTCACACGCACACCGCGCTTTATCAGTGGCCCGAACGGAAAGGGGACCTCAGTGGTTGCCGTCTGCGTGCAGCCTAGTCGCCCTCCTAATGCGGCTTATAATTACTGGTGTCCAGCTCGCACGCCGTGACTTGCAAAAAAAAGTAAGAAATGTGTAGCCTAGAAACCAGCAATATCAAATTTTTATGGAGCGCATTAGCATCGCCTATTTTATCCTTTCCGCCCCTAAACATAGCTGCAGCTGCGTATGGCCATTTTCCGACGGCTGAGGAAATAGGCATGGTTATTGCCTACGTGAACGTGGATGGAAGCCTCATTTAGCCGCAGGTCTATATAATGCACGACATCCCGTTTTTCGCGTACCATCCCTTCATTACTTCAAAACAGTGTTCAAGCGTTTTCGGACCAACGGAGTGGTCCATTCTCAAATAAGTATTCGGCACCATGTCCTAAGCGAACATATTGAGACCGGCGTCTTGCCCTACATTAACTGAAAGGCACAGAGAGCGTGAGAGAAGTAGCTGACGCATGTCCATCCAATATCCCTTCAGTTTGGAGAGTTTTGTCTAACATTAGATATACCCGTATCACCAATCTCTGTATCAGGGACTCACAGATAACTACTTCCATCGGTGGCTGGCCTTATGCAAATGGTGCCTCTGTTAGCAAGAAGTGGCCGGATTCTTTTCGAATTATGAAAACAGGTTTATTTTAAGACTTAAGGATACAAGAATGAGATAACTGGATTACTGATACGTAGGAGGTTCGGCGGATCTGCAGAGTTGGGAGGGCCTCGCCGACGCGTCTCGTATCGTCGGCGCCTCTCGGTCGTTCTCTCCCTCATGCTGCAGCGGTGGGGCTTTTATAGCCTGAGGAACGGTGGCCCCTCCGAACTGGCCAATCCAAAGGCGGCACTCCGAAAGGACCAACCAGCGACCGCGCGGCCAACCGCTTCAAATCTTGCCGCGCGCGCTGGCGTCCGGGGGAGGAGGAAACGGCGCCTCGCTGTCTGGCCTCTTGCGACAAGTCCAGGCGTGTTGCTTGAAGATGCTTCTCCTTACGACTCCGCTGCCGTAAGGAGCAGCATCGTGGCTTGTCAAGGGGGACGCTCGTAGGAGAATGTTAGGATAAGGGGCGCCTCGTGGTCGCTGAGCAGGAGCGTTAAATGTCGTGTGCTGGCGTGTTGGGACCGCATGGCTCGTAAGAAATGTGAATGCTGACACGGCCTTTCCAAAATTTGCGCCTGTCCTCAGGCGCACGTTGTCGACAGCAATTCTTGGGCGAGCTGGGCGTTCTCCGCCGCGTACCTTGTGGCTTGCGTCCAGCCCGTTCTAATACGCCTTCGCTTCCATCTAGGGAGACGATGCGACTTGCGAGAAGTGCCGTGTTTGTTTCGTTCGTTTCGTTTCTTGGTACAGGGAGTCGGGCTTGTACCGTGATGCTCACCGATACGACTGCGTCGTCGTTTCCACCTGGGGACCTGATACGACTTATGCGGACTGCCGTGTTTGTCTCGTTCGTAACGTTTCTTGATCCAGGGAGTCGGGCTTGTTGGATCGTTCCGCATCCTGCCGCGCTTTCGTCGCGGCGCTGGCTTTATGGATGAGCCAGCTCGTCTTGGCAATGGCTTCTGCATTGTAGTAACTGTAGCAGATGCGAAAGGTGCGCCGTGTCGTTGGAGGCACGTCTCGTGGCCAACTCGTGTCGGTAGTGGCTGCTGCACCGTAATATCCGTGGCTGGGGCGCGGGGTCCGTCGTGTCGTGGGGAGCCCGTTCCGTGGCTCGATCTCGGTGACACCGGCTGCTGCACCGTAGTGTCCGTGGCAGGGGCGCGGGGTCCGTCGTGTCGTTCGGAGCCCGTTTCGTGGTCCGCTTGCGGCGGCACCGTGTGCTGCACCGTAGTGTCCGTGGCAGGGGCGCGGGGTCCGTCGTGTCGTTGGGAGCCCTTTTCGTGGCCCGCTTGCGGCGACGCCGTGTGCTGCACCGTAGTGTCCGTGGCAGGGGCGCGGGGTCCGTCGTGTCGTTGGGAGCCCCTTTCGTGGCCCGCTTGCGGCGACACCGCATGCTGCACCGTAGTGTCCGTGGCAGGGGCGCGGGGTCCGTCGTGTCATTGGGAGCCCTTTTCGTGGCCCGCTTGCGGTGGCACCGCGTGCTGCACCGTAGTGTCCGTGGCAGGGGCGCGGGGTCCGTCGTGTCGTTGGGAGCACTTTTCGTGGCCCGCTTGCGGCGGCACCGCGTGCTGCACCGTAGTGTGCGTGGCAGGGGCGCGGGGTCCACCGTGTCGTTTGGAGCCCTTTTCGTGGCCCGCTTGCGGCGACACCGTGTGCTGCACCGTAGTGTCCGTGGCAGGGGCGCGGGGTCCGTCGTGTCGTTGGGAGCCCTTTTCGTGGCCCGCTTGCGGCGACACCGTGTGCTGCACCGTAGTGTCCGTGGCAGGGGCGCGGGGTCCGTCGTGTCGTTCGGAGCCCTTTTCGTGGTCCGCTTGCGGCGACACCGTGTGCTGCACCGTAGTGTCCGTGGCAGGGGCGCGGGGTCCGTCGTGTCGTTCGGAGCCCGTTTCGTGGTCCGCTTGCGGCGGCACCGTGCTGCACCGTAGTGTCCGTGGCAGGGGCGCGGGGTCCGTCGTGTCGTTGGGAGCCCTTTTCGTGGCCCGCTTGCCGCGACACCGTGTGCCGCACCGTAGTGTCCGTGGCAGGGGCGCGGGGTCCGTCGTGTCGTTGGGAGCCCTTTTCGTGGCCCGCTTGCGGCGACACCGTGTGCTGCACCGTAGTGTCCGTGGCAGGGGCGCGGGGTCCGTCGTGTCGTAGGGAGCCCGTTTCGTTGCCGACCTGTGTCGACAGTGGCTGCTGGTCCGTGCTGTCACTCGTATCGTGTGACACTTGTCGTTGAGCAAGAAGCCTCCGCAGATGGTCTCTCTCGGCCAGCAGTCTTTCGAATTCCGCCCTCTCGGCTTGGCGGCGGGCGTTGTCGTCCATGATCCGCGTCACGATGTCGTCCTTGCGGCCGCTGCACGAAAGTCCTCGGCATCGGAGCTCTTCCACCAGTTGCCGTTTCTTCAAGGTGGTCAGTGCGTTGCGTGCTGCCGATGCCAGAAGGGACAGAATGAGCGGGGACTCCAAGCTCACCGTCGGCGTTCTGCTCGGCTCCACGTTGTCGGCTCGGTCTTCGTTCACGGGTGACGCCTCTGCAGATCCTGTCGGCTGCGCCATGTTAGCAAGAAGTGGCCGGATTCTTTTCGAATTATGAAAACAGGTTTATTTTAAGACTTAAGGATACAAGAATGAGATAACTGGATTACTGATACGTAGGAGGTTCGGCGGATCTGCAGAGTTGGGAGGGCCTCGCCGACGCGTCTCGTATCGTCGGCGCCTCTCGGTCGTTCTCTCCCTCATGCTGCAGCGGTGGGGCTTTTATAGCCTGAGGAACGGTGGCCCCTCCGAACTGGCCAATCCAAAGGCGGCACTCCGAAAGGACCAACCAGCGACCGCGCGGCCAACCGCTTCAAATCTTGCCGCGCGCGCTGGCGTCCGGGGGAGGTGGAAACGGCGCCTCGCTGTCTGGCCTCTTGCGACAAGTCCAGGTTTGTTGCTTGAAGATGCTTCTCCTTACGACTCCGCTGCCGTAAGGAGCAGCATCGTGGCTTGTCAAGGGGGACGCTCGTAGGAGAATGTTAGGATGCGGGGCGCCTCGTGGTCGCTGAGCAGGAGCGTTAAATGTCGTGTGCTGGCGTGTTGGGACCGCATGGCTCGTAAGAAATGTGAATGCTGACACCTCATCAAGTGTGACCAAGAAAAAAATTTTTTAAATAATCTGCATTAGATAGAAAAGGCCCACATCAAAGAGCTGCGTTAACTTACACAACGCGCACTACTGGTGAATAGGACACCACCACTGGCTGAGAGAACACAGCCACCAATGGCAATTCTCTATAAATGTATGGCGTGGAATTTTTCGCAGCCACATTTTACGGCCATACTTTGTTGAGGGAAACATGACAGCCAAGCTGTTTACAGACTGCATTCAAAAGGATGTGTTTGCGGACTTCGTACCGGTACTTCCACTCAGCGTTGTGCATTCAATGCGGTACCAACACCATGGAGCGCCACCACATTCGTCTTCCTGTGCTGTGCATTTTCTTGACACCAAGTCTCGTTTCTAATAAATTGTGCGCTGCGTGGCCCTTTCTTGGCCACCGATGTCACCAGATTTTACCCCATTGGACTTTCTTCTTTGGGGGCATGGAAAAAGCGTAGTGTATCAAACTGATTCAACAAGCCTCAGTGAAACATCGTTCAGTGCGTTTATGCAATCGTGCGTTCACTGAAATATCGCGTGCAGCTGTTTATTGGTATGCAAGGCCATCATTTTGTGCATTTGCTCTGAGAACCTCAACGTTCCTACAGAAATAAACGTTTCATGACTGCGGCCACAGTGTATGTTTTCCTGTGTTTTGCAAATCGATAACTAAATTCCGGAGCGAAATAGCCTTAGAATGTTTTCAAAAGTGACCTCAGGAGTATCACAGAGCGAAACTATTTGCACCGGTGAATGCATGCTCAGGATCGCAGGCCGTGGTCTCACTCGGCGCTCCTGATAAGTCATATTTGAGCGGGTGAGGAGGCTCCAGCAGATGATGAACACCACGCACCAAACTGCCCCAAACTGACTCGCCGCATTCCGAAGGTGACGATAACACGGAAAGTCGTAGGGCAGCATTAACTAGCAGGGACACGCCCCCGCCTTGGGTATTCCTGTCGCGACGATATATTTCAAAACCGGCAGACTAGACTTCACTGTTTAAAATAGAATTGTAAAGCCAAGATTCTGTGCCGATTGCAACATGTGGATTTACGGCAGAGATCAAAAGTGCAAAGTCATCTGTTTTGTTTTCAATACTTCGGCAGTTTGCAACGAGTATGGTCAAGGCCTTCGATGCACTTACTGAACTATTATGCCGACCTTCCATAGATTTACTCCATCCAGTCGCATGTCTTGTTTCTAGCTATCTGTTAATCTCGACAACTCGGTCTTTCTCGGTGTCGTAGCAAAAGCATTTCCCATCCATCACCAGTTTATCATGCCGTAGTTTAAAAGATTATGACAAAGAACGGGCGTACTGCACAAGTTTTGAACGCGCTTTTCTCACTGCAAAAGTGAAATCCTCACGAATAGTATAAGCGGTTTGCTTCAATACAGCGGCGTATGAAACCACTCATTCCTTATCTTTGTAACTGCAGAATCTGATCACAATCGGACGGTTTTTATTAGGCTTATATTATCCCAATAGATGAACACGCCCGATACTACTTGCGCTAACAAGTTCACCCAGGCTTGACAGGAAAATTGATCGCGCTTTTTCTTCAGATTCCACCCAGCCCTCGTCTGCAGAGTCAGGTAAACCGCAAAGCACCAAATTATATTTACGTGATTGGTTATTAGAATCCTCTAATGACACTTTCAACTGAGCAACCTCCCGGGTTAAACAGTGAACCGCATCAGCATCTAAAGGTTCACTTTGTTCATTCCGGCTCAGAGAGAGCTCTAGTACAGCGACTCTGCCCGCCAGTTCATTTAGGGAAGCAGTCACCGCATTGTGCTGCCCTCGTACAGCTTTTAGGTCCCACAAGAATTGTGTTTTAACGTTTTCTAATCGCGTCACAATTTCATAAAGGGAAGTTATAGTAGCCAGCGGAGAGATACCGCTATCCGGGCCGGAGTTTCGCTCAACATCTACGCAGAGCAACAATAACTAACGGGCAGTAAATTTACAAGCAAACGGAGTACAGCTACTCCAACGTTGCTTAACAAATAGTATACAGTCGAACACAGCGTCGGGGCACGACACCGCAATGAGACATGGATTAGACTTGCGATACGTCTTCGCGAAGGGTTGATAACTAACCTGCACAAAGAAGGAGATTGAACTCATGCCGGAAGCGATGTCGAGCCCCCAGTGCCGCACACAGAAGTGGCGATTAAATAGGCGCACTGCGTCCCAAGCGTCACTGGTGTACCAGGTTGCCTGACGAGATGCTCCGTTACTGTCAAAGTCAGTGGCAGTTGAAGTGGCTCCGCAGAGGCGGAAGCCAGGAAAGTTCCAGAAATGTTGCTGAAGGCCACATGTGTGTGGGCTGGATCCGCGAGTAGAAGAGTTTCGTCAAAGAATGGGATGGTAGTGGAAAGGTAGGCCAGGACCTGTACAAAGAAGGGGATTGAGCCCATGCCGGTAGTGATGTCGAGACCCCTCACGCGTTTGCGCGTTTCGATGCCGCGTTTGTGATGCCGAGTTCCTCTGCTAAATTTCTACCTTCACAGATCTGGTCTGGCGGTTTCTACACTGTGTCCATTTTGTGTCGTGCCTGAGACAGTGGATCACTACCTGCTGTTCTGCCGCCGCTTCTGGTCTTTGACGACGCGCCGATGAGAAATCCGTTTTCACTAGGTGGGTCTGCCTGTGTCAACTGCGGTTGTGCTTTCCTTTGGCGCTTCTTCGTTTGGACTAAGCAACAGGAGTGCGCGCTGTGCTTTTCAAAATTTTCTTCTAGAAACGCAGCGACCCCAATGCTAATTTAAATTTTATATTATTTGTTTTTTTTTTCTATTTATATCTGTTTTTTTTCTGATTTCAAAAATTGATCTCAATATTTTATTTTTCTCTCAATCAGTGCAAAATTGAACCATTACATGTGTTGCATTCTAATTTCCACATAAAGCCATCGTCCCGTCTTCGATCTGCAAGCTAATAGGTCCCCTGTCGTTGCCTCGTCCAATCTGTCAGCCTGTGCCATATTACTAATGCTTTTCCTCTATAAATGCTTCTCTTTCAAACAGTTCACCGCCTGTGTCTTGGGTACTTCCTCGTAGTGAGTATGTGCCATTTTATTTGAGGCCAACCGACCAAACAACGGTACGGGTTGTTTGTTTTGAAAAGCCTGCCACGCTGTGCGTTTTATTCTGCTGGTTCGCTGCTACCCCGTAAATTCTCTACAGTGGTGACTCCGGCCAACGGCATGACCGACCCCAGCCCTACCGCTACGGGCGGCCTTCCGCCTGACGCTGCCTTGCGCCCACGGGAGGTCGCAGCTATCCAGCTCCGCCTGCCGACATTGTCTGAAGCATCGGCAGATCTGTTTAGTCCAGGTAGCCATTTTCTATCTGCACCACGTCACCTCGGAGGTATCTCGGTTTCGTCACTTACTTTCCAATCTGCCTCCTGAGGTGGCTCAAGAGGTGGCGGATGTCATCGTTAGACCCTTGGGCGAGACTCCGAACCGGCGACTTAAGCAGTGCATTCTGGACCGCACCACGGTCTCTGAGGCTGTGCGCCTCCAGCAGCTGCTCACCTGCGAAGAGCTTGGAGACCGCCGCCCCTCCCAGCTACTCACTAGCATGCGGGAGCTCCTGGGCGCAAGCAACGCCGACTCTTCCTGCAGCGTTTTCCGCAGTCTACCCGCCTCGACTTGGCTGCTGCGGGGGGCTGCCCCTTGACTGCCTCGCCCAGCTAGCTGATCGAGTCCACGACGCCCTCTCCTCTCCACCAGAGCCTTCTGTCATTTCACGATTACAGACCCGGATCGACCAGCTGGACGCTTCTCTCGATGCCCTTCGGACATCCTCTTATGCCCAGCACGGTTTCTTCTCACGTCCTCGCCGCCGTTCGTCTTCGCCGAGGGGATCGCGCTCTTTCAGTCCTCGCAGTCAGCGTATTTTCTGGTATCACGGCACTTTTCAAGACCGCGCCTGCGAATGCACTGCACCACGCAACTGGTCGGGAAACACGCTGCGAGACCACTGACGGCGGCATGTGACCTCGCCCTACACCCTGGCCGCTTTTTCGTGGTCATGGATCGCATTTCCGGCCTCCGTTTCCACGTCGACACTGGTGCTAAAGTCAGCGTACTGCTGTCCTCGAAGGCTGACCGTACTTCCAATTCACCTGGACTTACTGTCCGTGCGGCCTACTCAACCTCTATCGCCACGTATGGTTCCCGGTCCCTCACTCTGGGCCTTTGCCTGCGGCGCACGTTTCGATGGGTCTTTATCATCGCCAACGTCCATCAACAGATCCTCGATTCCCACTTACTGACGCATTTTGTACCGGAGGTCAGCATGCGTCGCCATCATCTCATGGACAGTACCACGCGCCTTTCCATCACGGCGTTATGTCGGCTGTGCTTCCACTGGAATCGGCACGCTGATCCCATCATGCCCATACGCCCAAGTCCTCACAGACTTTCCCGAAGTAACGAGGCGTTGTAATCTCCGCCAGCCAATGAATCATGATGTAACCCATCACATTTCACGCGTGGTCCAACCGTCGCAGCTCGTCCACCCCACCTCTTCAGTGAGCGCCTGGCGATTGCTAGACGGGAATTCGACCCCATGCGCCTGCTGGGTATTATTCGTCCTTCGTTCAGCACTTGGGCCTCACTGCTTCATCTGGTGCCCAAGAAAGAACCGGGTGACTGGCGTCCGTCTGGTGACTTCAGATCTCTCAACGCTCACACGGTCCACGACAGCTATCAGCTTCCACACATTCAAGACGTCACTGGACATCTGGAGGGATGCAAGATTTTTAGCAAAGTGGACCTTGCCAAACGTAACATAAAGTTCCCGTTGAACCGGCCGATATGCCGAAGACGGCCATCACTACACCCTTCGGCCTGTTTGAGTACGTCCGCATGCCCTTTAGGCCACGCAACGCAGCTCAAACTTCTCAAAGATTCATTGCTGAAGTGATGCGCGGACTCCCGGCTTTATTTGCCAACATCGACGACGTCCTCGTCGCAAGTCCTACTCCCCAAGATCACGAGCAACACCTCCGGGAACTCTTCTAACGCCTCCAAGTATTTGGCTTGGCCGTCAACGCCCAGAAATGTGTTTTCGGCCCTTCCGAGCTCGAGTTCCTGGGCCACGACATCTGGGCGCAGGGAATTCATCCATTGTCTTCTCACGTCAAAGTTTTTCAAGACTTCCCAGTACCCACTACCCTACGCAAGCTCCGCGAGTTCCTGGGTCCAGTGAGTTTTTCCCGGCGCTTGATCCCGTACAGCGCCGAGCTTCTTCACCACCTGAATTTAATGAGAGGCGAGAGTGCTACATTGCGTTATCAGAGGACTTTCTTCAAATTAAATAAATGGTTCATAACTGAACCCTCCTTCTGTCACTTATCCAGCCTCAAGATGTTGGTGTCTTCAGTTTTTGTCGAAATATTGCTTTGTTATCCTTCAAAGCTCTCAGGCGGCCATGGACATTTAACCGTTCTTGTGTAGGAACAATACAACAAGTGTAGGAACTACATAACGATGTCTTTCAGCAAAAAAGGCAACAATAAGGAGCATTCATAAGAGTAAAGGTAAAAGCACATAATAATAATTATGCACTGTTAGAATAAATATATTTCTCATGAAGTAGCTCAAGTTTCCGAAACCCGACTTAATTTCCGTATACACAAGAAAAATTTCGGTCAACACAAGCTGTGTGATGCATTGATTTCTTTACTGTTGGCTAAGCCACGCAGACACGGATCACCTACGAAAGCCCTTACGCATTTTATTAGATATCTCGCAAAATCCAGGACAGATACCATATTGTGGGTAGCATGGCGTCATAAAACGTACATTGGCATAAAAAGGTTTCTTCAAACCTCCAGTCGCAATGTTTTTTTCTGTAATTAGAGGCAGCTGTCGAGAATAAATTAGCTACTAAATTATTTTTTGAAATGTTTTTAACTTTGAATGAAGTTTCTTGGTAAAATTCTTGCAAACACCAGACGTACACCGCCTCGTTCCACACAATTCAGCAGCCGGTGGCTAACGCAATGAACACAGGGGATTGCCGATTTTCTTGGCTCACTATGTTTTGAGGCAGCTGGTCGAAACATTATCCACAGAAGAGGTGACCAGTGCTTGAGCGTACCTTCGCTTCGCCTATAGAAGAAAGAGATAAACTTCTTAGATATGGGCCAGTAAGTGCGATTATTGGATGAATGTTGTTTTTGCTAGTGTTGCCTGCCGTTCTTATAAATTGCGTTATGGTGTGGCATACGGCGTTATCTAAGGCATACGGCGACGTATTTGGCACGGCACATAGAGTCAACAATATTCGTGATGAGCAAATCGACGGTAGGCAAGGTTTGGTTTACACAGAAAGAAGGGCCCACTGTAGCAGAAATGTACTTGAGTAAAACACGTTTTTGGGCAAGTTGGTAAAATTCTTAATTCATTCCGTCAGCGAAGAAGCAAAAACACACAGAGAAGAAACACGCAAAAACATGGACGAACGAACACGGACGAACACGTACAAAGAAGCGTTCGTTCGTGTTTTTGCGTAAAAGCTCCCGGAGCTTTTATTTCAGTACTAAGTTTATAAGGAGGCGTCCGCTACGGAGCCATGAAAACTCATTCATTTGATAAACATCACTGTCATGCCTGCACAAACAGCGGTGGCACTGCTGGCCTAGCTGGAGTACAGGCACTGCTGCACTTGTTGCAGCTCCTCCTTACTGCTGTACTACTGGAACTGTTCTTCTTGATTCGTGTTGCACTTTTGCTGATTGGTTTACCAGGGTGCTGGTTCCACCAGTGCCACTCCTGGTGCTCCCTTGAAGAGAAGCTACCGCCGCACTTGTCACAGGTAAACAGCACGCGTTGAACAGCACCCGCTGCAATTAGAAAGAAAGCGAACAACAGAAATATTTAGAGAAGATATTGTAACAAATGTTCCGTCAAATTAATATTCGCGGATGACGACCGGGATGTGCTAGTACCCCTTTACGTCAGCTTTAGAATGGTAATAGCGAGTGACCGACCGATGACTGCGCTCCAGCAAATCGCACATTTATCACAAATAGTTAGGCAGCCAAAGGAGCGAGGACGCTCTGTGTTAACGTCTTTTACAGGCTGATGAAAATAAAGAATTCATCACTTTTCTTTGTTATCACTCATTCAAGCGGTGACGATCTCTGTGAAACTGCTGCTCTCAGGCTTGACAGATAACTTCCCTGAGGAGTTTTGTCATGTGCCCAAGCCGAAAGAGGGGGAAATACTCATCAGCTCCAGATGGTAGTTTACACTGTTCGCAGATGGAACGCGGTGCGCAGCTGCTATACAAGTTACCATGGAGGAACTCAGGGCCAATGCTCATCGTCCCGGATGCGACAGTCGCATGTATTTGTTTTGAAAATTTCAAGAAGTGTGTGTGGACGACAGCCCCGCTAATAAAATTTTATCAAAATAAAACCCTCCAAGAATTTCACTGTCTTTTCGTCTAAGGTGTACACATGAGGGCAGAGTGCACAGAATCGAAAGTTTGTTATCGCGCAGTGGAACCAAGCCAAACTTTTATTGAATAAAAGAATAAAAAACATTTTCGCGACTTAGATTCGAACCAGCGGCGGCCCAAAAAGATCAGCTTCTCTGGCCACTGCGCGAGAGCACTATGACATTTCCACAATTTTTTTCTTTATTGCATTGCAATCAAACCCGCTAATGCACCAATTATTTTATGTATCATCTTCATCATCAGCCCCACTACGAACACTGCAAGGCGAAGGCCTCTTCCTTGTCTCTCCAATTAACCCTGTCCCTCGCCCGCTGTGTCTACCCTAGACACGCAAACTTATTAAAATCTAATCCGCCCACCTAACTTTCTGCCGCCCCCTGCCACGCTTGCCTTCTCTTTGGAATCCACTCCCGTTACCACTAAGGACCAATGGCTTCTAGCATTGCCAAAAAGATTCCCTGACCAAGCCCGTTTCTTCCTCTTGATTTTGAAGAAGATGTAATTACCACGTCTTTCACCCCTGGCCCACTATGCTCTCTTCATGGCACTCAAAACTACACAAATAATACATCTTTCTGTAGCTCGTTGCATTGTCCCTAAATTAAGTTGAACCCTCTTTGTTAGCCTCCACGATTTTGCCCCATAGGTGAGTACCGGTAACATACAGCTGCTCTATACTTTCCTCTTGAGGGATATTGGTAACCTGCATTCGTGACCTCAAAAAACATGCCATATGCGCCAACCTCGAGGTTCCCTTGCGAGGCTGTTGAACATTACTTTGGTTTTCTGTATGTTAATTTTTATACCCACCGTTCTTCGCTGCCTAACTCATTGCCCCTGCATTCCAGCTCATCTCCTGGATGGCTTAGCAAGGAAATGCCATCAGCGAATCGCAAATTTTTTTAGGTATTCTTCATTAACACGTATCCCACAATGTTCCCAATCTAGGCTTCAGAACACGTCCTGGTAATAGACAGTCAATAGCATTGGCGAGATCGTGTGTCCCTGCAAGACACCCTTTCTTGCTGTAATTTTATTGCTGACTTCATTGCTGACTTCAGTCGTTAGAGATATCTTGCAACATTTTCGCATAAAACTCTTCTACTCCCTGATGCCGCAATGCCTGTATGACAGCTGACGTTTCCACGGAGTCAAATGTTTTCCCGTAAGGAATGAACGCTATACGTAGGAGTTGGTGATATTTTGCTCATTTCTCAATAATCTGATTGATATTGTGAATATGGTCTATTGTCGAGTATCCTTTATGAAAGCCTGCCTGATCATTTGGTTGATTGAAATCTCAGGTTACCGTAATTCTATTTGCGATTAACATGATAAATACCTTGCAGATGCCATTGGGCCGTAATAATTCACTATCTTCATCAGTGAATACTTTGCAGGCGGCGGGAATTGATCAGTCTGAAGTTTTTCAAGGCGTTTCCGTCGCTTTTCTTATTAATTAAGATATAGTTAGCTTTCTTCGTATTTTTGTTTTTCTTTATTTGTGACTTACATTGCACAAATCAAGGAAAAGCAAGCAAAAGGTAGTTTTGCAACTGACAATGGCCTGCTCTTCCTATACAATGAAACACTAAAACACTGTATCGCACTGATTAGGACTAACACATTGTAGGTAGTATGGGAAGCATAGGTATGCTCGAGGTCATAGGGCATTCAGTCTGCAGTGTGGCTAGTTTTTCGCGCCCAACTTACCTTCCGTTCTTCAAGAGATCGGCTGTTATCTAATCTTCACCAGCTGCTTGCCCCTTTGCATTGCTCCTACGGCTTTCTTTACTTCCTCTTTACTGGCAGGATGTCCCATCTTTCTGCGCTCCTTCAACTCTCATGAACGTTCTGATTACATGGACGACTGCATAGATGTGTGTAATTCTTCAGCTGCATTAACTATCGTCTCTATACTGCTAATGACATTGCGCTATTTCTTTTTTAGCGCATACATCTGGTTTTTACCTATGCCTAGTTTCCTGTTCACCACTTTTAGACTACCTCCGTTCTTGAGAGCATGCCTTATTTCTCTATATTAAACTTCCTTATTCCGGCCACCTTGGGCTGATTCTTAACTTTCGTAGCGCTGACAGTTAGCGTTTCTATATCTGACTTCTTACCTTCTCAGATAGCTTACCGGTACCCTGTCGAATGATCCTACCGCCTACTTCTACTGCGTGCTCCCTAATGATAAACGTGACATTATCGTAGATTGTTTGAAGTTTAAGGTCGTCTTCATAAGTTAGGGCGGAATATCTGTTGTGCAGTGATATCCTGAATTCCTCTACTTTCCTTCTTACCCCTAACTCGTTAATGGGCTTTCGCTCCACTGTTTCCGTCCATTCTCCCTTCAGGCCTAATCTATTTCGAGCCCTTACCATTCTCTGAGCGCTACTACGCACCTTCGCGAGCACCACCCCGTCCTCTCCGATGCCAGGGTGAGCGCATAGTGTAAAATATATTTAATTTTTATTCTGCCATGGCGGCTCTCCCGCATCCACTTGCTGTTCTTTTCTTTAATGAAGAAGTTATTCATTATCAGTAAGTTATTTCTATCTGCGAGCTCTACTAATAACTCTCCCATTCTATTCCTGGAGGCTATGCCATAGCGGGCTACCGCCTGGTTTCTGGCCTGCGTCTTGCCTACCTTCACACTGGAGTCACCCATTAGTACAGTGTACTGTGATTTTAAGCCGAAAACCTTTAATGCCTCATACTGTCGTGACCAAGGAATGTTAGCAAATGTGTCCGCATTTCGGCGTCAATACATAAAAAAGAAACTGTCAAGGCTGGGAATCGAACCAGGACATTTGGCATTTGAAGTGTAGACGCTACCAATCCGCCACGAAGGCTCAGGGTTTGGTATGAATAAAGGCGCATCTAGTGAATGCATGGGCTTCCTAAATAAAATAAAAACCTAACGAAGGTAAAAAAAGATAAAAATAATGTAAACATAAAAATAAACAAAGTGCGCCAAGAAACACTTTCGCCTTGCAGCACTTTGGAGAGCCAAAGTGCCCCCTGAATATTTACTTTGTTCTTTGTCGATGCTACGTCTTCATAGAATCTTCGAACATTCTGGTCATCATGGATGGATGGAAGCGCGTAGACCTGCACTACCTTAATATTGTACCTGTTATTAAGCATAACTGCGATATCTGCCATTCTCCCATTAATAGAGTACAACTCCTCCATGTTGCCAGCAATATACTGATTGTTTCGAAATCCCACACCTAGTTCTCGTCTGTCGTCTGTTCGCTAATCCACGATTGCACAATGCATGCCGCCGCATAGTACTGTATACGACTAACTATTCCACACACACTTTTCCGCTATGCAGACACATATTCTCACAACCGATCACACGTGGTGTTAAACTGCAACACACGCTCGTTGTTTAGCTCTGTTCGAGTGGCATATACAACACACTATTTGCTCAGTGCATTCCGCATCATCGTCATCACCAAATACTATGTGGTTTCGAAAAGAACAGGGAGATATGTGAGGAGATACCAGCTGCGTGTTGTGTTCTCCGTCATTCAGGTTTGATCTAGGTACAAAACGGCTGCCATTGGAAAATCTTTCTGAATTCCATCTTCTGGCTATTCATGTTAAAAATAATCAGCAATGAAAGCATCCCAAACAGAGGACCTTTGTGTTTTTCTCAAAAGTGTTTGTGCTGAAAAATAAAGAAACTTTGGGAACTGTAAACTCCTACACGTGCGTCTAAGCGGGACCTGAGTAGAATGCAAAATCAAAACTTTACAAAGCCGGGTTCAAACTTTGCTTTATTTATTATCGTAATATTCTTTACAAAGGTTTAGTCCGCATTACGTAATGGAGGTATTTACGGGGACAATAAGCTTTTCGCTGTGTCAGCGCAAGGTTTTTTTTTAATTTTACAGGTGCAAACGGATTTTTAAACTAATAATCGTTCCTTTTGAAAGCTAGAGCATACAAAGGAGGCATCTATGAGGCAGGATAAAGAAAAAATACCTTGCAAACGTTGGCACGTAACTAAGGGCTTAAAACTGAAGACTTGAGTGCTCTCAATCTGCCACCAACAACTTGCGACGCTGCAGTTTGCGACGCTTCAAATATTTTTCAGTCACAGCTGGCAGTAGTTCGTGTGCAAAAAAAAAATGGGAGGCGCAGATATTTCCTCACTTTCGGCGGATGCCTCATCCCCGGGTTTCGATAAATAAGCAGCAGCTAGGAAAAACAATGTGAGAGACAAGCGCTCTAGTTGCAGAATAAAGCTACTGCGACCACCTAGCTTTTATTACAACCTGGCAGTGCAATTTGCAAAAACATTGCAGCACAAGCTTATATGGATGGTCAAAGTTGTGGTGCGCTGCTGACCAAGTAGTAATGACAATAATCATAGAATTAGAAACAAAAAAGAGTAGAACTACGTGTTGTTATTAACGTTTGGAATCAACACGCCCTGCCGTTTCTAAAGTATTTTAAGCTGCGTATGAATCTGCGTTCTTAGTATCAAAACATAGTTCGAATTTTATGCTTGTGTTCACCATAGGACGACAGAAAAAAGAATTGATATTTATAATCTTTATTCCAGTTTTTGTTACTTTTATATCCCTATGTACCTGGAATTGAAAGTGTTTTTCTCGTACAAGCTTCTGCAGCTCCGCATAAAATTCAACAGCATTGAAGTTGCTTGAAAAAAAAAAGCCTGTCGTCATTAAGCGAAAGATAGCTTTGAGGGACAAGCGATAGTTCGATGGGGAACAGATATAAACAGCTGCTGTATACTAAAACTTCAGCGTCTATATGAGATACTCTGCGTCACAAGCTTTTGAATAATTTAAGAAAGGCGACCAGGAGACAACACAAAAATGCTGTATCCTGCACCATGCAAATTATCAAGATTCTTCCCTACCGCGTCCAAGAAAAATCTCTGCCTCTCCCGTAACCGAGAGTAGAGTAAGCATGAAATGTTTACGGGCCTAATGTCATCTCGGTGGACACCCGAACCGCACCGTACAGGAAGGCAGGAACGCCACCACCCGTTCAGCGCGATGCCTTGTCATTTGAACGCAAGGTGTTTTGAGGAACGGAAATGGCGCAGTAATTCTCTGCCATCTCGGTGGACACCCGAACCGCACCGTAAAGGAAGGGAGGAACGCCACCACCCGTTCGGCACGATGCCTTGCCCTTTGAACGCAGCGCTTCTCCCCCGGATCACGTACGACAACGAAGTGCAACATGCAATTTATGTGGTTTTTGCACGCGTTATTAGAAATCGGAAATTATAATTCCGTGCGTTATCAAACCCACAGCTCCACTGATATCTTGATAAACATTGAGAAGGCACTAGCCGCAGTTATTTTTTGTCTCGTTTGGAGACCAACCAGCGCTTGCATGCCGGTCGCGTAGGAGGGCTTACGGAGTCGTTAAATCTCGCTAAGTCTCGTACGGTGCCCGGATGTTCTCGTTTCAGAGCCCGGATGACTGGAATTCAGTGCCCGGATGAGTGGATTTCAGTGCCCGGATGACTGGATTTCAGTGCCCGGATGAGTGGATTTCAGTGCCCGGATGACTGGATTTCAGTGCCCGGATGACTGGAATTCAGTGCCCGGATGACTGGATTTCAGTGCCCGGATGACTGGATTTCAGTGCCCGGATATCTGGATTTCAGTGCCCGGATGATGGCTCTCGGTCTCGGCGTGACGTCACCACACTGCCGACAACGGGGGCTAAAAGCATTTCATGCTTAAAAGAAAAAGAACCACAAATGCAGATAATGACGAACTGGGCCACTCAAGAAAGGCGCAAGTGGCATTGTGCACGAAGTTTATCTGTCACACAGCAGTTCCTATATCGGTCAATGTGGATTGGTCTTTCAAAGAGAGAGCGAAAGAGCTGATGTTCCTCTTGAAAACAAGGTAACTGGAGAAAAACACGAACAACACAAACAGAAGTGGAAGGGACGCGGACAGACTGACAACTGAATTTTTTTGTATGGAAGATGGTAAAGGAAATTTTTACAGCCTGTCTTCTGGTGAGTATTCCCACGTTCAAAAGCATTGTTGTGCGTGCAAGAAAAAACTGGAGAAGTTGCGCCTTCCGATTCTAGACAAGACAAAAATTTTTTACAGGCACAGTGACGCCTTACCTGAGAGTTGTTCGAGGCCTATATTACAAAGAAATAAACGACACGTGTGTCCTAGCGATCATTCAGTAGAACTTTGAGATTGTGAAGCGCAATTTCTAGGCGTGAGAATGTGACCACAACTACTTGGCAGCGATGACCACGTGGTTTATTTTTTTCGCGCATTCGTCTTTCATCGAATAAAATTCAGTTGTGAGTGCGCGCGTTCTCGGCACTTCTGTTTCGGTTGTGCGTGTTTTCTGGCGCAGTGATGTCATTTTCAAGACGCGCATCCGTCGAGTAGCCCAGCTCTCCGTTCTACTACAGCAGAGGTTGCAAAAATAATGCTGGAAGCTATTCAAAAAAAAAAATCTTGCAGAGAAATCATTCAAGCCTGCAATATTTCGATGGCCAGTGACAGATAGGTTGGCACGCTCCCTGTTTCGTTATCATAGAAGGAAGTAACGTTTCTCGAAGATTTTGTGAATTACAGGAAAGTTTTTGCTATTGCTGCCGCTTTCTAATGGTTCTATTGTTTTTGTGTTTATTATTTTACCCTTGACACTGCATTTCGTATGAACGTTCTACTTTGCATTTTCTATGGTCCTTGTTTTGGAATGTCGTCCACTGTTTAGTTGTGCGCCGTCGCCTGCTTCCCTGTCTGATGTTGCCAGATAAAATTAGCGTGAACCGCCAAGCAGGAGCGCGACGACGGACTGGAGAAGGCGTTAGAGGTGCCGCCTCTCGAGCTTTCCGCGCATGCGCAAAATTTCGCCATCTGGCCGCGCTTCCGCTCACAGAAGCGCTGGCTGCGCGTTGCCGTGTTTCCTGTATGCATGACTCATGTTAGACGTCAAATACGACGGTGTTATCCACGTTGCCCCCTGATCCCCTGCAGCGCTGTTCGTTGGCAACATTCATCGGCAATACAGTCAAGTTTCTCTCCTACGTGCACCGCTCCATCCGAACAATTCCAATTTGGAAATATGATTGCTCGTGCGATTCGGCTGCGGCGCGAAGTACGCTGCTGACGAAACGAAATCAGAGCAGCAGAAGCTCTGGCAGTGGTAGAGAGGGCTACTCTAGCGCGCAGGCCTATTTAAGTTATCGTGCAACAAGGCAGGTCGGGCGTGTGCGCTGCTACAGAAGTTCCTCAATAGCGACCAGCTAGTGTACAGCCGAGCCAACCCATTGCTTTGTAGTGGGGTGTCTCGGGATTTTTTTTTCAGGCTGTGATCACGCACCTGACATTAGACAGTGAGGCAAAAAATTATCGGCGGTCTCAACAGCTTGCAGAGAGCAAGAAACTGTACTCCATGTTATTTTTATACCACTCGAGCTACGACTGTTCGCTCAGTAGATCAGTGCGCTATCATAGAACAAGTCCTAACACGGATGGGCGATGCCCACACTGTGGGGAGACCTGTGATATCTTCCACATGGTGTGGGCATGTACTCAAAATCCCCACCTCCCCCCTTCCCCTACCCCTTCCAGAGAGGCATGGGAGACTGCCCTTCTCAACTGCTCCTCGCTTGAGTCCCAAAGGGCTCTGGTGAAACGGGCTAGAGACGGGGCATTGTAATGCGGTGTCCCGGACTAGGGACGCCGACCATGTAGCGTGGCCACTCTGTGGCTCCCAAACTCTATTTCAGAAATTAAAAGTTTTCACCACCACCACCACCTCTGGCAGTAGTAGAAAGGGCTACTCTAGCGCGCAGGCCTATTCAAGTTATCGTGCAACAAATCAGGTCGGGGGTGTGCGCTGCTACACAAGGCCGCTCTGCTCCACAAGTTCCTCATTAGCGACCAGCTAGTGAGCCGCCGAGCCCATGCATAGCTTTGTCGTGGGGTGTCTCGGTGTTTTGTTTTTTTCTCAGGCAGTGATCACGCACCTGACATTAGACAGTGAGGCAAAAAAATCATCTTCGATTTCATCGGTTGGCAGGGAGCAAGAAGCTGTACTCTCTTGTGTTATTTTAATAATATCTCTAGAGCTACGACTGTTCGCTCAGTAGTTCAGTGCGCTATCATGGAACGAGTCGGCAAACTTCACGAGAGTGGCTGCATGCGCACGAAGCACACGACTGGGTCACAGTCATCTCCAAGTATGTTGCTTAAGCTGCGCACTTGCCGGCGGTTGTTTTCTGCAGTTATCGCATTGTTTGCAATGCTCAGAGCGATCCACGTGACGATAACTGCATGCAGCATGCTCAGCGTTTGCAGCGAACATCACCGTAAACATTTTGCTTGTTCCTTTATTAGAGAGGCTGATAGTATCTGATGCTGTTCGTTTCAGAGCTCTCTGTGCGCTCAGAGGCACGCAGCACATTCGACCGGCTGAAACCAAGCTTTTTTACTACATTCGGCTGGCTCTTCCCAAGCGCTTGCCTCTGTGAAGGGCGCCTCGAGGCGTTCCGAATTTCTACGCATAGCGTTTGGATACCTTTAAAAATTCAGCTCAAAAAAGGAAAGAGTACAAAGGAAGAAGATACAGACGAGCCGAACTCGCCCAGCTCAGCAAAATCGGGGAAAGCGGTAGGGCGAACCAACAAGAACGAAAGAGAGACCCAAGAACGCAGGACAAGGGCTGAACTACTAAAAGAATATTCATTTTCAAATGGGCCATATTATATACAATCCAAAACGCCAAGAGTCCAGTGGCATGAGCAACCACGAAAGTGCAAGCAGCGCCGACGCAACACGCGCAACACTCAACTTTATCGCTGAAGGCCAGAT